>NC_072794.1:148037877-148346939 GCF_028583425.1 Eublepharis macularius | reverse complement strand
GCCATGTGATCATTTTCAAGGGGTTCCGGAACTCTGTTCCATCACGTTCCAGCTGAAAAAAAGCCCTGGTTCTAGGTCTCACCCAGGTTTTTTCTGTTCTACAAACCCCTCTCTTATACTGAGACCTCTAAAGTGATGCTAAAAGTTTTATTGGTGCTGAGTTGCCATAGTGTTACTTGGAGACTGTTTCTTACCGTTTCTTCAACAAACTTAACTGGCTCTTCCTTTGGTGGAAGAACCACAAATGGTGAAAGAAGTGTCCTTAGGCCAGAGTAAGGCTTCCAACTTTGATAAACAGATGAGTAGGACACACACCTTTGTTTCAGTTCAAATACAACTGGTTTATCTTAACTATGGTTAATTCCTGAAACCAGGATTCAGCTCACAGACAATTGTACAATTCTCTGTTTGTCTCAACCAGTGCTGGATTCAGCACCTTTTCCCACCCTTTCCTGCCTGCCTGAAAGATCTGGGCCGATTCCAGACGGCCCTCCCCATGCCGAAACGTCGCGCGTCATCGCGCGGAAAACGCGAAATATCGCGTTTTCTTGTGTGAGTTTTGCGCGAAATCGCGCAAAACTCACGTGAGAAAACGCGATATTTTGCGTTTTCCGCACGACAACACGCGACGTTTCGGCATGGGGAGGGCTGTCTGGAATCGGCCCAGGTCGCATCCTGGCATGCATTGCAGCACTCAACGAAGTGCAAAACCTTTCTCTGTAACTCAACTCCTTTACCAATAGCTGACGGTACTGCAAAAATGGAGAAGCCAAATGCCTTGGGCATCTTTGTTTTGGAAGAAAGCGCGCATTGTTTCTCAGGCTGCATTTTGGAGTATTTCTGGGATAGGGGAGAGAGAGACACCTCATCCCCTACTTCCTGGTCCTTTCTGCTGGAGATTCAGGGAGGTTGAACCTGGGACTTTCTGTGTGCAAAGCAATTGCTCTACAACTCAGCCATAGCCCCTCTCCCTGCTATAAGAAAAGGAACAGATTGCAGAACCAGAAAACCTTTCTCTGCATGTGTGTGAACCTATTGGATTCTTTGGTTTGTAGCAAGCATTGTCATGAGATCCCTGTGTGGATCCCTGTGTAGAATAGGTGTTCTGGGCACAGTTAGTATGGCACAAGTCTGCTATCAGTGTGTGTGTGTGCGAGCACACTTGAAAGTGCAAGATTCCAACATTCCAGTTTAAAGGATGCTTTTAGAAAAATAACAGTCTAATGCCACGTTTTAACAAGTGTCCACTTTGTCCTTGAAGACGAAGCTCTAGGATTAAAGACAAGAGCATTGTTGAGCAGATACCTTCTGAAATGGATTTGAAATGTGCACTGCTCATCCCTCATAGCAGGCATAAGAGGACTTTTATTTATAGCATGAGAATAATAATATTGACCTTGAAAAACTTTGGACTGCAGAAACTCAGTTTCTCAAATGGACAACTTAAGGAAATTAGCATCTCAGAACATAATTTCTCCTTGTTCAAACGTCACACAAAACCGTTGTTCAAGCTAACTGTGGTTAATAAATCAACTTCAAACATGACCTCATTTCCAGGTTTGCTGTATCTCAGCTAACTGTAGCCAGTGGAGTGGCCCGTACAGATAATCACTGTAACCAAGTTGGTTTAATTACACCATAGCCTTGCATAATGAACCAATCCACTGACACCAGCTTCAGATGTGTGGAGTCATTCATGGCAAAGATGCAGCTGCCAAGAAGTATTAGATGCATCCTGTTTTGAAGCGCCATCATATTTGCAACACGCACTTAAGTAGCTGAGGACTTATCCCCTTGTAATAACCCTTAGTTAATTGTTTATAGAAGGTTCAGATGGGCCATAATTCATGAAGAGCTCCCTTATCTTTCCCCTTCCATAATTCAAGCACCATCTGCAACTATGAGCAGAGAAGGCATTCCCACGCCTTGGCTTTAGTGCCTCTGTCAATGCAGCCATCCTTTTTCTTGACACAGATTTCCTGTACCTGCGGGACAGTGGGAAGTCAAATCGCTTTTCTTGCCAATGAGATGCATTTACAAAAAGCAGCCCATGTAGAATTTCTCATTGTCATGCCACTATTAAATGAGCTGGAGTCTGAGCCAGAAAAGGAGAGAGCAGTTGGGTTGCTAGGGAGCAACTCTGTTTCCTTTTAGCTTTTTTGTTGATTGGGAGATAACGCTACTTTGTCTGATAGTTCTGCCTGTTTCTTCCACTAAGTTTCATCTCCAAGTTCTGTCTTCCACCCTCCTCTCCCACTGGCTATAACTTGCTGGATTTTAAGTATGTGGCAAAGAAAATGGTATTGTGGAGATGGTCGGGAAAAACTGTCTGTGTCTTAGTTGGGCAGCAGACTGGGCAACCTTAAAACTGTATCAATTTATCTTAACATTCGATTTATATACCGCCCTTCAGGACAACTTAACGCCCGCTCAGAGTGGTTTACAAGGTATGTTATCACTATTCCCACAACAAACACCCTGTGAGGTGGGTGGGGCTGAGAGAGCTCCTAGAAACTGTGACTGACCCAAAGCCACCCAGTTGGCTTCAAGTGGAGGAGTGGGGAATCAAACCCAGCTCTCCAGATTAGAGTCCCACACTCTTAACCACTGCACCGAGCTGGCTGTCCCCTAAGTGGTGATCAGAGGGTATTCATGCTTCGTCTTCCAATTTGTTTTTAATTCATACAAAGGGGGAGGTGGAACAGAGATAAAGCTGCCTTCCGCTAGCCCTTTTCAGGAGTTATAGCAAATGCACATACAATCTATGTACAGTGTACACTTGGTTTTTATTTATACATATGTTGAATAATTCTCATGTTGCGTTTAACACATGAACAGCTGAACATGTGGCTGAGACCCCACATTTATCCAGGTTTCCCTGGTCCCTGGTTTCCTTTGTAAAGTGAGCATGGGTTGGCTTTTTCTTAGAAACTGATGTATGTACAGGAAGTACATGCAGCCACTATAGCATGTGAACTGAGCTAGAGAACCAGACCTTTCATCTGTCAAGGTCAGCACTGCTTACTCTGACTGGGCATGTTGGTTCTCAGGTGGAGGTCTTGCCTATCACCTCCTACCTGATCCTTTTTTTTTTTTTTAATAAATTTTTTATTTTTCATAGCTACAAAACACTACACAAAACTATCACAAGGAAAGGGGAGAGGGAAGGGACAAAGGGGGGGTGGAAAAAGAAAAGGGGGGGAATGAACTACAAACACTAAACACTACACTTCAATGTTTCCCTTCATACTGTCAATACAAAAATAGCTCCATAAAATAATGATGGAGTGGTTAATCATACAGAGAATAAACATTTCAAATTCTGGTTAAACTTTCCTCCCCCTTCTAGGTCCCGGACGCAATTCTCTCTGTGCAACTGCTGTTGCGATGCTCTCCTCCCCCCCCCCTCCGGCTCCTCCTTTTCTTCGTTCTTGGTGCAGCAGAGTTCTGGGTTTTTATTCTCAAAATCCTTTAGTTGATCTTCTGATAATATCTTATAGGCCTGATCTTTATATCTGAACCATATTCCTTCCGGGAATAACCATTT
The DNA here is from genome assembly GCF_028583425.1 of Eublepharis macularius. Lineage (NCBI taxonomy): Eukaryota > Metazoa > Chordata > Lepidosauria > Squamata > Eublepharidae > Eublepharis > Eublepharis macularius. Next base: position 148,343,392 of record NC_072794.1, on the reverse strand, counting down.
GTACTTTATTCCATGGTCCCTCAGAAGTGCTACAAACTTTTTATATTTAAAACGCCGTTTCCGGACTAGAAATGGAACGTCCTTCAAAATCTTGACTTTCAAACCCATAAAGTCCAAATCCGCATTGTATGAGTTATATAGGATGGTGTCCCGAATCTTTTTAGATGAAAAGTCAATAATGATCTCACGAGGCAACTGTCGCTTTGTTGCATATTTTGAAGAAGCCCGACGGACCTCCAAAATGGCGCTTTTAACCTCTTCTTTAGTCGTCCTCGCGGGTGTCGCCAGTAATTCCGAGACCAAATCCCACAGATCCTCATTTTCCTCCTCTTTCACGTTTTGGAGACGCAAAATTGTCTGCGTTCGTTCCACCTGTAGCCCGATCAGCTGGTTCTCCACCAACTTCAGGTCCTTTTTTGTAGCCTTCACAAGTGACGCACTTTCCAGAGCAGACTTTTCTGCCCCCCCCCCCCGCTGCTGCCTTAATGGTTTTCACCTCGCTTTCAATTAAGCCCACCCTTTGATCAGTTTCGTTCAGCTTGTCAACAAAGGGTTTTATAGCTTCCACCACCGCCCTGCGTACCAACTCTTCGAGCGACTCCCCCTTCTGCAAGGTAGCCGAGATTGACTTACCGAGAGCGGGACTTTGCCTCTTTGCTGCCATTTGGGGGGGGGGGCGCCAACAAAATTCTGGAACTCAACGAAGGGGAAGAGCGAGTCTTCTTCAGATCAACCTCTCCTTCACAAACGCTTGTAGAACAGAAGGGATTCGCTTGTTTACAGGCTTCCGCCTGTTTCTTTTACTTGCCGTTTCTCGTTGCCCGGCGGCACTCGAGGCGCCGCGCACATCTGCCGGCCTCCATAGGGACAAACGGGCAATTCCCCCCCCGCATTGATTTCGGGGAGTTCTTCCCGCCGCGTCCCGGACCCTGGCTCCCTCCCTGGGAGTCCTGGGGGCTAATCCTTGCGGGTCAGCCGCCCGGTCAGGGTGCCCGGTCGTTTCCTCCCAGACCAGCCGAGAGGAGCGTCCGGCATGGCTGAGAAAACGAAACCGACCTCCTACCTGATCCTTTTAAGTGGAGATATTTGGGATCGATCCAGGGACCCTTCTGAATGCAAAGCAGATACTTTACAGCAGAGCCACAACTATAGTTTCATGTGTTGCTGCTTGACAAGACAGACTATTCCTCCAGCAGCTGAGTTCTTCCACCTCCCCCACTCCAGCTGCTGCTTCTCTTTTATTGTTGTATTGCACTTTTAGATTTTTGTAACCCACTTTAGCTCCAGCTTTGCAGAAGAAAAGCGGGATAAAGATATTTTAATAAATAAATGCCTATGTAAATCCACTGCTGTAATTCACTTCTATGCATCACCAGAACATGAAATCTTACGGATGATATATACAAGTCGCTCTTCACACAAGATGCAGAGCAGCGCTTCCACTTTCTCTCATCACCTCTTCTACACCTTCTGGAAAGGCTCCCTCAACGTATATGTTAAATAACAGGAGTGGTAGCAGCAGCCACGGAGCCAGCTTTTCAAACAGATTTTGCTCTCGTGCCTTTAACAGCAACCTTTGACGTATTGACATTAGCTGGTGGCAGTCGTTAACTCTATGCTATGGAATGCATCAAACTGTCTTTAAAGTCACAGAATCAGTCCGGGATGCTTCTGGTTAGGGGGCAGTCCTGGTAATCTTAATAGCCAACTGTTCAGAAAAACTTTAAACTCTTGAAGGGTGGGGGAGAGTATTGAATGCCATTGTATATTGACTAGAATTGCCTTTTTAAAAAAAGGCTCCCGTCCTTTTAGAAAGCTCTACAATAAGCAAAAATTCAACAAGCACAGCTTGTCCTCCTAGGACACTTTGCCTGGTAAATTTTTTGTCAGTCCTGAGGCTGTAAAAAAAAAAAAAAAAAGACAAGAAGAATGACATCCCTGCTAATGGGAAATGGGCTTGCATCTCCATTTCTGAGTAATGGCTTTTCAGGGCAAAACTAATAGCAGGTGTTTTAATGGGAGTCTCTACAGGTTTGGCCAATCACTCAGCTTTGCTCCGGGGAATAAAGGAGAGGGGGGAAACACCCCCGCACAACAATGAGTCATGCCACTTGCTCCACCAGCTCCAGCACCTGCTTGCATGGCATGCAAATCAGAATGGGCCTGCTGCCTCATGTCAGGAATGAGTTACTTCTCTCCTCCGCCCCAGCCAAAGGCGCACACAGACAAAAGGAACAGCCGTCAGCAAATTGCATTTAAGTCAACAGATAAGAGTGGGTCATTAGGAGGCCTCCACCACAAGAAGGTTCGAAGGCTGCCATTGACACCCAAACCTTGGCACAGGCAGCCACTTGGGGTGTAGAATCCTGAACCGAGTTCCAGGGCTGTGCCTGCCACCCTCAGAAATCTCAAAGCAAGGTGAAAAAGAGCTTGTTGCACTTACAGGAGACCGTTGTGTCAGGAAATCACACAGAATCACAGAGTTGGAAGGGGCCAAATAGACCTTCTAGTCCAACTCCCTGCCCAATGCAGGATGAGCCTAAAGCATCCCTGACAAATATTCATCCAGCCTCTTCTTGAAAACTGCCAGTGAATCACCACCTCCCTAGGCAGCTGATTCCACTTTTGAACTACTCTGACCGTGAAAAAGTTTTTCCTAATAGCCAGCCGGTACCTTTCTGTATGTAATTTAAGCACGTTGCTTCGGTTCCTAGCCTCTGCTGCCAACTGGAACAGCTCCTTGCCCTCCTCCAAATGACAGCCTTTCAAATATTTAAAGAGAGCAATCATGTCCCCCCTCAATCTCCTCTTCTCCAAACTAAACATTCCCAAGGCCCTCAGCCTTTCCTCGTAGGGCTCAGTCTCCAGACCCCTGATTGTTCTCGTCGCTCTCTTCTGCACGCTCTCAAAATGTTAACAATATGGAGGCATCAGTGCCCCCTTATTTGTTTGTACTCCGTTTCAATGGTTTTATAACCAAATTGGAAACATTTGTGAAGAAGTACCAACATGTTTTTGGCCCAGGCCTTCCTGTGTGCTTTACATGAATGTAAGCCAAAGGAATGTAATTTAGTAGATAAAAAATTCTCTCAGCATTTCATCTCCAAGCCAGCAAGAATTGCATGTGTTACATTTTTGCATGCTATTAAAGACATGGGAAGAGAACCAATTTTAAAAGGCTGACCATCTACTTGGTTGGAGATTTGGGGCACACTCTAGCAACAGATATTCATAATGAAATTCTGTAGTGAGCAATGGTATGGGACTCAGGTTGCAATCCTATGCAGTTTGGTGTAGTGGTTAAGAGCGCAGGACTCTAATCTGGAGAACCGGGTTTGATTCCTCACTTCTCCACTTGAAGCCAGCTGGGTGACCTGGGGTAAGTCACAGCTCTTAGCTCTCTCAGCCCCACCCACCTCACAGGGTGTTTTGTTGTGGGGATAATAATGACATACTTTGTAAACCGCTCTGAGTGGGTGTTAAGTCATCCTGAAGGGTGGTATATAAATCGAATGTTGTTGTTGTTGTTGTTGTTGTTGTTGTTGTTGTTATGTTTAGCTGGGAGTTAGCACACTGAACAGAAGGGGAATTTTTTTGAAGACACGTTAGTGCTTTGAAGGCATGCTAGACAGAGCTTACTTCAACAGAAGACAGTCATGGCTAACTATTCTAGGATTATTCTCAAATGGGGATCCACGCCATGATGACCTCAAGACAAGACTACTGCAATGCTCTCTACATGGGTCTGCCCTTGAAGTCAACCCAGAGACTCCAGTTGGTGCAGAACCCCACAGCTTGATTACTATCAGGAGCAAGGCAGTGTATTCAAGGGTCCAGTAGCAACTATAAGACTAACAAAATTTGTGGTAGGGTATGAGCTTTCGAGAGTCACAACTCACTTCTTCAGATACAGCTAGATACAGATACTCACATTCTAGCTGCATCTGAAGAAGTGAGCTGTGGTGCTACTGGACTCTACTGGACTCTTGCTCTTTTCCACTGCAAATGAAAGAAAGTGTGTCTTCAAACCTTAAGGAAATATTAGATATGAGAACAAAGCAGTATTATTGAAATGAGCAGGGCTTCCTGGGAGTAGGCTGCAAAGAGGTCATCATAGCCTGAGGATTTCTGTAGGAAAATAAACGATCTACTGTTTTTTCCCATCAGATTGAAATGAAGGAGAATGCCTTCCTGTTTTAAAAAAACTTTCTAGTATCCCCGTCCCCCCGGGATTTTGAAAGGCTCTCTCCAGAAAAGAAATCTGGGCTGAGATTGTGAGAAACTTCCTCCACTCCACCTGTTCCCAGTCCCACAACGCCACAGATGTGCATCCCACACCAGAGGACAAGTAATGTTCCCAAAGCATTTTCAATGCAACCAGTGAATTCAGTCTTCGTAGGTAAACTGCAAAACTCAGTGCTTCATGGCCTGCTTTGTGACATAGCTATAAGACAAAGATGAACAATGAGCTGCCCTTTACAAAACGTAACAAACATAACTAATTATTTTGGCAATATATTTATGTACAATATACTAAAGTTAGTTCTCTTCCTTGGGGCAGGAGCTGAGGCTCACAGCCTAGAACCTGAGTTAGTCAGTGGCAGCCAGACTTGTGTGGTCTGTTTGTTCTATTGTACTACATGTTGAAACTGATTTCCTTTGCATACATATACAATTAGTTAATTAATACCACAAAATGGAAGGACACTTTTGGGAAGCAGCTAGGGTTGCCAGCTCCAGGCTGGGAAATTCTTGGAGATTTGGGGGGTGGAGCCTGGAGAGGAGAGGGTTTGGAGAGGAGAGGGACCTCAGCAGGGTATAATGCCACAAGAGTCTACCTTCCAGCCAGGGTTTTTTTATTCCTGAGAAAGGGAGGATTGCACCTACTAAAAATGACATGCTGGGGGACATGGTAACCGCATATGTAAAAGCCATGTAGGACAGGGGCTGTAGAAAGGAGGGGAATGGGGCAAGACTGAGCAAAAGGCTGGTTGGATCTACATCCTTTCTACTTAGGGTTGCCAGGTCCAGGTTGGGAAATTCCTGGAGATTTTGGAAGTGGAGCCTGGAGAAGAGAGGATGGGGAGGGAAGGGACCTCAGCAGGCTATAATGCCATACAGTCTACCCTCCAAAACAGTCATTTTCTCCAGGGCAACTCAGTTCTATGGCCTGGAGATCAGTTATAATTCCAGGAGATCTCCAGCTACCACCTGGAGGCTGGCAACCATATCTCTACTGTTTGCGTTCTTCTTCGTCTGCTGTGGAGGGAGGCCTCCGCTGGAAAGCATGCTCCTCTCACATTAAGTGCTTTTCAGCTAGGGTTCCCAGCCTCCAGGTAGCAGCTCATCTCCCTGAATTATAACTGATCTCCAGACAACAGAGATCAGTTCCCCTGGAGAAAATGGCTGCCTTGGAAGGTGGATTCTATGGTATTATACCAAACAGAGGTCCCTCCCCTCCCCAAACACCGCCCTCCCCATGCTCCACCCGCCAAAATCTCCAGGCCTTTCCCAACCCAGAGTGGGCAAGACACTGAGGGCCAAGCTACAAGTGACGAATGACACTTGAATGGCAAGTGTATTTCTCCCTGTTCACTTGTGCTCCTCTCAATCCACTTGCCGTTCAAGTGTCATTCGTCACTTGTAGCTTGACCCTGAGCTTGCGTGATTGGAAGTGCCTAAGCTTGGAGGACCATGCTCTCTACAGCCCTCCCTACAGACCAAGGCTACCTTTGCGATGGACCAAGGGCACACAGGCAGATGAGGCATAGGATCCACGCCAATATTTTTTATACCACCCTTTGTTTATCAATATTCCTATGCTTAATTTTTGTACACCAACTTTGAAGGAAGTGGCATATCAACTCACAAACCTAACAATATGACAATATTCTACAACATGAAGACATTTTTTTGAGAAAACGTTTCTGCCCTAATTCATTCTGTCTTTATTCTATTTTCTATTTATCCTAATGCTTTTACTGGTTGATTCTTAAAAAACAAATATGTGGGATTTGCAAATAAGGATTTTTAAGCTGATTAACCATCTGCCTATTATCTAATTAGACGATTATTTGATTATGTTTGCTTGGCATGTGACTCAACCCCGCTACGCATATTTTTGATGAAAGAAGTATATGATTACTATTTCATAAACAAAATCAGTGTTAGAAGCAGGGCTCATTTTAAGTGGGAACGCACAGGAACGCAGTTCCAGCAGTTCTCCAAAGAGGTCATATGTCAGGTGGCCCCGCCCACCTGACTCTTGGCCATTTGGGGCCCGTTTCAGCCTGGATTGGGGCCGAAACGGCCTGGATTTGGCCTCTGATGGGTGGTGGATCACTCTCCCGCTCATCAGCGGCCCGATCCTGACCATTTTGGGCCCCTTTTCAACCGTTTTCAGCCCCCTTTTGCCATTTTGGGCCCAATTTCGTCCCTGAATGGCCAGGATTGGATCCAAAACAGCCAGAATAGGTGATGTCAGGAGATGTGGCATATGCAAATCAGTTATACTAATGAGTTCCTCCAGCTCTTTTTCTACGAAATGACCCCTGGTTAGAAGGGATAGTGGCCGCTTTTAATATTTTCTTTTTTTGTTTCCTCTTACAGTAACACACTGGAAACAAAATAGCTTGAATTTTGCAAAATGGAGGCGTGTGATCCTAGCTTGCCCCTCCCCCTGTTAACCAATGAAAGCTTTTGTCAAATCAACTTCCAATTAAAGGCAGCAAGCCCTACAAACAAGCTTTTGTGAATTCATCTTTCTTTCCCCCACCAAATGGCCCACAGCCTAGTAAGCCAGTTCCTCATTGTTGTCTCTGTGGGTGTGAAAGAGCACAGAGGAAACGTTAGCCATCTCACCTGCCCTGTCTGGGAATGCTGTCGGCACATGGCAACGTCCAACATTTTCTATGCAACACACAGAAATCGGCTCTTTCCTGACACAAGATGTTCCCTTCTTTGAGAAGCAGTGGGGGAAATAAATTCTAAGAGGGACCAGATCTGCAAAGAGTGGACCACTTTACCAATCAGTCAGGCCAGGACTAGGTGCCACTTTGTTTGGGGTGGCATGTGTATGTGTGTTGAGAAATTGGCTCGTTTCAACACCTACCTAATGCTCTTTAGGCTGTGTCTTTCCAAGCAGACATTAGCTCATGCTGACTTTTGCAGCAGCTTATGGTGCGATGTTCCAAGTCTTACACCCATTCAGCAATGTATGCATCACCGTTTCTAACAGCACAAGGTCTTGTTCCAAAGAATTTTTTTCAAGTTTTTTTTTAATGCTATAGGTGTTCTTGTCCCCACATGGGAACAGGGAAATACAGCTTTGTGGCAGGAGGAAATTTTGCCTTGCCAAGGAAGGCTAGTGTAACCAGGTGCCAAACCTGTCGATCTTTTGACATCAAATAAAAACACTGTTTTACCAAGGCCTCTCCTTGAGCTGTTTGGAACCTTGTGCCTGATTTGTGTGTGTGTGTGTATATTTTAACTGACTTTATGCTCTGCTTTTTAGGGGTTGTTGCTTCTGCTTTATTGGAATTATGCTTTCAACTAGATTTTTTAAAAAAGAACACTACTTTTAAATATTCATGCTTTTGCACTGCTGCTTTTAAATGATTGTTGCTTTAAATGGTTTTTATATTGCTAGTCTTTATTCTTTCTGTTAGTGTTTTAATGTGGGATATTTATACTTTAATGGTTTTTATGCTATTTGTGCTTATTAGCTGCCTTATGAATCTATGGATTGAGAGTCCTAGGATACAAACTTTTTAAAAAAGCAAATAAATAATAAAACAATTGTATTTCAATCCTAGCAATATTTGTCCAGCCCAGTGCTTGAAAGAAAGAGTGTGCCACTTTCAAAAAAGTAAATTTCAATTTTTTAAATAAGCAAAGTTTCCAAAACAATGGAGCTTTGCTGGAAAAAGAAGTTAGCTTTGCTGGTGCTTTCTCCATTTTTAAAGGGCTAAGTGAGTACTTCCACACTAAATCTGTACTGTACTGGAATGACTGGTTAAACTGGAAGCTTCACGTAGATATTGTGGCTTGGGTTGTCACCTCTAGGTTGGAAATTCCTGGAGAATTTGGGGGTGGCTCTTGGGGAGGGTTGGGTTTGGAGAGGGGAGTATAATACCAAAGAGTTCACCCCCTAAAGCTGCCATTTGCTTCACAGGAACGGATCTCTGCAATCTGGAGATCAGTTATAATTCTAGGAGATCTCCAGGCCCCACCTGGAGGTTGGCAACCCTCAGTGGCTCAAGGCAGCCTGGAAGGCAGCAGGAGACCTAGGGTTGCCAACTTCCAGGTAGGGCTGGAGTTATTCCAGAATTCAAATTGACATCCAGACAGATCCAGGGATCTGTTTCTCCAGGATAAAAATGGCTGCTTTGGAGGGCAGACTCTGTGGCATTATACACCACTGAAGTTCTGCCCCAGGCTCTGACCCTCCACATAAAACCTCCAGGGCAAGAGCACAGCAGGCGCACTCCTTCATGGCGCGATTCCCCGACATGACTTTACTTCGTGGTGCGATGACATCAGAAAACGCGCCACAAAGTGAATTCAAGATGGAAAATCATGCTATGAAGGCATGCCGTTCCGTAAGTTTTGTGCCATTTTTCAGGAGGGGGGGGGGAACATGTGGAAACGGCCTCTATCTTCCCTAGGAACCAACCCCAAATCTCCTGGAATTTGCCATGCTGAAGTTGGCAACCCTAGATGTAGCCTCCATGATCTGTCTTGTCCTTTTGAAAGCTCTCTAAGCAAGTGACCATCACCACGTACTGGGCAGTGAACTTTGTGCATCAACTACCTTGTCTGAAGTGGTATTGCTATTACCATTTTTAAACCACCGCTATGGTCTTCAATAAATGTTCATATCAAAAAGGAAACATGATAAAGAATGCTTGCTTATATACATTATATAACAATGTATATTTGTTTGAATAATATATTTGTTCAAAGTTTCATTGCAAATGTTTTAATTATTATTATTTAAAATATTTACATCTCACCTGTTGTGAGGCAGCTTACATTGATTATTAAAATACCATTTAATTAAAACCCACAATGAATCACTTAACACTACAAATAAAAATCTAAAGAACTCTCAGTAAATACTGTCATAAAAAACCATTCTAAAACCCAGCATGTTTATAACAAAGTAACCATTCTTTTTTTAAAAATGTCATTGAAAATTTAAGATCGTTCTCTTCCTCTTTACATGTGTGTATACATAGAGAGAGGTTTCACTTCATGGATCTAATGAAGTGGGCTCTAACCCATTCATGCTTATGCTACAATATATTTATTAAAGTGCCACGAACTCCTTTTTGATTTTGCTTCAGCGGACCAACATGACTACCTCTTCTGGGAAAAAATGTATTTAACAAAATACAGTGAAAAAACTTGCATGAAAAATCCTTCTCCCAATTTAAAATTAGGATTTGGTCTTTTGCCTTAAACTGTGCTATAGAACTGCATTTGGCCAGTCACCTCTCTAGCATTGTTTTAAAAGCTAAGTAGTAACTCATTCTACTTTCTGGACTACTTGCAAAGAAGCAAAGTATAGAAGAACAGCCAATTTCTTACCCAGACATTGAATTCACCTTGCTTGCTAATGAAATTAGGAAAATGTGATGTCTGCCTTAACTAAACAAAAGTCGTGCATGTACTAAGCTACTGAAGTTCTTTGTCCAGAGTGACATGCAAAATATTAAACCTTGAAAACAAGGACTCTTTTGTCAAATTTCAGAGGTTCGGCTATACCATCTGTTATCTGGCTTCTGTCAGCTGATGAATTCCAGCACAGCTCACCAGGAGGGTTTGCTCTATGTGGCTGTATTCCTGTCCTGATAGTGTCTCAGTTCCTTTCTGCATATGTCTGGGAGAGAAATGACTTCAGTTAACTTGTCTTCTTGTGGTCTAGGTCTGGGAAAGACCTTCTAAAAACATGGAAAGTAGCTGCCAATACGAACAGCCAACACTGCCCGGCAGAGCACAGCCACTGGACACTATGGCCATTTCCATACGTCTTACCTGCCTGCGGAACATCATGCAAAAGAATCAGACAACAGCATCTTCTCACGTGAAATCACACCAGGAAGATGCTGTTATCCAGGAGTTTTGCACAAAACTCCTGGATAACAGCATCTTCCTTGTGCGATTTCGTGCAAGAAGACGCTGTCTTCTGGGTCTTTCAAGCGACGTTCCACAGGCAGGTAAGACGTGCGGAAATGGCCAATGTCAGTCAGCTCCATATGTGCAAATATAACCTGTAGCAATCTGGTTATTTGTTCCAATGTGCCACCTTCTACACAGATGCTCATGTATCTGCTGGACAGGTACATATATATGCAAAGAACTGAATGATGTAGTGGATAAAGAGAGGAACTAGGGCAAGACTTGTTTTCTTTCTTTCTTTGTTTAGAATATTTATATGCTACCTCTGTGGAGCACAGGGGACTTCTGCCCTTCTGGTAAACACCAGAAGTGACATTACGGGCACTCTAAGATTGTTAAAACTCTATTGTTTTCTTGGTTTTTACCAGAGGAGATGTCAGCATACCAAAATTATACTGATATGCTGGTTGCCGTCTCTGCTTGCTTCCAGGGCTTGCCAGCTATGCCCTGGCAATCTGAGCCACAAAGCTCATTGGCTGACCTTGGGCCATTTGCCTAAGTCTTGGATTGGATCCTCCAGTTTTTTCCCATGGGTATTAGTGTGGCCAGATCTCTCTCTGTAGTGTGACACTCTAGGACTCACCCCAAATTCTATGACTAAACCATACAGTTTTTGGTGAATCCTAGAGTGTTGTACCAATGTGATGATGTCACTTCTGATTTGCACCAAAATTGATGTCTTAGCATTGACATGACATAAGTCCCTGTCCTTTCCTGCTGCTTCCCACCAAGTACGAGTGCTGGACTGAGAACCCTAACAGGCATAAGAGTATTTTTGACACTGGCGAAGGGGTTATGGTTTTGATTATTCCCCCCCTCCTAGTGCAGATGCTGTTGCTACAACCAACATTGTTCTTGGAGTTCACTTGAATCTGAGCATTTTGTAAGCTGGGGGGATCTACCTTGAAAGAGAGAGACAGAAAAGCTACATTACACAAGTGGAGTTGCTCCTAGAAAGTGTACTTAGAATTGCATTGCTAGGTTCTTATCCACAGTACTTGCTGGAGGCTTGGGCTAGTCTCTCAGTCTAACCTACATCACAGGGTTGTTGTGATGATAAAATGGAGAGGGAGTATGTACCCAGTATTTATATGATTGATGTTTTCTTATATGTTTTTATTATATGTATTTATTATGCTGTTAATCTGCTCTGAGCCTGCCTGCAGGGAGAATGGACTATAAATTAAATCAAATAAATAAAATAAATAAACTGCCCTGAGGCTTTGGAGAGAGGGTGGGATTTTTTTAAAAAACAACAACAAATAAATAGATAAGACAAGCGAAAGGCTAAACATTATTCTAGCCAAGGGCAGAGAAGTAGTTGCAGTTTCCTCTGTCCATCCTTCTAAGCCTTCCTGCTTCTCTGCAGATTCCTGGTGTCCTATTTAGGAATATTCTGCTGTTTCACACTCTCCTTGGCGAATGCTAAACTGGTCGGAGCTCACAAAGTGTTTTTAAAATATTAATGACTGGAAATGCCCACACCGTGTCCTGAAGCAGAAGGAGAAAGTCAACAGAGGCAAACCTATTTACTCCGAGTGTGTTTGTCTTATGTTCTTCTCACATCTAAACTTGCTGTACCCATGACTTCCCTCTAATCCCTTTTTTTAAACATCATCTGTGCTAGTGTCCACCCCAACATCCGGTGGCAACCAATGCCTTAAGTTAACTATACTTTGTGTGGAGTACTTCCTTTCCTTTCACCTGAATCTACTACTAGTTAATTTCACTGGATAAGCAGCAATTCTAGCATCTGGGGGGTGAGAGAATATAATTAGCTTTCTATTTACTTTTCAGAATTTAACATCTATTTTGACACCTTTACTGTTTTATCTTTTTTTGGGGGGGAGGGACCTACGAAATCTAGTTTCTTGTCTTTATAGGTGTGATGTTCCTTCTTTCTTTTGTGTATCTTCTTCAGTTCTCCAATATCCTTCTTGAGATGGACCAAGGTTTTTGGGGGGGCGAGGGAGGGGAGATTTATACCAGTCTCCTAGACCAAAAACAAAGATGAGTGATTTGGCCCCTTAAAAACTAGTTGATTTATTGTGATTTATACTTGCATGGACTATATCATATGCAATCTGATGTGAGAGGGAATAAAATTGATCCTCTTCACTTTTCAGAGTTATAAACCTCTATTAAGTCCCTTTAGCTACTCTTTCTCTAATCTAACAAGTTCACATTTTAAAGATTTTCTTCACAGGACAATTCAATAAACTATATCTGACAACCTAGACTCGCGTCCATGAAAGCTTCTGTTACTTACAATACTTCTGTTAGCAGGGGGGTTTTCTGGGAAAAGAGGTGGTGGAACCCTCAAGAGGGAAATGAGGGAGAAACACATGGGATTCTTTGAAATAATATTATTTTCACGTGCTATTGCCAAGTATTTTCAAGAGGTGCCGGAACTCCGTTCCACCACATTCCCACTAAAAGAAAGCTACAAGTGATGCCTGACACAGGTTGGACACTTGTCAGCTTCCCTCAAGTTTTGATGGGAAATGTAGGCATCCTGGTCTTGCAGCTGTAATGGAGAGCCAAGCTGTAAAACCAGGATGCCTACATTTCCCATCAAAACTTGAGGTAAGCTGACAAGTGTCCAACCTGTGTAAGGCGTCACTTGTAGCTTGGCTCTTAGTCTTTTCGGTGCCACAAGACTGTCTGAGATGAACTGCCCAGATAGTATCCAAATATTAGTGTACCATAGATTCAGATAACCGTGTTATAATAATGGTTCCAGAGGGGTACCTGTGTTCGTCTGTTGCAGTAAACTGGGGTCTTGTGGTACTCTGTATACTAATGAATAGCCCTCCTGCTTGGGGTAGCCCACCTGGCATCAACGAGAGCCTTTTCTATTAAAGCTCCCAAGCAGTGAAGTGGGCTCCCTGAGGAGATGTGAGGGGCACACCTCTAGAATTTTTCAGGAGACACTCGAAGGACATTTTATTAACCAGAGCTTTAAATGGGGTGTAGTCTGCAAGTATCCTTTTAAATGGTGTTACCTCTTAAATTGTGTTTTGTAAGCCACTTTGAGCCATGGGGGAAAGTGTGGTGAATATAAGACAGCCCCTCTGACAAAGGTTTTAGACAAAAAATGTTTTTGCTGGATATAACTGTAACTTGCATATAACTGAAACTTGCAAATGTTAGACAACATACTTTTTTTTGGTGTCATACTCATAACTGGAAAAAAGCTAGTCCTTCCATATGCATAAATATAGTTTGTGAATGAATGAACGAATGAACGAACGTATAGCAAAATTTTCCTCTGTAAATTATCTCTATGATCTAAACAGCCCCAAGCAGGATTAGAAAGCATTTTCACGTGCATTCTGGGGAGGAAAGTTCCTAACCACTGCTTGTCCACCACCCTGCACTGAGGGTCTCCTATTCATGCCCTTGCAACTTGCAAGGACATGAATGGCTGCGACAGGGCAGTTTCTTAGAAATGTCCTATGCGGCTGCATCTAGTTAAAGAGGATGACTCATCAAGGAAGTCTCCTAGTAGTCCTAATCTGTAGCTATACACCTCCTGGCAAAGCCAATGTAGTGTAGTGGTTAGACCTATGACCAGGGAAACCTGGGAATGAATGCTGTCTGTTATGAAGCTCACTGGGAGACATTGGGCCAATCATACTCTCTCAAACCTACTCTACCTCACAGCGTTGCTATGAGGATAAAATGGAGAATCTGCACTCCTTCAATGAATGATGAGATTCAAAATCTAATGAGTAATAGTAGTAGTGGCTAGAGTGTCAGACCAGGGCCGATTCCAGACGGCCCTCCCCATCGCGAAACGTCGCGCGTCGTTCTGCGTCGTCGCGCAGAACTCACACGAGAAAACGCGATATTTCACGTTTTCTGCGCGACAACACGTGACGTTTCGCGATGGGGAGGGCCGTCTAGAATCGGCCCAGGAGCTGGAAAAGTGAGGTCTAAAATGGACAAATTAACATTGTTAATGAAAGGGCAAATGGAAGAAGGCTTCTCTGTACCCTGGGATCCCTTCTACAAATGGATGACAAATAATTACAATGTTTAAATATAACTATGATACTAAGACTAACTGTATCATGACATAATAGAACTCACAATTAAAGATGTAACAAGATGAAATATAAGAGGTAAAGAAATAGATAACAGATATCGACAAGCAAAATGGTAACTGTCTCATGCCTGTATATGTATGTGTGGAAAAATTAATTAAAAATATATTTTAAAAGAAAAAGAAAAGTGAGGTCTAAATCTCCGCTCTGCCATAGAAGCTCATTTGGTGATCTTGGGCCTAACTTCCCTCACTGATTTGTTGTGGGGATAAAACGGAGGATAAGAGAAGCATGTGTGCCACTCTGAAGAAGGGCAGGACAAAATGTAGTAGATGGAATTATGGAATCGCTATAATTATGGGAATAAGTGATGTAGAATGGTAGACTATTTTATTTTAAATTGCTGCCAGTGCATCTCGAAAAGTCTCCCTAAGTAATGACTGGAAAACTGAAGAGATTTAACACACTTGGCTTATGTCAGACTCCTTATTCTCCAAAACTCACTTATGCCACAGGTAAAAAAACCCTGGAGTGACTGGCTGGCACCCAAACACTTTTGAATAGCATCCAGTGTCTTCCCTGTTGCTTTGGAAGAGGCTCGGCATCATTTGGCCAAGAGAGGAGGAGGAGGGAGGGCGGGACATTTGGTTCCATCAAAAGTTATGAAGCCGGATGAGGTCACCGCAAAGAGGTCACAAAGGATATGACACAGGAGTGGGATTTGGAGCGAAAAGGGAGGGGGAAGATGTACGTGGAAACAAGGAGCCATTGTAAGCAGGCCTTCCAAGTGTAAGCTATAATCAGCTGTGAAAACTGGCAACGTCCCCTTGGTCACAGACAATGTCCAGTTTTACGTTTTCTTACCACAGGCCCCAATAAACAGAATGGCAAAGAAAGGGCTGATTAGATGTCTGACTTCTATGAAGGGCTTGTCAGCTGGGATCAGTCTGTCTGCCTCCTCGTGCAGCCCTGATATGGGAAGCTGGAGTTAAGGGAATGGAAGGGATTTGGGAAGGAAACTGGCTCATAAGCTTTCACAAATAATTGAGCTTTCATGGGGTGTATGTGTGAGGCACTTATTTTATGCCTTGCTTTTCCCCCATCGGAAACCCAAAGCAACTTACTGCATTGCCCTCCTCTTCTCCATTTTATCTTCACAACAACCCTGTGAGGTAAATTAGGCAAAGAATGAGTAACTGGCCCCAAGTCACCCTGAGTGAGGATTTGAACCTGGGTCTCCTGGATCCTAGTCCAGCACTCTCGCCACTACATCATGCTAGCTCTCAAACTGATTCATTTACGTAGATGTTAATCCTATGCAAAGTTACACCAGTCCAAACCCAGGGGCTTCGACTGGAGTAACTCTGCATAGGATTGCCTGTTCTGACCAGCCGTTTCCCCCATCTGTGGTGGCGCATGGTGGCTGACAAAAGCCAGTCAAGCAAGCAACAAAAATATTAAAGCCACTATCCAAGCAAAAGAAACAGTAATAACAATAAACAACCCACCACGAGTCTTCCACGGCATTAAAAGTCACCAAAGGCCCATGAACAACACAGCCTTCCAACGTTAAGAAACCAAGCCCACATGGGATACCTACCTTGCTTCCTCAGGGAGAACTTTCCAAAGGGCTTTCATCACTACTGGGAAAAAATTCCGACAGACTGGATAATTTTAAGGAAGAGCTCTGACAGGAAGGAACACATACAGCTACTTATTGATTGTACTGTCTCCAGTGGTTCCTCAGGGTCTCAGGTAGAGGTCTTCCATGCTACCTACTACTGGATCCTTTTTGCTGTAGGTGTCTGGGATTGTACTTGGTATCTTCTGAATGCAAAGCAGAGGTGTTACAGTAGATCCACAGTCCTCCCCAACTCTGAGACAATCAGAGATGGCACTGGGGTTTTCAACTCTGGGTTGGAAAATTCCTGGAGATTTGGGGTGGAGACCAAGGATTGTAATGCCATAGAATCCACCTTCCAAAGCAGCCATTTTCTCCAGGGGAACTGATCTCTGTAGCCTGGAGATCAGATGTGATTCTGGGAGATGTCCAGGTCCCACCTGAAGATTGGCAACCCTGTGCCTGAGGAGAGCCTGGGTTTAACTCCTAGTTAAGTAGCAGGTGCCATAAAAGACCTTCCTTTGCCTGAGACACTAGAAATCCAACAGCAGTCAGAGTAGACAATACTGAGCCGGATGGACCAATAGTCTTACCGAGGAAGGGAAGCTTCATCCGCTCATAAGTACATTGGAAGAATTATGAGACTTATATCTGCGGTCAAGTAGGCACTGAATGACTTTTTGATGTGTCTGGAACTTCAGATCAAAAGGATTCAGATTCTTTATTTCATGCTTACAGACCAACAGGTCATAAGCAAAACAGGTTCCCGAATCAAGATGAAGCCTCTCACCACTGAAGAGCTTCCGGAAAGGATTGTGGTGACTCGCTTTGTTTACTCCATTTGCACCCTGCCTTTTGGCCTGGAAAAGACCCACAAGGTGGCGAGCAGTAAAAACAACTTGCAACCACCAAGTGGTTCTTCAGAATCTTAAGCAGAGAGTTTACTTGGCATTGCTATGGACTGAGTCTTGGATTTTATACCTGCAAAGCATGTGCTCTACCAGCAAGCTATATGACCTCTTTCCCCTTCTCATGGAAATATCACATTAGCATCTAGGGGAAAAAGAATATTCACTTGGGGCCTTCAGATTTACCCCCCCTCCCCCACAAGCGTTGCCGGCTGCTCCCTCACGATTTCCCCCTCAATACCATACTTTTATTTCCCTGTTCCCTCCCCTGCACAATTTAAGATCAAACGCCTTTCATATTTCTATTGATTTTTTAAAAAAGAAACAGTATTAAAAATAAATAGCACAGGCCAAGAGACTCCAGGACACCAATTCCCCAAAGCCAAATTAAAGTTTTAGAGCTGAAAGTAGTTTTTGCTGATACAGTATTTCCTTTTACACTCGCAGGAAGAAAGTGAAAAGATGAACACAATAGAAAATGTTATGCTTTGTACTGTATTACTGTGTGTGTCTCTGTGTCTCTGTGTGTGTGTTCGTGTTCAGTGTCCAGTGATCTAGACCATCTGGGTTTTTTTTCCAGAGTTTCCTTCTTTCCCGTTTCTTCCTCAAAGAAACGAATTTGCATAAGAAACCAACATCCTCCCAAATAAGAAGCCAGAGTATTTCCACTAAGAAGTTCTCCTCTACAAGCTCCAATGAAATGTATGGAAGTTGTACAAAAGACTGACAGTCTACTTTTCCTCACTCCCATTGATATCAGTGGATTATGCACAGAACAACTTACTGAGGATTGTGCCTGCAGTGCTGAAAATGTTGTCTATGTGCAGGGCTTTTTTTCAGCTGGAACGCGGTGGGACGGAGTTCCGGAACCTCTTGAAAATGGTCACATGGCTGGTGGCCCCCCCACTGATCTCCAGACAGAGGGGAGTTTAGATTTCCCTCTGCGCTGCCAAGCAGTGCAGAGGGCAATCTAAACTCCCCTCTGTCTGGAGATCAGGGGGCGGAGCCACCAGCCATGCAACCATTTTCTCCTAGGGCAACCCACTCAGTTCCACCACCTCTTTTCCCAGAAAAAAAGCCCTGTCTATGTGTGTATATATTTTCCTATGAAGGAGCCTGTTGGTCAAATCAGCCTACTGATTTTTAGACCTGTATGCTGTATGGCTTTCTAAGGCTTATCCATATATATTTGATCTCGGTGAACATTTTTTGAAACTGATGGGCATCCCCTTCTTAAGATTCTCCAACTGCCAACTCTGGCTTGGGAACCTCTATGAGATTTGGGGGGCAGTGGCTGCAGAGGGTGGCGTTTGGGAAAGGAAGGAAGCTCAATGGAGAAGTGGTGCCACCCTCTGCAGCTGCCATTTCCTCTTATTTCCGCAGCCTGAAACTCAGTTGTAATTCCAAGAAAACTCCAGGCCCCACTTGAAGACCAGCAGTCAGCTTCTGTACCACTAGCTGCTATTATATGGCCCTTCTGCAGCAGATAAATAAGTGACAGAAAAATCCCTCGACAAGCCATAGACAATGTAAAGATTATGCCGGAGTTCACGCCATACATCAGTTACAGAAAGGTATGTCACCGATCCTTCCATGACTGGCACACATAGATGAAGCCAACTGATGCAGGGCAATACAGCCATGGTTGTTGTGGATTTTCCGGGCTGTATAGCCGTGGTCTTGGCATTGTAGTTCCTGACGTTTCGCCAGCAGCTGTGGCTGGCATCTTCAGAGGTGTAGCACGAAAAGACAGAGATCTCTCAGTGTCACAGTGTGGAAAAGATGTTGGCAGGTCATTTATATCTACTCAGGAGGGGTGGGGGTGGGCTGAGTCATCCTGTAAGAGTTTCCCAGGGTGTGGAATGCTAATGGTGGGAGGCTTCACTGTATCCTGAGGAGGTTCTTTTGCATATGGATTGGTGCTTGATGTGCTAATCTTCTCTGCAGGGCTATTGTCGGGTATAGAGTGTTTTGTTAGCCTGGTGTTTTTCAGGACTGGAAACCATGCTCTATTCATTCTTAAAGTCTCTTCTTTCCTGTTGAAATTGTGCTTATGCTTATGAATTTCAATGGCTTCCCTGTGCAGTCTGACAAAGTAGTTGGAAGTGTTGTCAAGTATTTTAGTGTCCTGGAATAGGATACTGTGTCCTGTTTGAGTTAGGCTATGTTCAGCCACTGCTGATTTTTCAGGATGGCCAAGTCTGCAGTGTCTTTGATGTTCTTTTATTCTTGTCTGGATGCTACGCTTTGTGGTCCCGATGTAAACTTGTCCACAGCTGCAGGGTATATGGTATACTCCTGCAAATCCACAACAACCATCACTCTCCAGCCGTGAAAGCCTTCGACAATATATTAATACAGCCATAGGCTTCTGATATCAGGCCCATCAGTGACATGAGGTGATTCTCATTGGAAAGAGCAGCGTGGCATAACTGGCAGAGAAATTGGGGGTGAGGATTTAAGAAAGCACAGCTGGCTGTCTGGGTGCTCTTTATGGGATCATATCTCTGTCACAGGGCCAGCGCGCTCATTGAGGCCAGGTAGGCAGTGGCCTCAGGCGCGGGGTGCCGGAGGGAGTGCTGGAGGAGGCGCGGGGGGTGGGAGCATGCACCACAGAGCTGCAGCCTCCTATCCCTCCTGCCCCGTGCTGCCGCTGCCGCCAGCACACACCCCCAGCCGGGCGCAGCAGCCATGGGCAGGCGTCTGTGGCGGTGCAGGCAACCGAGCGGGAGAGCTTGGAGGCCACCCGCGCACCATCACAGCCACCCGCCGCAGTGATCGGGCCAGCAGCGGCACGCACGCTCCCGTGATTACGTCACATGTGACGTCATCACGCAGGCCGTGAGCGCCAAAAACCCTGGCGCTGACTCTGCTCTGTCAGTATCAGTAACAAATGATTTTGGAAGAAACAACACTCTTAGGTCACTCTTTTGCTTTGGACAAGGACATGGACAAAATATCCTTCTTGCCCAACAGATTGGCGGGCTTTGCAACACAAGGAAAGATGAACGTTTTCTTAAAGATCAAGTTCCTCTATGGGAGTTCATCTCTATACAGAACTGATCATAAATCAGCCTGTCCTGAGTTAATCTCGCTTCTGGATTCTTCTGCTTCTGGTCTGGAAAAAAATTAAAAATTAAAAAAGGAACCCAGGTTCTACTTTTCACTCCCAAAAGGTTTAGAGAAGAAATAACCTTCCCCCCGCCCAATCAGGAGTCAGGAAAGCACCCCACCTCGGTCTTTAGAAATGTGGATAGGAGACTTCTAGAAGACTAATTTCCATTTTCTGGAATTGATCGTGGAATCCTGACTGCCAACTTCAGAACAGGACTTCATTGTGTTTCTGACGAAGTGGGGTGCTGATAGCATCTTGTTTATGAGAGACGGAACCCATTCTGCCTCCTTTCAGCCGCTGGGTTCTGCATAATATTTGGTGTCGCTAAAAATAGCATCTGTTCAGTGTTCATCTTGCCAACATGGATCCAAATAAGAACCAGTTATGGGAAGTGCAGCACTGTGACTTGGAAACCAAACAAGAGAGACATCCAAAGTCCACATTTGCAGCTCGAAATGGATAAGTCCCTCAGTGGTGCTTTTCATTTCACCTGCTGCTGCAGCTTCTTTTCGGGAGAGCTTGGCATGTGAGATCAGAAGCCAGTGAGTATTTGAAACCTGGGGCAAGGTCAGTTCTTGGATTCCGCTTGGTTGGGTATTGGCAGAAATTGTGAAAGCCACACATTTTTTTAAACTGGACTGATTCAGTTCTTATGTTGCAAAGACTTCTTTTCTCCACTAAGTTTACCCCGATGGGTAGTTCTGTACTTTGCGATGTTCAGGGCTTTTTTTCTGGGAAAAGAGGTGGTGGAACTCAGTGGGTTGCCCTTGGAGAAAATGGTCACATGGCTGGTGGCCGCGCCCCTTTATTTCCAGACAGAGGGGAGTTTAGATTGCCCTCCGCACTGCTCAGAGATCAGGGGGCGGGGCCACCAGCCATGTGACCATTTTCAAGAGGTTCCGGAACTCCGTTCCACCGTGTTCCAGCTGAAAAAAAGCCCTGACGATGCTTACTATGCCACTGGTGCCTGACTAACTCATTCAGTGACACATGGCATGTTTTATGTCAATGCCACGAGTTCAAGCTCCCTAACTTTCAGGAGGCCCTCTGCCATACAGATAAACCAAAGGGCAACCAAACGCAGCCTGGATGTCTCAAGACGATCAAGGAGTCGGAGCACCTTTCCTATGAGGGATGATGGAAGAGTCTGGATGGTTCAGTTTAGAAAAAGGATGATGGGCAGACATGATCAGAGTTCTATAAAATTAAGCGTGGAGTAGAGAAAGTCAATAGTGAGAGCTTTTTCTTTTCCTCCCATAACAGAACTTGGGGGCAGCCAATGAAGTAATCGGAAAAGAGATGCGGGATAGACAAAAGGAAATACTTCTTTACTCAACAAGTAGTAAAATGTGGGATTCAGTGCCCATGGAAGAAGGGATGACCATGAGCACAGATGGCTTTAAAACAGGGTTAGACATATTCTTGGAGGCAAGGTCCATCAATGGCTATTAGTCGCGGTGGCTAAAGGGACCCTCTACATCCAGAAGTTGTAAACCTCTGAATGCCCATGCTGGGAGGCAGCATTAGGAGAAGGTGGGCATGCCATTCCCCCACCGTTGCTCAGCTGGCCGGTGGAGAGGAAATGGTGGGGAAAGGGGGGCAATGTCAGCAGTATCCCAGCACACTAATGTCACTTCCTCTGTGCCTGGAAGTGACATCACTGTATCAGTGAAGGACGCCAGTTGCAGGTGGATGTCAGGAGAATTTTGTCTAATTACCAGAGCATTTCTGGCATGCCCTGGTGACTCAATGATGTCTCTTCTACATAGAGGGGATGTGAAGTCAGAGTTTTGCTGATGATGTAATAATGTCACCAGGGAGCCACCTGAAAACTAGTAAACCCTCCTGCCCTCACCAGTTGCAGGGGAGAGCTGGCAACCTTAGGAGAATGCCTCAGCCTGTAGGCCCTGTTTGTTGGCCTTCTGGGGCAACAGGTTGGCCGTGGTGTATAACAGGATGCTGGACTGATTCAGTTCTTATGTTTTACAAGCAAAAGCTCCCAGCTTCTGCACTCAAAAGACCTCAGGTACCAGGTGTTGGGAAAGCCCATTTTCCACCTTAAACTGTGGAGACTTGCTGCCTGTCAAGAGTGGGAAATCTTGAGCTATGGGCCTGAGGACAGGATTTGCTCTCAGTCACCCCCCTCCCCATTATGTTCGGTACTCGATTTACCTTCTTTTCCTTTGCAGTTTCTTTTCAGCGAAGGCTTCTGTTGTTCAAAGGGAAGTTTTAGCAGATGAAATCTGGTTTTGGGAGGAAGTGGGAAACAGCCAGCTGCCTGGGCCCTATCTGATGCTTCTGCCTCTCTTCCCGAGCACACACCTTGTCCCCCTCCCCTCTCCACTTCATCCTGGCAGCTGTTCTCTGCTTCAGTACTCCCCCCCTCCTTTTCTTCCTTGCCCCATCTCCTTAGCCCTCCCCCCTTCCTGCTCCAGCTTTCTCCTCTCTTTGTTGTGGAATTCCTCGCCTGCCTGGTTGGTGGCACATGATGCTCGGGCCAGAGAAGCCTGCCAAATGTTGCAGGGCTGCAGACTTTCTGTCTGCAAGGGGACTTCCTGTCCCTGCTTGGGACTGACTTCAAGAAATCCAAGGCGGGGGCTTCCCCCCCCTCTCCTTGCCTCCTTGCTGACTGAGCTGCTTGGAGCCATAATACGGGGAATGCTTGGAGGGACATAAATCGAGCTATCCCAGGGCTCGTCTGCTGGGGAAGACTGAATGGAAAGGAAAAATAAATCGTGCACTCCGATATTTTGGGAGGAATGAAGCTCAGGCAGAAAGTCTCGTGGCACAAGACCATCTCTGTTATTTGGGGGCTGGACTAGGGGTAGGCAGTGAAACGTACAGGCACACTGAACATGTCACTCCACATTGGAGAAGCAGATCCATGCACAGTCACGGGGTCCCTTGTTTGAAGAAGGAACTATAGGCAGATGGATGTCATCTGTTTACACTGCATTGCTTTCAATGGGTTGCACATCAGGTTTATTATTAGTAACAAAATATTAAAAACGCATTTCTAACATGATTTCTAAATGCACAAAGCACAAACAAAAGCAGGGCCGATTCCAGATGGGCACAAATAGAGGGAGTGCTTTCGCTTTTTCAGCGACCTCACTCGTAAAAACCCACAATTTCCCGTCCCGGCTTACCAGCGGTCCATGGCGCTCAGTTGCGCTCTATAAGCGGATGGTGTGAACGCAGTATTGCGGGTTTGCACACTTCGGGATGCTTCGTCGCCGCAGAGAGGCCCTCCCCTTTCCCTCCTTCCTTTGCCGGCCGGCAACAATATTCCCTTAATTTTTTTTTTTAAACCGGGCACCATTTGCGCAGTCGCACATTTGCACACATCAAACTGCGCAAATGCGCACAAATGCACAAACGCACAAAAGTGCACAAAAGTCGATGCTGCATATTCGCATACCTGCGCGTTTGCGCATTTGCGCAAAACACGTAAAAAATTTTTTTAAAAAAAAACCGAAATGCGAACCAATGAAGCCCCCCCCCCCCCCGACGTCAACTGTGACAGGGAGGAAACAACCAATCCCGGGTACCTCAGTTGGCCGTGCAAACATCCGGAAGCGGGATGGCACGGCATGCTGCGAGACAAAGCGGATGGGGACGAAAATGAACGTGTGGCCAGTAAGCGATTATTTCCGCAGAAAAACCGCAATTTCTGGCCATCTGGAATCGGCCCAGTATCAAAAAGGAATTTATTTACTTTTATTTATTTACTTACTTAACTTATAATCCAGATACATCATAATTTAGTAACAGCAATGATTGTTCGGTAGGCGGAAATCCTTCCATCCCCAGAAGAGCTCTGGTGGATCCAAGCTGTTGTCTGTAATGATTTCTTGGTTTCAGGATGGGTCTTCTTCTCACCTGTTAACAATATTCAGAGCAGGATGGAAGATCACACAGTATGGCCTGCTATTGATGTGGTCATCTTTCTAGAACTCCTGTGTCATTATGAGCATGGGGAAAGGGTGACAGGAAAGGTCCAGGAAACCATCAAATGGTGGGAGGGGTCTCCCAGTGCAATCCTAAGAAGAGTTACTCCGGTCTAAATCCATTGAAATCAATAGACTTAGACCAGAGTAAGTCTTTTTAGGATTGCACTGATAGTCACAGATGTACAAAAGAGGGCAATGTATATTGTGTAACATGTACCACTAACCATCCATGGATGAAAGAAACACATTTGCAGGTAATGAAACAAGAACACACAATGACACCCTTATTTATTCAACTATTTACAGGGCTTTTTTTCAGCTGTAATGTGGTGGAACGGAGTTCCGGAACCGCTTGAAAATGGTCACATGGCTGGTGGCCCCGCCCCCTGATCTCCAGACAGAGGGGAGTTTAGATTGCCACTCAGCGGCACTGAGGGCAATCTAAACTCCCCTCTGTCTGGAGATCAGGGGGCGGGGCCACCAGCCATGTGACCATTTTCTCCAAGGGCAACCCACTGAGTTTTAAGAGTTTCAGGGGGTATCAGCTATACATTACCTGTGACGAGAGTTGGATCAGGGTTGTAATATATTGTGCCAGCGGAGCCCAACAGTGACAATGTGGGAGGGAAGGCTGAAGCTCCACTCCCCCCCCCCCGCCCCCCATTGACCTCCTGCACCAAATTGCTCCCTGGTGATCTCATTTCCCAAGTCATGTCTGCCCACAAACAGGAGGACACAGTCAAGTTGGGATTTGGGTAACATATCGCAGGTGATGTATAGTTTGACCCAGGAGTTTGGGCACTGGCATTTCCAGTGCAGCTCCCCTACTCACATACAAGCATGTACAGTTTCAATTCAGACCTGATATTTGAAAGTTCAAATCTGCTTTTTAAGATTGAAAATCATTTGGTTAATTACGTGTTTGTATCTGAAAGCAGCAGGTCGTGCTAGATGAAACTCCCATTTATCTTATCTGAGGGTTAAACTACCCATGATACGCAAGAAATCTAGATGCGTTCTTTGGCTCTAAAAAGCATCATCAGTGTGGGGGGGGGAATGTAATTTGAGTCAGAGTTGCAATGTTGGGGACAATGGAGCTTTCCTGGTTGAAACTTTCCTTTCTGCTGCTTTAAGAGCCAGTATGGTTTAGTGTTTAGACTTGAAGCTGGAAGGCCCAGGTTCAAATCTCCACCTTGCTGGGTAATTTCGGGCCAGTCATACTCTCTCAGCCTAATATACCTCACAGGGTTGTTGTGAGGATAAATGAAAGACATGGAAATGATGTTGTAAGCGGCTTTGGATCCCCAGTGCGAAGAAAAGAGAGGCATAGATTTTTAAATAAACCATAAGCAAACTGTTAGGTGCTTATAATCCCAAAGTGAGGCAAAACCCAGCTGTTCAGATCACCATGGAAAGAGGATGGCGGAACTTCAGCAGAAAGTATGGTGACATGGAAAGTCTGTCCTTAAAACCCGTGTGCAGATGATACGACGTTCAACGAAGCAAGCAGTTTACTGGCACAGTACAGGGGATACTGTTGTTCCCCCAAAGGTGAACACCTCCCATTTATGACTTCTCATCAGTACAATCCATTGATTCAGGAATGCTCACCAATGAGGCATGAGTCAGGCTGTAAACTTCCCACCCAGACTGGAGGAGAAGCCAGAGCTGTGAAATATGCACTTGCGTGTGCTAATCCACTTTGAGAACTGGGCCTTGTGTGCTTGGATAATCCTCACCCCTTCTGCTCTCATTCCTGTGGTGAGGTCTGGTGGCTGCTAAATGAGTAGGGACACTGGTCCAAAGTCTGCCCACAAGGCTGTCCAGTGCATTCCTGTGATGATGCAAATGTATTTGTGCAGAGCTTTCTGAAGATCTGAAGGCGCACCCGCGTCAGCTCTGCAGGAAGGGGGCGGGGGAAGGTATGGTATTTGTTACTGTGATTAGTCTGAAATGCTTGCAAGTCACTCCGTATTCACATCTCTTGGAGAACTGATCATGGGCCCGAGTCCAGCTGCAATCACACTTGACAGCCCCAGATGGCGGTGACAACCCTTATCTGCATCCAGAGCTGCAGATTAAGAGCATCCGACCTCGAAAGGGCTTCGTAGGATCTCGAGGGGCATTGTGATGCACCTGCACTGATAAGGAACACCAAAGACTGTTTACCTGGAGAGTTCCGGCTAAATGCTAGAGGCTCACTGGCAAATTGATATCTCTTTGACATCACTTCCAGTTGTGCCAGAAGTGATGTCATCACATCACCAGAAACATCACTACATTGCTGGTAAGGTTCCTCCCTCACCCCTTATGGTGAGTCTCCTAGTTTGTATACGCTCAGAAAGTTTATATAACTAGAAAATGCAAAACAGTTTAAGTTACTGCATTCATAACAGCACTGAGCCTGAATTTGTATTTGGCCAAATCCACACATCCATTGTTTTGCACGTTTTTTTCACCACTGTGGCACTAAACTCACCACTGCTCACACGCTGCTCACACATTTTGCAAAACTTCCGCCATTAATGCGCCATAATTGCACTTCCATGCTGTCCCGCTTGAGAAGCCCTTAGCCTGTGGTGGCCATGGTTGCAGGTCTTCCTTTTCCTCCTTTTGCTGCTAGTGCCGTCACCTCCTTTCCTCCAGCCCTCAGTCCCTCGTAGGCACAGAGCCCTGCTCCTGCCTGGCCAGAAGAAACTTTTCCAGGAGGAGTGGCTGGTGTGTGCACACTCGCACCACTCCTGCCCCCTCACCCCTTGTGGGGCACAGATCCCTGCTCATGCCTGGCTGGAGGAAAGAGGAACGGCTAAAGTAAAAGGCTCCACCCAATATCACACTTTCCTCACAGGCATGTGGAGAACAGATGGCACCATGAAGATGCTCTAAGAGCGTGAATGTGAATGTCCAATTCATGATAGCGGAATCAACCCGACTGCCATGAATGCGCGAGAAAAGCGGAAGGTGACTGGCCCTATGGCCAGTCGGATTCGGCCCTATGGCATTGTTTATGGATATGTCCTTGATACTAATTGTACTAATCTCACACTATGTAATCCACCTTGAGTCTCAGTGAGAAAGGTGGACTATAAACAAACAAACAAATAAGCAAGCTTTCACTTTTGTGTCTTACTCCCAAAAAAGGGAGGCCAGTATCCCTCTTTTGCTGATTAGTAGCTAAGGCCCATATCTCTATTTAACAAGAGAGCGACTAACACTTGTATCCCCATTTTAAAGGTGTGACTAAGGCCTGTAACACCATTACAAGTCAGAGCGGGACCACAAGTGACGCCTGACACAGGTTGGACACTTGCCAGCTTCCCTCAAGTTTTGATGGGAAATGTAGGCAGCTTGGTGGAATGTTGGACAAGTGACAGTTGAAAAGTCCATTGGACAGCAGTCAGAGAGTCAAGCTGCAAGACCAGGATGCCTACATTTCCCATCAAAACTTGAGGGAAGCTGACTAGTGTCCAACCTGTGTCAGGCGTCACTTGTGGTCCCGCTCTCAGTTCCTAACACCCATACTCCCCTTTTATCAGGTCAGTAACTAAGGTTAGTATCCCCATTTTACAGACAAGTAATTAAGTCGGGTTTCCAACCTTCAGGTGAGGCCTGGAGCTCACCTGGAGCTACAACTGATCTCTAGAAGGCCGATGACAAGTTTGGAGGGTAGATTCTATGGCATCGCATCAGAGATAAGTGCTTTCCTTGGGCTCTGCCCCCAAATCTCCAGAAATCTCCCAACTTCGGGCTGGCAACCCTAGTAATTGACAGCAAGGAAGGAAGGCTGCATGTGATTGCTCAGTCTCATCGGATCTTTGTACTTGGATGGGAGACCTCTAAGGTCTTCCTCTCATTCTGCCGAGCTAGGCATTAGCAAACTTGCTCTGCTTCTCACCTGCCTTGAAATTCCCTTGCTGGAGTCAGTTGCAAAGTCACGTGTACATAATGAACTGCATATTTTGTTACAAGAAAGGCCTTATGAATTCAGTGGGGCTGACTTCAATGTAAGATATTCCTAGGACTGGAGCTTGAGGCTGGGAGATGGGTGGCTCCCTCCTCAGCCTCACAAGATTTAAGGTGGAGCTTGAACAAAAGTCTCGCAGGCCTAAGCAGAGTTACAGCCTTCTGAACCCACAGACATCGATAAAAGGTGTAATTCTGCTTAGGAGATGTCCCTCTGAGACCACCAGCTCTCAGCCCACAGGGCCACATTAACTGAGGAACAGGGCCTTGACTGAAGGTTACCAACACTGGGTTGTGAAATTCCTGGATATTTGAGGGTGGAACCGGATGAGGGTGGAGTGGGACTGTACAGGGGTATAATGCCATACTGACCTCCCTCTGAAGCAGCCATTTCTTCCAGGGAAGCTGATCTCTGTAGCCTGGAGGTCAATGGCAGTTCTGGGAGATCGCTAGGCCCCACCAGGAGGTTGGCAACCATAGATGGTGACCTCTTTGTCTTCTGGCAGTTGTTTGATGGGAGGAGCCTTCTAGGCTGTTGCCTAAATAGCTTTGTCCTAAAGTCAGTTCTGGGTCGGATTTATTCCTGTAAAAAAAAGAAAGAAAATCTGACTGAATTCTCCAGCTAAAGCAGCGCTGTAAAAAGGCCCTTTGTCTCTGCCGTATCCTGCTGAGTAACCCTGGCTTCACATCCATACATGGGGAAGAAACAGATGAGAGACTTTCTTCTCTCTGTCATTCCCCTTCCTCACTTTGTAAATAACATTCCAGCTAACGCTGGCATGTAAAAAAAAAAAACCCTCTACGCTGATTAATGCTATATTCACTCTTTTGTCAGCAAACAGAACTAGATTCAGCATTTCAAGACTACACGGTTGCATAACATGACAGTGTTTTAGTGAGGAACAGCCTGGCGACTCAGCATTCCCAAACCGAATTTGGATAGTGACGTACTTCAAAGAATAATGGGCGACTCTTGCCAAGCTGTGCCAGCAAGTGCTGCTTTTTAACATTGCTTCCGATCTTTGGGACCTTGCTTCTGCATTGTTTCAGGGGTTGTTGGATGCCTTCTTCATTACACCATGCACATATACCAATCCAAGATGTATCAGATTTGCAAAAGAGCTGATTATGAACCGTGACTTGCACGAATGGATGAATACCAAATTATCAAATACCTGCCTTGCAAACACCGTGCATGTACTTTTGAGATTTTTCAAGTGCCATGAAATCAGAGAGTTGTAGAACGGGAAAACTGCACCGAGGAAATCCCCCTCTCTGCAAGCTTTCCTCTGACCTCCAAAACCAAGCCAAGCAGATAATAATGTGAAAGGGCAGCCATAGGAACAATAATAGTTGAGCAGGAAGAACAAGCCTTTCGTCCCACACTGTATTTGGTCTGAGCTGAGCTCAAATCCTGATCAACCACGAAACTCATTGAGTAGTCAAGACCTGTATTCAGCAGCAGCCAGTGAGCGGTTGTGATTAGAGCACTAAGTAGGGTTGCCAGCTCCAAGTTGGGAAATTCCTGGAGATCTGGGGGGTGAAACCTGGAGAAAGTGGGGTTTGGGGAGGGAAGGACCTTGGCATGGCATAATTCCATGGAGTCCACCCTCCAAAGTAGCCATTTTCTCCAGGTGAACTGGTCTCTGTGGCCTGGAGACCAGTTGTAATTCCAGGAGATCTCCAGCCACTACCTGGAGGCTGGCAACCCTAGCACTAAGCTAGTCCTGGGGAGACCCAAGTCCAAATCCCTGCTTGCTGGGAAACTCACTGGATGACCTTAGGCCACTCATTCTCCTTCAGCCTAGCCTACCTTATAGGGTTGTTATGAGTTGAGAAGAACCCCATATGCCACCCTGAACTCCTTGGATAAAATGTGAGAGTCTTGACCCTGCTAAAACCCTTTAGCAATATACCTTCTACCAATTTGGGGCAAAAAAAAAATCCCAACAGCCAGGTGGAGAATAGCAGTAAGGTTGCCACCTCTGGGTTGGGAAATTCTCGGAGAGTTGGGGGTGGAGCCTAGGGAGGGCAGGGTTTGGAAAGAGGCTCCCCCCCCCCCCAAAATCAGGGTATAATGCCAAAGCTGCCATTTTCTGTATAGGAAATTACCTCTGTAGTTTGGAGATCAGCTATGATTCCAGCTCTCCAGGCCTCACCTTCAAGTTGGCAACCCTGAATGGCAGGCATGAGGGGCTTGAGAGGAGAGAGTGGGGGCACTGTTTCTGTGGCAAATGTGTCTGCCATTTTGATGTATTTATTAACAAGATTTTTACCCTGCCCTCCTGCCCTCACAGGGCCACCGAGGCAGCTAACAAATTCAAACATACAAATTAAAATCTCATCTTAAAAGCCATTAAAACCAACACATAACTACATCATTAAAGCAAGTTAAAACCAGAACTGAAAATAAATACAAAAGATCAAAACAGTTAAAACATTGAGGGAAGAGGGATTTCTGAGGGAATGCCAAGCAAAACAAAAATATCTTCACCCACCAGCGGAAGATAACAAGAAGGGAACGGGCAAATCTCCCTGGGAAGAACGTCCCACAGTTTTGATGCCACTACTGAGAAGTCCCTTTCCTGGGTTGCCACCCACCTAATCTCAGAAGGGGGGGGGACATTCAAAGCAGGGCCTCCAAAGAGGACCACAGTGGTTGGGTAGATTCAAAAGAGAGCAGGTGGTTCTTCAGGAATGTTGGTCCCAAACAATATAGGACTTTAAGTGTCAGCAGCAGCACTTTGAATTGTGCCCAGAAATTGATTAGGAACCAATGTAGATAAGCCAAGACTGGAGTGATACATTCCCTCCGACCCACTCCAATTAACTTCCTGCCTGCAGCACCAACTGAAGTTTCCAAACACTTTTCAAGGGCAGCCCCACACAGAGAACATTGCAGTAATCTAATCTCGATATAACCAGGGCATGTACCACAGCGGCCAACTCTTTCCTGCCCTGGAAAGGCTGCAGCTAGCTAACTAGTTGAAGCTGGTAAAAAGCCCCCCCCCCCCGGCTGCAGCTGCCACCTGCTTAGCCATTAACAGGCCTGGGTCCAAGAGCATCCTAAACTTCGGACTTGTTCCTTCAAAGGGAATGCAAACCCATTCAGAACACAAGACGCTTTAAATCCCCAGTCAGACCTTCCACTCACCTTTTGTCTCATACAGGATTAAGATTCATCCACTGCATCCAAAACTGCTTCGAGGCACCATTTCAGGCTTTCTATAGCCGCCCTGGGATCAGCTGAAAGCAAGAGGTAGAGCCAAGTGTCCTCTGCATATTGGTGACATCACAGCCCAAATCTCCTGATGTCCTCACCCAGCAGTTTCACGTAGAAGTTAAAAAGCAGGATGGAACCATGCCAGACCCCAAAGGCCAAGGGGCGGAGCAACAGTCCCTTAGCACCGCCTTCTGAAACCTATACTTATACCCCACTTTTCTCTCTAAAACAACATCATCATTCTTCCCTCCTCCATTTTAGCCTCACAACCACCCTGTGAAACAGGTGAGGCTAAGAAAGACTTCCCAAAGTCCCCCAGCAAGCATCCATGGCAGAGTGGGGATTTGAACTTGGATCTCCCAGGTCCTAGCCTGACACTGTAAGTAACCACTACACCACACTGGCTTACTGCAGTGGCTCCAGTCACCTATCTCGGAATGTGAACAGCCAACTTAGCACTCCTCAGAATTCTGGCTGGCTGTATGGCCACGATCTAAAGTCAGCACATGAGTGGCTGATTTCCGGAGACCACAAAGCTATACAGCAGCAGGCAGGGCTGACTTCTCCCTGGCCAATCAGCACCCGTGTTCTGAGATGGCATTGTGGCTATTTGGCAGAATTGGCGCTTTACAATTCTACAAATCCAAGATTCAAGATTTCTGCAGAGAACATTTTAGTGAGCAGGACTAGTGAAGATTTCTGACTTTCTGAGCCCTGGGACAGCCACTGTCATTGATAGGGCATTGATCTGTATAAGGCAACTCCGTGTGTTCATATGTCAGGTTACTGAGGGGTTAAACTTGGGTTGCAAAACACCAGCATTGCAGAACTTTAATTTCCACAAGCAAAGTGATGATATTCTGTAGAGATGACCTGATGTCTAGTTGAAACCTGACAGTTTGCCTCTCCTTCTCCCCTTTGTAGCAAGCACCCAGTAGCCATAACAAACTATTTTCTGTGGACACGGTATGGCCCTGATCCAATACAATCCCACAGCGCCTGCATAGGGTCCAGGCTGGGGCTGCCTCCACTCAGCGTTACTCACTTCCTGAATGACTCACACATGACTCTTTCCTTTTCTGCCAAGTCGGAGAGTTCAGGCTCATTCACAAATCTAACTCTCTGCTTTGTAGCAATGTAAATAATGGCTGAACAAACACTTTGGATAACAAAAAAAAATAAAGAGGCAGCTAGAAAGAGGTATTTCCCCATGCATTCCTTTGCCAAGTGATGGGTAACGACCAGCACAGAAAACTCTCTACATTCATTATAGGGAGGGTTCCTTTCCTGGAATTACTGAAACAAATCTTTCATTTGCAGATATTAGGATGGCCTGTTGGTGTACAGGGGACCAAAGCCCTTCAGGCAGAGGACCTCCTTTTCATTCTGAAATCCACATTCACAAATCTAGGAATTGCCCTTGGCCCAGGCGACTGAACACACAGCATCTGAACGCAGAGCTTGAATTGACACATTTGCTTTTCTGGCTTTTCCTATGAGTTACAAAGTTGTCAAGTGTCACAAAAGCAGCTTGTAAAAAAAGATTGATAAAAGGAAGTAAAATTTTGTAATGCGTTGGGTCCTGTAACCCATGAACAGAAGAGCAACAAGGGAATCTTTCCCCCTGCCCCCCCACAGGATTTCTGCCCATTCCCTCTCCTTGATTCAAACACAGACCCAAAGGCCTCCTGGCCTTTCAAAAGGAATGAGAGAATACAGGAGACTGCAGAAGGAAGGGAAAGACATCAGTTTTGTACACTTAATATCGATGTTAAAGGATTGCATTGAAATGCACAAGCAATGAGCTAAGCAGCCTAAGTCTTGAGAAAGCCTGTGTAAGACCAGAAGGCTCTTGAGACAAGGGATAAATGCCCACCTGCAGCCGAAGCAACCTTCTTCAATACTCTCCCTTTGATAATGGTGGAAAGTGCTATCCAGTTATAGCTGACTTATGAGGACCACTGCTTGGGGCTTTTGATGCAAGAGACTAACCAGGGTGGTTTGCCATCACCTGCCTCTGCAAACCTGGTCGTTTTCTGAGGTCTCCCATCCAATTACTAACCAAGGCCAGCCCTGCTTAGCTTCTAAGATCTGACGAGATTGGGCTTACCTGGGCTATCCAGGTCAGGGCTTATTTTACCTTTATATATTTATGTAAGGATTTGATGTCCTGTCTTTTAATCCTCCTGGCAGCTTCCAAAAATGTAAAAACACAATGCAGTTCAATAAAAAGAGTAAATTAAATAAATTAACAAGGCGCACCCCACATTTCTATCTCCTGATTCTCCTCCTACTTGTTCTCCAACCTCTTTGGCCCCTCCCTGAAACTCCTGCAAGAGGATCTTCCAATATACACGAAAATAGGTATAATTGTTTTACTTTGTGAAAGATAGTAAGCTGCTCATAAACCTCAATCCAACAGTACGCATAAGGGTTGCTGGGTGTCCATGGAGCACCACATGAATAAATGGCCTTGTTTTCACTTCCAAGTTTTGAAAAATCAGGTCACAGGTGATGTGAAAGACCTTAACCTAAGATGCTAAAGAGGAGAGTTGTCAACAGGCCTGGAGAAAAATGTCCTATCCCTTTAAGAGAGAGTTCATGTATGGAAATAAGCTGCTGACACTTATCAGGTGATGGAGGTAAGTAACATTACCTGGTAAATAACAGCCTCTTGAAAAATGAAATCCTGCCCTCAAGCCATACTTGACTTATGGCAACCCCTGATGCATTTTTTATGGCAAGAGACTAACAGAGGTGGCTTGCCATAGGTCTCCCATCCAATTACTAGCCAAGGCCAACTCTGTTTAGCTTCAGAGATCTGATGAAATCAGGCTCTCCTGGACTATCCAGGTCAGCTTCTCTTAAAAGAATAGGACATTTTCCTTTCTTCAGGTAGTTTACAACCCTACTGGAGCGCCACTGCCATTTTGAATATCCAGTTACTGAGGTAGGTAGTATAAGGCTGTTTCCTGAGTGCAAAAGAAAGTTTTCTTTCTCTTAGCCAAAGAGGTACATTTGCAAGTTCTATATATTCACAGGGAGGGAAGGCAGCATAGTTAGTATAGCCTGATCTCGCCTAATCTCGGAAGCTAAGTAGTGTCAGTACTTGGATGGGAGACTACTAAGGAAGACGCTGCAGAGAAAGGCAATGGCAAACTGCCGCTGCTTCTCACTTGACTTGAAAGCCCCTTGCTGGGGTTGCCATGTCAGTTGGGCCTTGACAGCACTTCACATACACATATATTCAGGGCTGCTGAGAAGAACGGCAAGAAAGGCAAGATTCCAGTGGTTCTAGCCACTCTATGGCCCATGGAGCTGAACAAGTCAGACACTCTCAGTCTAATTCACTTCAGAGTTACCATCCTCCATTTGGGGCCTCAAGATTGGGGTCTCCAGACTTCAGTTCCGCAGAGAAAATTGATCCCCTCCCCAAATTCTGCCATCCCCAGGCTCCATCCATATATCTCCCGGAATTTCACAACCTGGAGTTGGCATTAGCGGTCCTAATTACAACTGATCTCCATGCTACAGAGATCAGTTCTCCTGGAGGGAATGGTAGCTTCAGAGGGCAGACTCTGGCATCAGGGCCACTCCCTTTCCCAAATTCCCCCCTTCCCCCAGTCTCCAGGAATTTCTGAAGTTAGCAATCCTACTCACTGGGTTGTAGTGAGACAAAAGGGAGGAGAGGAAAATGATGAGAGCTGTTTGGAAGGTATAAATGAAATACCATAAATAAATAAAATAACTAAGTCATGTTATTTCCTTTCATAAAATCTTTGAGTCGGGTCTGGGTGACATGAAGAGGCCAGAGAAAATCTTTGTCTGATGGCTGCTTGGCCGTCCTGCCCATATTAACTGGTTCAGATGCAAACTAGTTTACACAGTGAGAATATATGGATACTATTGCAATGGGGCAATCAAAAGGGTACCTCAAACCTTTTTGTTTGGGCTCAAACTGAGGCAAGTTCTCATAACATTATGTAAACCTGCTTATTACTCAAAGACAGAAACTTGATCCTTGAAGTTTGACAAAGGAAGGGGCATTTTCTTGGTAGAGGTGGGAGAGAAGGTAGCAGGTGATAAAATGTTGACACCCCGCCTTTCCTTCCCATCAGCAAATGGTAACCTTTCATCTCTACTACCCTGAAAGACTGCCTGTCGCTTGCTTCCATATCATCACCTCCTGCAACTGCTACTGATAGAAGAACCACTTCTCTGGGTTCAAGCCGAAGATGTGTTTTTTTTCTTCCTCTTTCAAAGCAAAATGGCACATTGGTGAGGAAAGACAAGGTGATAATTGAGTCACTTAACAGGATCTGGGAGAGACGGCTACCAACTTTCTTTCCTGGCATGGCTCCTGGGCTTTTTTTGGTAGACGATGCCTCAGAATCCTGGTCCCAAGGCAGTCTATAAAACCTGGTCCCAAGGCAGTCTAAAGAAAAACCCAATATAAATTGACTTTGGAAGATAAAATTATAAAAGCCACCTAAAGCAGCAGTTTTTTTTTTAAAAAGACTCTAAACTTTCCTGTGGAATCCAGCACATTAATATGATTGGCAGTCAACAACCAACATCAGAAGCCACCAAATTAGAAAAGAAAGAAAAATCCTTCACCGGAAGAGCTTTTTCCTAGGGCTGATAAGCTTGGTACTAGATAATCTGCCATGGGGAATGGATTTCACAGCTGAGAAGCAGGCCTTGTGGCTAAGCACCTCAATGGTGGCTTACAGGGCAGAACCTGCAGGTCTCATATGATAAGCAGTTTCACAGGGGAGCAAGAGAGCTTTTAATATCCCAGTCTCCGGCTATTTGGAGTTTTGAATGCACAACAGGCAGGAATTCAACAGGTGAAGTGTTCCCTTCAGCATGGTGCTGCTATGTTCTCCTTTTTCCTCTTCCCTGAAAGACACCACGCTGCCACGTACTTTATAAACAATACAAACCAAAGGCTAAAAGAGCATTGCTTTAATTGTGTATAATGTACACAATGGCTATTGCCTTAGGCATTCATTCCTTACTTGGCTTTCCCCAGAACTCTTTTCCTACATGCATTGAAGCTGTTCCCACTACCAGTCCCTGGGACAGAGCCCTGGGCTGCCTGTGCCCTTTCTGTTTGACTCAAGATGTCAGTAAGGGCTCTTTTAAATGTGGCAGAAGCGTGGGTGGGTTCAGGAATTCTGCTGAATTCTTCCTGACAGGAACAGACTTTGCCCTGAATCCCAATTCAGCTGGCTCTTGACTTTGGTCGAATCCACATTACCTCTTTTTTCCCGGTTGTTCTCCACATGAAATCCGCATTTCAGAGTGCCGGTCACATTACCCAATCCTCTACACGCATCTCTCTCGGATTTCCATCGGATTGCTAGTAGCGGTTTTCTTGCGGGAGTTTCACGATGGACGTGAACGCTTGCGAGCGCAATTTTCGCGCTCCTTTTTTAAACAGCCGTCAATCAAGTCTCCCCTTCCTTTCCTTGCGTTCCCATTGGCCGATTCCACCAGAGATGGCTCATAAGCGATTTCTCCTATATTTCCCCTTTATTTGCTTTCGTTGCTTGGTTCAGCAACATCCGATTTCTCAAAAGCCAAACTTTTTTCTCATTAACATCTTTTTAGTGGCCCAACCACCCGAATATCCTCTTCCCCCCCCCTCCTCTTTTAATTTTTTTTTTTAAATAGATCTGTCATAGCGAAATTTCGTAGTGTGTTCCAGCGCAACAAAGATCACATTTAACCGCCGTCCTAACGCCTCCTGCCTCGGCCCATGTATACAGTGCTCTTGAATGATACCACAAACAAGTTTTTAAAATCTGTTGTGTTTCTTGTTCCTTGAGAAATGTCTCTTTTAATTTTTTTGGCTTTTTTAAAACTTAAGACATCGTGACGCAGTGACGATAGATCAAAATAAAAAGCTTTGAATGTCCAACCCGGAATTATTTTGTTGGAATGTTATTAAATCGTTTGGTCAGGGTGTGTCTCGTGGCTGGCGCTTGTCACGACCGAAGGTTGAGCACCACGGGGACACTTGGCTAGGGTGCCTTTTCTGGGCGCAATACTTTTTTTATTCCCACATAACAAAATATCGCTATTCCAAAGATTCATTAAAAAAAAAATTAGAAAAAAAAGGATCAGAGAATCGAGGGAAGATTTACGTGCCGCACAGACAGAATAGGAATCAATTGTGTTCCTTGCAAAAATATTAGTAGATAAAGAAAGTTTGTCAATCTTGGATTAACAGGGGAAATGCTGTCCAAAAACATGCAGAAAACATTTTGAACATCGAACACCTTTCTGTTGCTCTTAAAGAAACGCTTCTTATTTCTGGTGACCCAATTTTTTAGTTCCACATTGACATCCATGAACTTAAAATAGATTCCCTTGAAATCTTATCTGTATTTCCATTCCTGTTTTGCTGTAAAATTTGGTGTTATGCCTGGGGACACAATGGAGAAAGCATTCTGAAGATACAGTGAATACAGACAGAATGCTAAATTTAAAGTTGTGATGTGGCGTTCTGTGGGTTCTTTGTGGTTCTTCGTGTTTGGCACCTGTCTCAAACCTGTGTGCCAACCAGGCTGGAGACTACGACGTTTGGCCCCCCGATTGGAGTGATGAATGGGAAACCTAGGATATCAGCAGAATCATTCTGGACATCATATTCAAAGTGTCCTTCGGCATCCTCCACTTTTAAACAGCTCCTTTTGTTCCACGCCAGTAGAAGAAAAAACACATCTGGATATCCAGCACAGATAGGGGCCCGCCTGTAAATTCTGTTAATTGGCGTCACGTGTAGTTCATTTCCATCACACCCAATCTAAGACACTGGGGACTGATTGATTCAGCACTCCATTCAGAAAATCATGCATTCAATGCCAGTTTCACCCATTGATTTCATCTCCCACATTAATGGACTGTGCTTTTGAGAGGGAAGAACGGGTAACACCAGGAGCGGCACATTCCAGACGAATCAGAATTGGTGTTTTTGTATTACGCTGTGCCAACAAATTTCAGCTTGATGTCTCCATGTGCTGTGGCGGAACAACCAGTTTCTTGGGCCATTTAAACTACAGGTCATATCACATTATTTCTCAACATCAGCAATTTAGAGCCCAATGATGCCATTGGGGTGATGATCCTTAAATTGTCAGTGCTTCCCTCGTCTGGAAAACTGAGTCTGGTGACATGATGACAGGGGGGATGCTTGTGAGGTGCTTGTGGAACAGTGTAATCCACCATTTGCCACTTATATAACATGTCCCAAAAAACCTACAATTGTGTCAAGTCAACTGTGGCAATCAGAATTTGACACATGAGACTAAACTTTGGCAGGTAAGGCTAATGAAGTTCGAGGTCACGATAAATACAAACACTTCACGTGTTTGCCGGGGATGCGGGAAATTAGAAAAAAGGGGGTGCAGAGAAAACCTATGATGATGTGGGACATTGTACCAACAAGGGGTGGGCATTGATTGTAATTTGGGAAATCTAGTGGACAGTCCAGACAGCCATTACACCTATCTTATGGATGCATAGACATGGACCACGTACAGAGAAAATATCACTGTGACATCATGGAAAATATTTTTTTAATTTAAGGAAAAAATTCAGCAAAAGAGAACCACAAAAAAAATTTTTTTTTTAAATGAACAGCTCAACAATAAACTGTGGGGGAAGGGGAAGAAAACTTGGGTAACTATATACAGTGGTGAGAACAATCAGGGTGCATCCCCAGAGGCAGAGGGACGATGTCTCCTTCTCTCACGGCGCTCCATCACATTTACTCGCCGCCCTAGGCGTGCTAGTCGGTCCTCCACGCTGCTCAACCTCTCTTGCACATTTGAGACTGAATTTGGGAAAGAAAAGTGTTTTTGAGAGACGGCACCCAAAAAAAGGGTGACAGCACCATTCAGAGCAAAAACTTACTGGATGATCCTAGCCTCTCCTCCATCCTCTCCATGGCCGTGAACAGATCTCCTATCCCTCTGCGTTGGGCTCTTCCAGGGGGAGCAGACCTTCTGCTGGTTGAGGGACCCTCCTCCGACCGTTCCAGTTGGCTTTCCTGTGCACTAGCTTCAGAAATGAAAGGAAGAAATCAAAGTCTTGTAAAACGGTTTGGCCACAGCAGTTATAACATCATGGCTGATCCACTGTGGCATCAACCTCCAGATTCTCTGATTTCATTTCAATGATTACAGAAAAATGGGAACTCTGTTATAGCACCAGCAAATAAAACATCGGAAAGCATTAATTTTTTTTTCTTGCTGTTACAAAGGAGATAAAAAAAGGCTGACAATTATTTTTTTTCACAGCACACTTTTGAAATCGTGGAAAAGGCCGGTGGGTGGTGATGCTCCGTGCTTGGGGCACCGCTGTCATATACAACTTCCCCTCCATCCATGGAAGTGTGGAAGCGAATGTGGTCCCACTCATCCATGGACACATTCTATGAAGGTTGATGGTCAAGTGCACGGTGTGGGAAAGCATCAGTTGCTGGTCTGCCTGATTTTAGGTGGGGAAGAATATATTAGGCAAATACATGCTTACCAGGGGGTGCCTGTTCTGATCCCTGTGCAGGGTCCTCAGAGGAAGCTTGCTCCCCAGCCACCTCAAGCGCCTCCTGCTCCTCGTCTGCTCTTGCCTCCCCCACGGCAGCGGTGGGAGCTCTACCACGGAGAAGGGCTGCAAAGTGAAGAAGAAATGTTGGCACACTCCATCAAACCATTGCAATCGGAACATTCATGACAAAAAGGTGCAACAAAGATAACACCAGCAACTGTGCACCGTGATGAACACAGCGGCTCGACACATGCCACATTCCCAAACTTGGGGTCCCTCACGCCGAGCATAAAAAAAAAAGGTTTCTTTGTAGGAGAAAAAAAATCCGCTATTGCAATAAAACGGCGTTGTGCGACGATTACGGGGGGGGGGGGGAATGGAATCTCAGCTCTCCCCCCACCATCTAACTTTTTGCCTGGTTTCTCCACATTGACGTGCACTTAACTGCGTTGTTAATTTAAAATTAAATGCTTTTAAGAGGTTCTTACCAGCATGATGACGGGATTGCCAGCTTGGCCTTCCGGCGAGATCCCAGAGGTTCATCATGGACGCAAAGTACGGGGGCTTTCCACTCTGGCGAGGGATCCCCTGCCAGGCTTCCAGCGCCCCGTAGAAGTCCCCCTTCACCCTCTTGAACTTCGATCTGCACTGTTCGGGGGTCCTGCTGTGACCACGGGCACACATCTGCCTCGACAGCTTGTGAAATATAAGCTTCGTGGGCAGATGTGTGCTCCTCATTACACGCGCCGCTTTTCCGGAGCGTGCAACGAGGTCCAGCAGGGTCTCCACCTCTTCATCCCGCCAGAAGACTCCTTTTGCCGCTGCTGCCATACTTGTTCCTAAACGAAATACCGAAAATGTGCTGTTGCATAAATAAGCATGCCTTCATAACGGCTCCATAAAGGCGCGGAAAAAAAGGCTGCTGATTGGACGCGCTTAAACAGGATGACCAATCGGTGTTAAGGATTTGATTTCGGCGCCAAATGCTGTTGAATGAACACTATGTTCTCCCACACTCATGGGAAGGCCCTTTCAGGCCAATAATTTTTATTTCTGCTACTTGAGGTCCAGTGAAGCACGAGAAAGCATTTTTAACAAGAACAGGGGTTGATTTCTTATCAACAAATTGGTTCAATTTTCACATCGCATTACAGTTCTTTTCACGATACATTTTCCTGGCGCGCCAATGCTTCATCGAAAATTCGTCATAGCGTTATTTTGTCACATTAAAATTAATTAGGCAAAGGAACGGGTGGTGGCTGCAGCGCATGCGCAATTAACGGCTTGGATTTCCGGCGGGAGAACAGTGCTTGGTCGACGGATCACAGTGCAGTGGACTGCCCTCCATTTGCTTTCTTGCAGACGTGGGGAGAGAAGAGCAACCGACACTCTGATCTGCGGACACCATCATAAACAATTGTTTTTTGAAAATGTCGGCCACTGCTCCTGCGGCTCCACGATCAGCGACATGGAGGGAAAAAGAGGTATTGGACCTCCTTTCTTTCTGGGGGGAGGACAAGATACAGGACGCCCTTAGAAGCTCCCACAGGAACTTAGACAACTTTGAAAAAATTTCCAAAATGATGTCCTCACGTGGTCATCGGCGCACTGCATTGGAATGCAGGAACAAAACAAAAAGTATGCGGTTGGAGTACAAGCGCGTCATAGCACACAATTCCACCTCTGGAAACGGCCCCATTACATGTCCTTTTTTTCGTGAGCTGGACAGTATTCTAAGAGGGGACGCAAGTGTAAAACCTAAACGGATAGCGCGAAGCATTTCTTTTGCCCAAGGACCCCCGCAGATAAGCGCCCCCAGGGAAGTGATGGAGGGATCGGAGGAACTCTTCTCGCACGACATGCAGACGATAGATGCTGCACCGCTGTGGTGCTCTTCTCCAAATCCCATGGCAGCACGTGAGTGATGGAGCGTTGATTATTCTAGTTCAGAGCTATGATTTTTCTTCCTTTTCACATTTCCCTGTCTATGAAATCGTAACACCTATATTGATTTCACGTTTATAGCGCAGAACACGTCATCATCCACCGATGCCAGTGAAGAGGATCTTGACCGCACCATAGATGGACTTGCTGACAAGGGTGAGCATTGTTTTGACAGGTTGCTCCAATGGTGGCCCACCCAAAAACAGTCCCTGGAAAGGCTGAAGACATCTCGAAAGTGGGAACGCCAAGATGAGAGTGCTTGTTTTAGGGGAAAAAAAGGGCACGACCTCAGGTTTGCAAGATATGGGAAAGTCTGTCAGTGATGGGATGGTTTGGAGGTCTTTCATTTATGGGGATGATGTGACATCATTGGCCACACCGTGGAGGTTGTCTTAGACTTATGGTTTCCAATCGTCAACTGTCCACTCCTGCCCAGGCCATCCATGCAAGCAACACCACGGTTTATCCGTTCTATATTTACCAAAATGCATGGATGGAGTTGGCTTTGGATTCAAATATATTTTTGATCAGTCTCCTTTTCATTAATGGATGCCTGACTTGAACTCCAATCTCTACACTCGAAGCATATAAACCCAGTGCCCAGCTTCAGGGACAGATGAACACAGGAATATGAGACCGTGGACGGGTGCACGGACTGGTGCAATTTTCTGTGTGAGACATTCCGGTCCACTAAAAGGCTGAATAAGGGGTAGATGACAGAGGGCACATTCAAAATCTGTTTCAGGTTTTCAGGGCCACCTCTTTGTCGTTATAGTGGTGCAAAAAAAAAGGTCAGACGTCCCATTACAGCTCCTATCATCTCTTATATATTGCTAGTGGCACAGATACAAATAAGAAAAGAGGACAACGCAGAAGACAGTGCCTGCGAAGTGAATGTTTGAATTGTATTTATCTATATCAAATCCCCGTGTTTTTCAAACAAATCACATTTAAAACCTATCAATTTTCAGAAAACGACACTACAGGTGCAAACGCAGTAGAGGACGACGACAGTGATTCAGACCTTCCCCTGGGGCATCGTTCACGCTATAACACGGGTAAGCTTAGTTGATCTGCAGAATCTAAAAGAGTCCAGTTGCACCTTTGAGAAGAGACAATTGCAGAGTGGCATAAGCTCTCCTGAATCACGTTATCTTTGTCTGACATATGAAACAGAGCATGGTCAAATATAGAGGGGGGGAGAGAAGTGGAGGAGAGAGCTGAGTCATCTTGGGAGGCCGGAGGGTGCCTCACAATCGTTCCTTTTATGTCACATGTCCAAAA
The DNA here is from genome assembly GCF_028583425.1 of Eublepharis macularius. Classification (NCBI taxonomy): domain Eukaryota; kingdom Metazoa; phylum Chordata; class Lepidosauria; order Squamata; family Eublepharidae; genus Eublepharis; species Eublepharis macularius. Next base: position 148,300,594 of record NC_072794.1, on the reverse strand, counting down.
TCTCCATTCTTTGTGTGCGACTGTTGGCCTCCAAGGCAGTTGCCCTGTTAGTTTCTGTAAGCCCAACAGCAAGACCATAATATCCCCTTGGCGTGTGACCCTCCTATAGACACAGACCTACCCGCAAGATGAATTAAAAAAAAAAAATTTTGTTCCCAGAAGCCCACGCCAGGTGTCACCGAGCTCACCCAGACCCCACCTGGTGCAATAAAATCTGTCACCTGTTTCACTGTGAACAGCATGCATAGTCCCCATTCTGAACCAAATGGAACGGATGAAATTTTCATGTGTGTTGTAATTCATCGGCCACGCAGGGTGCATAGGTTAGAAAAAAAAAAAATTGGGACAAACCACGGCTACCTTACAGTCTGCATTGGATTTTCCCAGAAGAGTGTAGTGTTCTCCCACTGGTAGCTGAAATTTCCCATTTATCATGTAAGATTTTTGTCAATGTATTTTTTCTCGCATTTGTTGGCTGGTTTCTCAGATCTGCAGCGCGCATTGAACTGCACCTTGCACCCCTCAATTGATAATGCCAACACTGTTGATGTGATCTGCACTGACATGAATCACAGTTCCAAAAATTAATTCTGAGGGACACCCAGACACCGTCTTGGATCACCTATCCTCTTTAATGGTTGCTCCCACCATATATGTTCTGATGTTGTCAGGATTTCAAGGAAATTCTTGATTTGGCATAACATTGAAAATGGTCAGAATGTGCTCACTGTGGCACATTGCAAGAGCAACGTTGGTCAGCATTGGTGTAAAAGGCAGATCAGGACACAGCACGTCTCCTCGCTATCTAAAGCAGATAAATTGGTCTCTCTCACTAACGCAGTTTTAAACATAATAGCTTTGACTGCTGCCAGTATGTCCTCCATGTTATTTCTGTACAACCCATATGGCAAGTGGCATTGTAAAAGCCTTCCAGTTATGGAAAAACCTTGATGCTTGTGCATGCATGGTTATCAAAAGATGTGGAACACATTGGCCTCGGCGGGGGCAACGGGATGAACTAGGCCGAAATCTGTTATGTGGGTTTTGGAAGTCATGGGGAAGTGCCCAAACTATGAAGCCTGCTGCTGGCCAACCAAAAAACATGTTGCATCCTTTTCTGCAGGCTTAGATTTCTGAATAATGTCTGAGATGTTAACAATTTATTGATCTGTTGCTCTTACTTACATCCACAGCAGACGGGGCAGATAACAGATGCCTAGCAGAAGTTTCACCGGGAACAAGACTATTCCAACTAAGAAACAGGAGACGCAGAAACGCAGCACTCTATGGAGTAGCCGATGATATGATGCGCCGTTCTCGAGAGGAGCACAATGTCCAGGTTTCCCAATGGCGAACGGACAGAGAGATGCTGTGCAGTTGGAAGGCTGATGAGAACAAGATTCAGAGGGAATTCTTGGATCACACTAAAATGGAGAGTGAGAAGTTTGCCGAGGCCTGGAAACAGAACATTTCGGTGATGTCTGATGCTGTGAACACTTTGAAGTCATTGGGACAGATGCTCGCCCAACAGCGTCAAATCATCCCCCCAACACACGATTATGGGCAAACCGCCCTACCTGCCTCACAGGCCACCCCGAAGAAGGCAGCAGCGAGGCGTTCCTGTGTTGGCAAAGCCAGGGAGAGGCTGACGCTTTGAGGAGCTATGTTCTGCGTTGCCCTCCTTATTTGCCACATATCATGGTTTTTGGCAGCAAAGTTCATTTGACATATTCCATTGCACTGGTGACCCCTTAATGGTCTTTATCTATTGTATTTGAAATAAATGTGTGTTAAGGAGTTGTCGCCCCAGTCATGTATGTCTGTTTTAAAATTCTTAACTTTCTGGGATCAAATGGAATCATCAAGGTATAAGATGATGGCCAATCGTTTCCAATGTTGACTCCCTTTTTTTTTTCAACGCAATCCCCAAAGTTTAGGAATATTTAACATCAGACAATACAATGAAATTACAGTAAGAATCACATTTGTGTTTCTTTGTGTAAGTGGCATCACTCATGTAGTGACCATTCTAAACAGCCTTCCTGCAAAAAGTGAAACACAGCAGTCACCAATTGAGTGGCGCTTCCCCCCCCCCTTGATTGCAACATGCGGCTAAGTTATATTTTTGGGAGGAGCACTTGCAGTCCAAATTGGAAATTTGGGGGGGGGGGGCCCTATTCCAGACTTGGCCAAAAATACCATGACCAACTGTGAACGATGTATGCGGGGGACCACTCAGCTGTGTGGGAATGTATTGTCTGCATGTGCCAGGACTTGAATTCACATCCACCGCTTGTCTGACAGCACCCCAATAATCAATAGTCTTTTGAGTTCAGTTAACCAAATTTTTTTTTTATTTACACAGATTAGAGTTGCTGGTTGAGACCATTTATGTTCCCCTTGGTTTAGCAGCTTTTTGAAGCAGGTTAGCCGATGTCCATCACTTGCCGCACTGAGGGAGGCAACATCAACTTGTCGAATCTAGGCCCATATACTTGGCCAGGGCATCCCTAACCACCTTTCCTTCGGCAAGATGCCTGTGATGGGTGGTCAACTCTTGTCCCTCTCCATGAGAAACAAGTATTGTCTCTGGGGCTGCTCCGCGGCCAGTGATGGGATGTCCCCGGCTTTCACAGAGGTTGTGCAAAACAACACATGCTGTCACCACAGCGATGACGTTGTGCTCCCTAACTTGGAGGCGGTGTGACAGACACCTCCACCTGGCCTTCAGTCTTCCGAAACAACATTCCACCACGTTCCTGGCTCGCGATAGGCGGGTGTCAAACATTTTCTGAGCTTGTGTGGTTGCCGTTCTCCCGTAGGGCTTCATAAGCCACCTACGCATGGGGTAGGCTCCATCGGCAATGACCACCGGGGGTATTCTTACACCGTCCACCACCATGAAAGGGTTTCCCGGAATTAGTGAGCCACTATCCATGGCAACACAGAAGGCGGAGTGGGCGAACACGAAGGCATCGTGGTTCTTCCCACTCCACCCCACCTCGGCGTCCACAAATCTTCCCCGGTGATCAACTGTGCCTTGGAGCAGAATCGAGGAATAGTTCTTGCGGTTGCCGTACTGATCTGGGCGGCCTCCAGGAGCGCAGATTGGGATATGCGTTCCATCAATAGCTCCCACACAGTGCGGGAAACCCATTCTACGGAAACCGTCCATTATCTGGGAGAAAGAAAAAAGAAAGGAAAAAAAAAGTCATAGTGCTATCAGGCAAACTGTGCTTTAAAGAATCATCATCACTCAGCGATGTCTAGTTCTTAAACACCCTGAAAGGGTTATTTTTGTAAATTGAATTTAGGATTTTTTTGCATTCTGAAATGTTGGGTGGAGGTTCTCTTATGTTTGGTGTAATTTAAATTGAATGATCCACATATCCACACAAGTCTCTCTCTTCTCACCCTTTGGCAATAAAGGTGACCGTTGGTGGTTTAAAAATCAGCATCTTTTTGAGGCCACTAACTGGCCCACCAAATTGGGATCGTCTTGTGCCTTGCTAGAGGGAACGAGAACGGGTGTGAGACGGGCCCATGACAATTGGGTCCATTCTGGACTCAAAATTCCACCCCGGGCCACAGAGGCCTCTATTTTTTCTAACCCTGGAGACAGGTGTTTGGCGGTGTATGAGGCACTGTTTTTCGGGGTAAACCAAAACATCCCCCCAGGTAACAAATTAACTAGAAATTGTTGGAGAGTGGGATAACAGGTCGGATAAGGTGCCTGGCACGTTGTGTTTACTTTGCTTTCACAATGCCACCCAGAGCCACCATGAAGGGAGACGTTTCTCCCCATAGAAAACCATGGAGATTTTAGGAGGATTCGTGGAGAATTGGATGGGAGGGGGGGTAAACTTGTATCCCCATATTTCAAAGTATTCCTAAATTTGGAGGTTTGACAAAGGAGGGTTAGGAGAAGGTGTTCGACAACTGTGTAACGATTTGGGTCACACAGTAGGGGGAAAGACCAAACTGCATTCCTGCACACCACCCCACCTATGTAAACCAAATGTTTATATCACAGAGGCAAAAAAGGCAATCCCTCTCCACGACAATTCATTTTGTTAACTGCTTCAGATCACACGGCGAGGGGTGTGTGTGTGTGTCAGTTGTTGCCCCTCTTTTTCTTAAAAAAAAAGGGATTTGTATGGTGGAAGAACACACTATGAGGGTTGAATGCCATTGCATGCTTAAGGTGTCTGTGGGCAATGTTCACTCACACTCAAACAAACACATAGGGTTGTAGATTTTGAGAGGGTTTCAAAATTACCTTTAAAATGACTGGGAGAGGGGGATGATGTACACACCAGAGTGTTGTGTACTGGTCGTTCCGTTAATGTCACAATTTTTTTTTAAACGATAAATTGTAATAGCGAAATTTTGATATTTCAAAATAAAAATTACCTGTCCAATCGCTCTTCCGAAGGAGACAGTCTTCGATAGAAGTTCCACCTCGACCGCGAGGCAGAACTCGACCACCGCGGAGGCTACCGTTGACTTCCCAATCCCGAACAGATCGCTCGCCACCTGGTAGCTTGTTCCGCTGGCCAGCCACCAAATTGCAACCGCGACTCGTCTCTCCACCGATATTGCAGAGCGAAGGGAGGTGTTTTGACGCTGCAGCCTTGGACGCAGGGCTTCCACCAAGTCGATGAAGGTCCTCTTGGACATCCGGAAGCGGCGCATCCACCGACGGTCATCCCAGTGCACCAACACGATATTCTCCCACCAGTCGGTGCTTCTCGGGTATACCCAGTGCTGCCGTGGCTCCTCCATCTGCGCAAGCAGGAACCAATGTTGGAAGCGCTGCCGGCGCCGTATTCTGGAGCGCGTCCAGGCGACGGTGGAGACTGAATCCTGGAACAGAATCCTGGCTGCAGCTCTGCGGCGTTGGGCTGAATAGCGCCGGTAAGCAAGAAGCAGCTGCGTCTGGCAAGCCAGCAACGTAAACATCAGCTGTCCGATGAGGGCGACTATAGGATCCATACCCACAACCGAATCGGCAACAGTAACCACAACGACACCAAGCACACCAACCATCCGCTCACACCCACAAATAGATTTTGCCGAGAACCTTCCCTTTTATAGACCATTCGAATCGCCCGCCCAAAAAAGTTAACCAGTGGCTATCGAGATGTTCACGTGATTTGTCGCTTTGTTGATGTTTCCTCATATCGATAAAACGAAATAACGGAAAAGTGTTTTCAAAAAAAATAAAAAAAAAGGGAGGGAAAAAAAGGTACCGCCCACAAAAGCGGTTGGCGAGCGGACGTGTGACCGGAGGCTCGCGCGAGAAAGCCGGATGGGGAGCCTGAATGTGAACGGAGAAGGAAAAGTTGCGGGTTGGAGGAAACCGAAAGAAAAGCGATTTATAAGCGGGTAATGGGTGAATGTGGATTCAGCCTTTGTTAGAGATTATGTGGATCAAGTGATTTCAGTTCTGTTGGCCCAATAAAAGGATTGTTTCTATTATCTCGGGGAGGGGGGGTCACTCTCCAGGGTCAACACACCAGTAAGTTCCCCTCTGGGCTGAACAGCAACATGTGTACACAAGTAGCTTTAGAAGAGAACTGAAATCCCGGGAATAAGCTCCTTTGAATAATATAGAAATTACTTCCAAGGAGAGCCATTTAGGATTGCTCTCTAAACCAAAGTATTGACTGGGCCCTTCAAATCAAGATGTGGAATTCAGACTCTCCCTAAAGGGCCTCAGGGCCAAGCTACAAGTGACGAATGACACTTGAATAGCAAGTGGATCGAGTGGAGAGCAAGTGGAGGGCAAGTGAACAGGGAGGAATACACGTGCCGTTCAAGCGTCATTCGTCACTTGTAGTCTGGCCCTCAGTCTTCCTTGTTCCTTAATGCTGTGGTGACAGTCAAAACCTGAACTTGTCAGTGCTCAGGCTCTGGTCATGCCAATGCTATGCCTTGCTTTTTGCCTTCCTTCCTGACCACAGTCCATAGTTGTTACACCCGATGATTACATTTGTCCAATCCTCCTTTCTCCTTGGCTTTTCTTTCTGCTCCACAGTTTGGATTCAACCAGATTTTCCACTTGCGAGAGAGAGGTGAATCCCATTTTAGCCACCCAAAAGGTCATGCTGGAGGATCATGGGACATGGATAAAGAGAATGGGGAGGGGGGATTTAATAGCCCCACACCAGCAGCACAGGATAATTTCTGGTGAATTCCGAGAAGTGGCATCACATCGCTGGCACCGTCAATGTGATGCTCTAGGATTTGGGCTAAACTCTATAGTTTTACTGGAAGTGGTGTCGTGCTGCCAGCCCAATGCCATTTCCCCCCTCCCACCTATTCCTGCATGGACGAAGGTCGCGTGGGATGGGGACAACAGTAAAAAGGGGTGGATTACTCAGTGGAACTTTTAATGCAGAAGGTCCCAGGTTCAGTCTCCAGTATCTCCAACTGAATGGCTCAGGTATTAGGTGCTACTGAAGACCTCTACTGGAAACCCTGTAGAGCCACTGTCATTTGGGGTAGACAGTACTGACTCACCCCACCAGTGGTCTGATTCAATAGAGGACAGTTTCATATGTAAGGAGAATTGGACAAGATTGAGCAAAAGAGCTGCCAGGATCCCAACCCCATGTATCCACTGCCCAATTTCAGGTTCACTTTTAACCACTTTAACTGGCCTCCCAAGCATCCCCCCTCTTGTTGCCAGCCTTCCATCAGTTTAGGGGCTGTGAGATTTCTTTAGCCTTTCTGTCTACTCACCAAGCCTCCATTCAGATCTTTCGGAGAGAAGCCAGTCTGACTGAAGCTTGGTGCCTGCAAGCACTTCCTCTTCTTACTCCTTGGCACCAAGATTTGTAAGTCCTGTGAATGCTTTTAAACCGCACATGTATGACCAACTCGTAAGAGTTCAGGAAGCCCTGTTGGGTAGGTAGAGCGGGTGGTATATAAAAGGTGCTGGACTAAAGGGGAAAAGGAGGGAAGAAGCATTGAATGTACTGATTCCTGACTGACTTCATCCCAAGGCTTTTTTTTCTGGGAAAAGAGGTGGTGGAACTCAGTGGGTTGCCCTCGGCGAAAATGGTCACATGGCTGGTGGCCCCGCCCCCTGATCTCCAGACAGAGGGGAATTGAGATTGACCGCTGAGCAGCACGGAGGTCAATCTAAACTCCCCTCTGTCTGGAGATCAGAGGGCGGGGCCACCGGCCATGTGACCAATTTCAAGAGGTTCCAGAACTCCGTTCCCCCACGTTTCCCCTGAAAAAAAGCCCTGCTTCATCCAAAGATGAAGAGAGGTGGGCAGTGGGGGTGGGCAGCAATGGCAACATGGGGGGGGGGGCGGGAATAAGCTAGACATGGTAGCTTCAGGCAACACCCTTTGACAAGCTAGAGTGTTGGAATAGAATCTGGGACATCTGGTTCAGTTCCCCGCTCTGCCACGGAAGCTCGCTGGGTGACCTTGGGCCAGTCACATACTCTCAGCCTAGCCTACCTCAATAGCAGCAGGAGGGCAAGGTGGATTTTCTGTTGGGAAAACATCATAGGGTTAAATCTACCTTCCTTCCTTCAGCAGCCCCAATCCAAGCTGATCCCTTTGTAATTCATTTTTAAAATATATCTCCCACATATTCTACATATTCTACTCCTACTGCATGGCCTATTGGCCGTCTCCTGCAGTCTGATTGCTTTTTCAAAATATTTTTGTGATCCACCTTGAGTCTCCATGTGAAAGGAGGGCTATAAATGAAGTAAGTTAATGTGTAGTGTAGTCCTGAGAAGGACATATAGTCTACAAAGGAAAATGAAAACTATTGAGCCATAACAGTTGTGTGCACTAGAGTTGAGCAATTGCTGGCGATTTCGAGGATGAAACCTGGGGAGGGCAGAGTTGGAGAGGGACCTCTACTAGGTACAATGTGACAGAATCTACCCTCCAAAGCTGCCATTTTCTCCAGGGGAAACTGTCTTTGTAGTCTGGAGATGAGTTGTAATTCTGGGAGATTCCCAGACCTTGCCTGGAGATTGGCAACCATAGTGAGCACAAATATTACAAGTGGATACCTACGTTTCCTAAGCAGAGGCACCTTCATTGTAGAGTGAAGCAACTCATCACGACTGTGTGTGTGGGTGTTCAAGAGAGACTCTTCGTTAGGTTGCCAACATCCAGATAGAGCCTGGAGTTGTCCCAGAATTACAGCTGATCTTCAGACCAAAGATATACGTTCCCCTGGAGAAAATTGCAACTTTGATAAGTAGACTGCATGGCATCACAGTCTCTACTGAGCATCCTCCCTTACCCAAACTCTGCCCACCCCAGGCTCTACCTCCAGGAATCTCCAACCTAGAGTTGGAAACCCTTCTTGTACAACTCAGGGATGGTGGATCAACCAGGCCTGGCAGCACATTTATCAAAGCAGAGATATTTCACGTAGTTGTTTTTAAGGTTGCCACCAGATCTTTACAGGCGGAGATAAGAGATAGTCTCTATCTAATAAATAAAAGTAGAACTGATGTTGGTAAAGAGTCATAAAGCTACCAGATTACTTTGCATTGGCCTTAAATGAGTCTTCAGACAACAAAGAAACCAAGGAGGAGCAAGGTCAGGTATTGTTGCGTCTCTGGGTTCTTGGAAGAGGGTTCTAGGAGTGATAGCTGATGATGATACCTGTTGTAAACCCTGATGGGGGTTGCCAAGTGACAGAGCAACCTGTTATCGCTGGGAAGTTCACTATTGCTTAAGGCAAGAGTGATTCAAAGTCCTCTTTTGAGAACAATGATCCGCTGTAGTCCTTCCATAATGCATACGGGCAGCTCCCTCCAAACAGACACTGGCAGATGGAGTGTAACAATGCCGTCGACCCCAGAATAAGTTGGTGGTTACTCAAAAGGGCTGCGTGCAGATCGCTAGGCCTCGGGCCCAAATGGCTCCCAACACATCTGGGGACCAGTAGCAGGGAGATTCTGCTTATCCCATTCCCTTCCGGTTGTTTCTCCATTCAAAACCACCCCCAGATATTTTTTTTTCATCTGAAGGGGGTGGGGTTATAACTTATACTTGTGGGAAACTCCTGAGAGGAAAGGGGATTTTTAAACAGACTATAACAACAACATCATCATTTGATTTATATACCGCCTTTCAGGACAACACCCACTCAGAGCGGTTTACAAAGTATGTTATCCCCACAACAACAAACACCCTGTGAGGTGGGTGGGGCTGAGAGAGCTCTGAGAGAGCTGTGACTGACCCAAGGTCACCCACCCGGCTTCAAGTGGAGCAGTGGAGAATCAAACCAGGTTCTCCAAATTCAAGTCCTGCGCTCTTAACCACTACACCAAACTGGCTATTTCTCTGATCAAATCCACAGCTTCCCACAGCAGCTTTTCATCTTAAAAAGAAAACCACAGTATCTTTCATGTCTGCTGTGTAACATTTAGTTCAGCCTTCTGACAGACTGGTTATTTTTGCAGTTTTTCTTCTTGCTGATACAGTTGCTGTTTGTTCCTCTCCTTAATTTCTCAAAAGGGAGAAGGAAAGTGTTACGCATAGGGCACCTTCAAAGGCTTTGTGTTTCCTACGTAGAAAGAATGCATAAGTATCTATTTCACTGCAGGAGTACAGGCTGGGATGGGTATCATGATGACTCTAGGAGGGAGGGACCCATAGCTCAGTGACAGCGTACATACTTTGCGTACAGAAAGTCCAAGGTTTAATCCCTAGTATTTGCAGTTTAAAAGCATCTCAGGCAGTGAGATAGGAAAGGCCCTTGCCTGAGACCTTGGGTAGCCTCTGCCAGAGTAGACCAGGGGTCTCCCACAAGTAGTTTGAGAGCAAGCTATTAGTAGCTTACCAGCTGTTGCAGAGTAGCTTGTGCATCCCCTAAAAGACTCAGGAAAAGACCGCAAAAAGATCCCCTCTAGGCTTTTTTAGAAAGGCTTTCACTTCGTAGGTGCTTAGGAGAGAGCTTAATTTCTGGTGCTCCTCCTTCCTTACATTCTGTTTCTAGGATAGATCAAAACTTGGTAACATACTGTGACGGGAGTAACTTGGGATGTTTTTTATTAGTCAGAAGTAGTTCTGATTAAGGAAAAAGTTGATGACCACTGGAGTAGATGTTGGTGGGTTAGTTCAATCCATTGCTTGATAGTGTGAGGAAATTATGTGATTTTCCTTTGGAGCACACATGCAGACTGAAATAGGCGTGTGTGTAATTATCTAGTAAGTTACCACCATTTTTCCTGGCCCTACTCCTGGGTAGTTTGAACCTCAGAAATGTAACAAGTGAAACTGTTTTTTTCAGCTGATTCCCTCCTGCCCAGGAAAAGTGTCACCTGTTAAATTTCTGTAGGCACATGAGCTGTTCAAGGCACATGAGCAGGGCCAGGAAAAAAGATGGCAACCGCTTGATAAGAACAGAACTATCCAGGGAGGATATGTCTATATCAATAGCTATTGGCAGGCTTACCAGGCTTCTCAGCAACCACCCAAATGTCCCCAATGCTGCTCGGCAGGATAGCAGAGGAAAGATTGGGCGGTGGGGGGAGGTTGTCACACCAATGGTGAGACATCACTTCTAGAGCAAACCCAGAAGCAATGTTGTTGGCATGATACTCTAGGACGAATGGGGTGGGGGGATCCTAGAGCATCACATCAATGCAGTGATGTCACTTTTGGGTTTGTGCTGCAACTTCACCCCCAGCCTCTGCCCGCTCCCTCTCCCACTCATTGCCAGCCAAGCTTTTAGTCATGATATCTAAACGCTCAGAGGCAGCCTATCCCTGGATATCTGTTGCTGCGGATATCTATAGCCCCAGACTTGCTTTCAGGTTTCTTGGCAGCATTTGGCTATATGCTGTGAGGAATAGGATATCGGTCTTCTAGTTAGACTGATGGTTTGATCCAGGAAGATTGTTCTTATGGTCTAAGCACTTTTATCCTGAGATTCACTAAGGTCTAGCTAGCTCTGCACTTACTTTCTATCCCATTGTGCTTAACTTTTGGAAGCTCACACTTAGGGCAAGATTAGTGACAGCCATTTGCTGTTGCTCATTCCTAACATCAGGTAATCAGGGATGTGTGTGTGTGTGTGTGTGAGCGTGCCATCAAGTTGTAATTGACTTATGGTGACCCCAGCAAGGGGCTTTCAAGGCAATGAGAAGCCGAGGTGGTTTGCCAGTGCCTTCCTCTGCAGAGTCTTTCTTGATGGTTGCCCATCCAAGTATCAACCTTGGTTAATTTCTGAGATCTGATGAGATCGGGCTCTACTATGCTGCCTTCTCTCCCAATCAGGGATATACTGCCTTGAAAAATGGAGGTTCCACACCTAGCTGTTTTAGTTGATAGCCGTTGATTAAAAGGACATAATAGGCTTAATAGAAATCAGGTAGAAAAGTTGTTTTCACTTGCCTTTGCCTCCATGTTGCTCTTTTTCTCTGTTAGCCTGGCTACGTTGCTTCAGATCCTTTCCTTTGTTTCTCATTTCCATCTGTGTATTTTCTTGGGCAACAACGTTTGACTAGAAACAGCCACAGCAGCAGATGAGAGCTGGAAAATTCCTATTATGTCGCAAGCCCCATCCTGTCTAAAACTTTAGCTTGAGGGCTGATGAGTTCAGAATGGGCCGCAGGCACAACAAATCTCCTGATAAAGGTGCCAGTCATCTAGACTAGGGTCGACTGGATGGTGCAAGAATCATCTTCAGGAGGGTGCTTAATTTCTAACCGGAGGGGGTACTAAATATAGCCGTTCGCAAACTCCTGGCTTACAGCATGCTACTAGACAATCTGCAAATTGCTCGTTTGTTTGTCATGTTCACTTTCCTACCATAAAGTCTTTGTCTACCTAACTGGCAAAGCAAGTGTGTCTGTCAAATACCAGGTTCTTTCAGAGAGAAAAATAAACCCCTGACAACTCCAGTCCTTGCTGAGGCTGCACAGCAGATGCTGACACAAGCTATACAGCCTGGAGACATCACAGCGATTTGCAAGAAGGCCACTTACCAAGATCACCACCTACGTGATAATAACATGGGCATTTGCTGGCTCAAAAGGCCATTCATCCTGCCTCCAAAGTGCCAGGAAGCCATTTGGGGAGCATCTCAGAGGCAGATGCTGATTGTTTAAGTCATTTGGGAAAAATCTACTGGGGTCTCCTTTGCTCCCGAGAACAGCGCCACATTTTGGGGAGCAGTGCTTTTTTGCTTGTTGTTGTTCTCACTTTGCTTCTTCTTAGCACTGGCACCCGAAGAATCGCAATTAAATTAACACCTGCCTGTCTTTCCCGCTCCGGTGCTGCTAAGTGGATTTGCATTGCCTACATAGCTGTGGAGCCCACAGCAGCATGAACTGCATTTGTATATTTTTCATCGGGCTCGCCACAAATACAGGTTTGAAGTAGGTGTGCCTTTGAAGAGGAGGAGAGAAATAAGATTCCCTTCCTGTTGCAGGAAAAGCCGCATGGGAAATCCTGTCCATTGAGCAGATAGCAAATGGTGAGCAATGGGGCGACAAGGGTCTGCCCAAGCCCTTTTTGATCCTTCATAGCAAATAAGAATAGTTCTGGAAGCCAAGCTTGCATACTGCAACTGGTGCAAAGAAGGAAAGAGGGGAGATGGAAAGACTCAGAACAAGAGGCAAGGCAGAGAAGTAAGGTTGCCAGCCCCAAGTTCAGAAATTCCTGAAGATCCAGTGGTGGACCCTGGGGAAGATGAAGCTTCAGAAAGGGCAGAGCTGCCGTAGAGGCTCCTGCAACAACCCCTCTTATTTTCTGATGGGAAAATCACCCAGAGAGGAGCAGAGCTAGGGTTGCCAACCTCCAGGAGACCTCCCAGAACCACAATTGATCTCCAGTCTACAGAGATTAGTTTTCTTGAAGCAAATGGCAGCTTAGGAAGGAAGATTTTAGAGCATCCCACCACTGCTGAGCTCCCTCCCTAGCCCAAGCCCTGCCTCCCCCTGGCTCCAACCCAGGAATTTCTCAACCCAGAGTTGGCAAGCTAAGAGCACAATTCTCACGAGAGGGCCATGCAGGTCCGCCCTAAGAACGTAGAAGCATTGTTGTGACAGCTTTAGGATGGCTCTCCGGTGGTCTCTTATGGCCTCTTCATAAAAGAGAGCGCAAGAGGACCTGAAATGGACTACAGCTTTAAAAATGCTCAGCGGAGAATGCAGGTTGAGGTATTGCGTTGCCAGTAGTGTGAGTGCAGAGACAATGCAATGGTGCCTATTGCGACAAAACACTGACCTAAGGAGAGGAATCTGGGTCCTGTCCAGTACTAACCATTGTGAAATCATCGTGCTTTAAAAAAGAATTCACTTGGAAAGTCCCTGAGACCAAAATCACAATACTTTGCAGTCCCCCAGCTTCCATTATTTACTCGGCCATCTAAGAGTGCTTAGGTCTGATTTTCTCTCTTTCCCAAATGAGTCATTAAAAGGGGCTTTACTTCACCACACGTTTCTCAGGGACTTGCAGAAGTCAGGGGATGGCTGCCTCCTATTACAGTGTGAGTCAGAGGCTGTCAAGATGTCAAAATCTGTTGTTCTTAAATCAGTCACTCCGAGCTCTGAGTTGTGGCTTCCCCTGTTTGTTTACTCTGCCTCCTACCTTTGTTGCTCCAGATGTAATGGTTCCAGCAGGCCTGGATGCCAGGAAAGATTGACAGTGATAGATCAGCTGCCACCTTCATTTCCAGAGGAGTCTGACCTGCTGACTTCCAATTCCACAATCCTGTCTCTACCATACTGTCCAACAGGTCAGAGACAAACAAAGGCACATTGAAGAGAGCTCCTCTCCCTGCCCTGTCTTTTCAGCTCTGTTGTGCTTTAGCTACTGGTAAATTGAACACATAAAGACATTCCAAGCCAAAATATTTTGTTCTGAACACATACATCAGGGGTCCTCAACTTCACTGAGCCTGGGGGAATTTTGAGAAAGAGCAGGGGGCACCAATACAAAATGGCTGCCAACTCTGTGGTAAAACCATAGTGTTTCCACTGAATCCTTCAGGGTTCATCCATCGCTTCTGGGTTCACCCTGGAAATGACATCATGCCATTGGTATGTCTCATTTTCCCCTTATCAGCCTATCAAGTGGTATGGGGGGGTCATAATTTTAAAGACGGGGACCCTGTGTCAGGAACAGAAGTATGGCAACCGTACTACCAAAGGGGGTGATACCAACCATGAGAAAGCTGCCATGGGGGCAACTACAATGTATTGGGAGGCTCCAAATCAAGCACCTTCCGATGACTGGAACAGCTATTTCGAAATAGGTACTCTCCGCAGACCCAATGGTACTGCCTCCTTGGGTCTTCTGAAGCTCCTCGTCTTCCACTGAGGTGGGTGATAGCCATGGCTGGCCCTTTACTTTGGAAACAAAGAATTTTGGAAAAAAGAAAGTGAGTACCAGGAAATATACTAGTGGGCACCATGGTGCTGGGGTTGCCAGCCCTTTGCAGGAGACTGGGGGGCTGGAGGCTCACCAGAATGGCATGCCATAATCTCACAACATAACCACAAACGATGTCACTGCATTGTGAGATTCTCTATGATTTTACCATAAAGTTTTGGGGAAATCATAGTGTCCTGTGACATAGCTGGAAATGACATTACAATGTTTTGAGACACCGTTCTGGCTCCTGCATTCCCCTCCCCCACCCACATTGGAGGGCAATAGGGGCAGGAGTTCCTTCACTCCCAGTGGATAAGAGGTAACTCTACTTGGTGCTCATGGATGCCACATTGGAGATCAGTGTCCTACATTATTGGGCTTCCAGAATTTATTCTTCCAGAGAGATGGAGTAGGGTATAGTGGTTACAGTGCTGGGTTTGGTCGGAGGGGAGGCTTGGAATCTAATCCACACACTCCCATGAAGCTCACTGGGCAGCCAGTTTCGTCTAGTGGTTAAGAGCGTGGGACTCTAATCTGGAGAGCCGGGTTTGATTCCCCAGTCCTCCGCTTGAAGCTAGCTGGGTGACCTTGGGTCAGTCACAGCTCTCTCAGAGCTCTCTCAGCCCCACCCACCTCACAGGGTGTTTGTTGTTGTGGGGATAATAACAACATACTTTGTAAACTGCTCTGAGTGGGTGTTAAGTTGTCCTGTAGGGCGGTATATAAATCGAATGTTGTTGTTGTTATAGCCCTGGGCCAGTCTTCTCTCTCAGCCCAAACTTCCTCACAGGCCTGTTATAAATATAAAATGGGATGAGGGAAGGGGTGCACACTGCCCTAAAAGTGGAATTTAAAAAATCTAAATCTACGGCTGTTTCCACATGGGGAGGTCTGCCGTCGTGGACTCGTTGCGGAGCAACGTGGGGGTTCTCAATTTTATCCTCCCTCTCTCCTCATGAATGCCACACACATCCTTGCTGGAGTGTTTTTTGTTGGCTTTTAAAAAATAATCAGTAGCTCAGTATAATCAGTATATCACTATAGTGATATCACTATAATATAGTGATATCACTTTATAGTGATATAGTGATATCACTATATAGTGATATAGTGTATAGTGTATATCACTATATATAGTGATATCACTATAATCAGTATATCACTATAGTGTTCTGATGCTGTATTTGTGATGTTGGATATCAATAGGTAGTTGTAGTTGGCTATAATGTCAATGAAGCCAGGAAGCATACTTTTCTCTCCTCCATCCAGGAATAAGTTTTGCAACAGTTTACATATTTTTTCTCTTTTTGAGTAAAGATTTTTTGTGTGTGAGTAAATAGAAGGACGAACACATAGGTACATAAAAACCTTACTGGGCTGGTTGGTTTGTTTTAAGGAAGAAAAACAATAGAAATTGACGAACTTCTGGCAGCAATTCCCTACTGTTTCTAAGGCTACTCTAATGTCAGCATGTATCTGTCTTGGAAGGAAGAAGTCCATCCGAAGACAAAACTGCACAGTGTTTTAATGTGAAGGGTAAATGTTAAAGCTTTTGCAAGCTGATTCTTCCCCCCCAAGAGGGCCTGACGGTCTTCTGAATGTCAAGACCTATGACGCAACACATCCTAAAATACTGCCAAAAAGGCGGGTTGATGGGGAAGCTAGTGTAATTGGCCTTGACATGTGTCATACATCCACAAGTCTATGCCAGAAAGAGACAATGTCTGTTGATTTCCTCTTGTACAAGTTAACATGGAAATGTGCCATGAGAATCCAGGCAGACAAGACTTAGGCTGGCTTCCTAAACCTGATGGAAATAAAACTGATTCTCTTTTTAATCTGCGTGCAGAAAAAGTTGTGGTTGGCATGAGTTCCTGGATGCTCTACGGCTGCTAGGAGGGCAACAGAACATCAGGCTACAAGAAGGATGCTTTCTTGGAAAGCAGACCAGATGTTGTTAACATAGGCTGCTAGAGCTTTTGCTCAGTCAGGGGTATCAGATCTAGGAACATGCATCTGTCGTGCAAAACACATGTTAATAAAAAGCCTTTTATGGACAGGTGGTAATTGTGAGACATTTTACAACCTGGGTGGGTTATCAATTAAATGTCTTGTATCGCCTTCAACAACAAAAGAACTACAAATGCAACTGTCTTTAAATCCAGTTTTGCTAAAGGGGCAATTTTTGTAACAAAGAGGAGAGAGCCTGTGCCCTGCGAGTTAGATTATATAACTGCATATTCCCTCTTGCACCTACACGACTGGTCTGAGCATGCTCAGTGTAAGAGGAGTCCATTTTTATTTATTTTTGTTTTTATTTATTTATGTCATTTATAATCTGCCTTTCTCACTGAGACTCAGGGCAGATTACGTAGTGTGAGATTAGTACAATTAGCAGCAAGGACAAGGGCAGGCATTTCCAGACAGTGTCAAGGATATTTCCATAAAAAATTTCATAGGGTAAATGAATACAAGTTTACACAGACATAGTATTAGCAAGGATCCAATAGGGGGTTGAAGAACTGCCTTGATTAAATTCTAGGACTGACATTAGACAACATGAGACACAGGTATTACATAGGAGTACATATTTAAAGTAACAGATAATATGTAAGGCAACATAATGGTGAAGTCCCTGGTTTCTAACTCATTAGTGAAACATCTGAGACCCCTCTCCCTACAATACCGCCCTCCTGTCTGAGTAAAAAAGCCTTTTTGAATAATTCGGTTTTGCATCTTTTGCGTAAATCCAGGAGAATGGGGGCTCTCCTTACCTCCTCAGGCAGGCCATTCCACAGGGTAGGGGCCACCACAGAGAAAGCCGGTGTAGGGGCTGCTGTTGATTTTGCCTGTGTGCAGGCTGGCACCTGCAAGGGACCCTGTTCAGATGAGCGAAGCTGCCGTGGAGGGACAGAGGGAGGGACATATGAGATACGGGATTCCATGAGGTATAGTTAGCCCCCCTGTGACTTTCAGCCACTCTCTGAGCCTAACCTACTCACAGGGTGGTCATGAGGCTAATATTGGGGGGGGGGCTCTAATATATGCCACCTAAGCTTTTGGGGGGAAAGGTGGAAGATAAATGTCATACTGTGGTTTGTTTGACTCCTTCGCTCCTGCTGGTTGGATCTTGGCCAATCTCCCTGTGTCTAATCCACGGTGATTGAGGAGAATTATTAGGCTGTATGCTGACTGCCATATCTTGGAGAAATTTTTTTATATTTTGTAATTTTTTGTATTTTATTCTGGGTTTCATGATGTATTTATGGTGTTGTTTTATGTACTTACGTATTTATATTCTTGTATTTAAGTGACTGAGACTATCCCTGAGCCTGCTTGCGGGGAGGGTGGGCTAGAAATCTAATCAATCAAATCAATCAGATCAAATCAGTATGTGTATGGCTTTGTCCCCCATCATGGGGTTCCTGCAGGTAATACCAAGATAATGGGGAAGGGGAGAGATGTTATGGGGAATCATTGTGTGACTTGCATATCACTGATATCACATTAAGAACTGACATGGGTGACCCAGAATGAAGGCCTTTTTCTCCAGGTTCCTGCTTCCTCGTCAGTTCACCCTCCCTACCTCTCACATGTTGTCTGGGACCGCCGCATAAACAGCGTGTTCTTTCAGGGCAGGGCAGCATCAGAAGTGAGCTGAGAGGCATCAGCTGTCCCTCCGAAAAGACTGACCACTGCCCAGGATCTACTCGCGTCCTTTTTGGTGTGACCTACTATGCTAGCCCAAACGTTGCCATCTAAAATCCACAGCCTTAAGGGCTTTTCATTAATGTTAATAGGACTGCCCTGAAACAAGCGGGTTATGGATTGTTTTCATAAGCGGAAAATAGCTTGGGTTTGTTGCGTATCAGAGTCACCTCCGTTTCCCTCAGGGCCCATGGTGACAATTAGAATTGACCACAAATGTCATCTAAGCAATCTAGATGTTAAAATTGGAGGATCCAGGGGGCTCTCTTGTTCTGTCGGTCCAGCAAAACCAGAGCTTTTTCAAAGTGCTATGAGGCCATTTTGATTTCGCATGTCCTTTTGCAAACAGGGCAGAGTTAAGCCGATGCAGAGCTGCTAGAGGGGTCTTTTGTACTGCAGCAATTTCTGAGGGCAGAATATTTCTACATACTGGCCTGAGCCCCCTGGGAGAGAATGCGGTTTGGTTTGTAAAAACAAATCCAAAAGAAAGAATGAAATATAAACAAGCTACCTTCCTGTACAAGGCCAAGTTTGTGAGTATTATTTTCCCTAATGTGACTATTAGTGCAAAGACGGTCATACTTCCTACAGGGTGTGTTTCAACAAAGGGTCTCTGCCCTAAAAAGCATCACTTTGAGCCATGTTCAGAAAAGGTGTTCAGTAAACATGAGGACCAGAATGAACAGGTTGAAATTAAATCAAAATTGTTTTTGGCTAAACATTAGGAGGAACTTCCCAACAGTGAGTGACTGGAACAGGCTTCCTCAGGAGGTGGTGAGCTCTCCTTCTTTGGAGGTTTTAAAGCAGAGGCTAGATGGCCATCTGACAGCAATACGGAGTCTGTGAACCTAGGCAGATCATGAGAGGGAGGGCAAGAAGGGTTACATCAGTGCTTAGTTCTCCTGGCCTTTCTTTTATGCCCAGGGCAATGCCAATCGCCACTTTGGGATCAGGGAGCAATGTTCCCCAGGCCAGTTTGGCTAGGGATCCTGAAAGTGTTTATTGCCGCCTTCTGGGCATGGAGCAGGGGTCACTGGGTGTGTGTGTGGGGAGGGAGGTAGTTGTGAATTTCCTGCATTGTGCAGGGGGTTGGACTAGATGACTCTATAGACCCCTTCCAACCCTATGATTCTATGTTTCTGGAAGGACTATACTGGACCCACTGTCAGGGGTGGCACACGGGTTTTTGGAGCTCGCAGCTGGCCAGCTGGCCAGCTGGGCTCCCCCCCCCCGCCCGCACGCGTGCGCGTGCGTGCAAGCACGCGTGCACCGGCCTGCGTGATGATGGGAGCGTG
Organism: Eublepharis macularius; assembly: GCF_028583425.1. Taxonomy (NCBI): domain Eukaryota; kingdom Metazoa; phylum Chordata; class Lepidosauria; order Squamata; family Eublepharidae; genus Eublepharis; species Eublepharis macularius. The sequence goes on along the minus strand of NC_072794.1, from coordinate 148,281,216 downwards.
CATGCCGCCGCCAGCCTGATCGCTGTGGCGGGTGGCTGTGACAGTGCATGGGTGGCCTCCGAGCTCTCCCACTCAGTTGCCTGCGCCACCACAGATGCCTGCCCACGGCAGCTGCACCCGGCCAGGGTCGTGTGCTGGCGGCGGCGGCGGTGGCGCAGGGCGGGAGGGATAGGAGGCTGCTGCTCTGTGGCATGCGCTCCCTCCCCCCGCGCCTCCTCCGGCGCTCCCTGCGGCACCCCCGCGCCTGAGGCCACCGCCTACCTGGCTTCAATGGGCGCGCCGGCCCTGCCCACTGTCTCCACTATCTGTTTGTTTGTTTAAAGCATTATTAGCCACCTTTCCTTAAAGGTACTCAAGGTGCCTTATAAAGTAAAAGATAAACATAAATATATTTTTAAAACAACAGTTAGAAACAAATTTAATACACAGTTAAAAATAGAAACAGTTAAAACAAAGTTAAATCAGATTTAGAAACCAGCCCACATTAAAAAGCTGTCCTAAATAGTCTTCCCTTGCTTCCTGAAGCTAGAGAGTGAGAGGGCCAGGCACACTTCCACGGGGAGTTTGTTCCACAGTTGTGGGAGGCCCTCTCCTGTGTACCCACCAACTGAGCTTCTTTGGTTGATAGGACAGTCAAGAGAGCTTGTCTCTGTGATCTTAACTCCCAGGCAGGAGTGTATGGGAGAAGATGGTTCTTCTGATACCCTGGTCCCAAGCCATGTAGGGCTTTAAAGGATAAGACCAGCACCTTGAATTGGGCTCAGGAGCAGATCAGTAGCCAGGGTAATATTGGGGACACATGTTCACCTATCCTTCATGCATTCAGCACAAGTTCTGAACATAGTCAGGAAAGCTCCCACTCTCCTGGCTTTCCACAAACTGTGCAAAACTGAATTATTCAGTAGAGCTTTCTTACACAGGTTATAGTGCTATGCTGTAAGGAAATGGTTCAGAGAGAGACATCAGTAAAGGAATAGGAATTGTAGACTATACTACTGTGTACTATCTGTTGCTGTAAGTGTGCTCCTACTGGATAGTTCCACGTTGTTTAATATGTCATATCAATCTGCTTATGTATTGTTTCAGCATTGTTTTTCAGCTGTGTATTGGATTTGTTTGTCTTCACATTTCTGCTATCCTTATCCTATTATATTATTTATTGAATTCCTAGTCATTGATTGTATTGACTTATACTATGCAATCTGCCCTGAGTCTCAGGGAGCAAAGCAGACAATAAAATAAATAACAAACAAACAAATATTACATGTACATACATCTATGTATGTGGACTTTGCATGCATCATCCCGTATTTTGCAAGCTTCTTGCTTGCATACGTGTGTTCAAATTATATGCATGTAAGCGTGGGGGTCCAAAGCTAGACCGATTGGTGCAATCCTGCTTCCCCTCTCTTCGCAGTCAGTGAAAAGAGTTACAGATTGCAGTATGTTTAAACTATTTCCACTGTTATTTACAGATTGTGTCCATGGAGATATGTTCCTCTGCAAGAGATCTTGCAAATATTTAAAAAATAAATGTGGCTAACATTTTTTCATTATATAGGTCAGGGCTGGAAAATGTTTCTCACATCTTGCCCTCCTCTCTGCTCCTCTTCTTGTATGTCCCAAACATTTCCTGAAGGCTGTTATAAAATAGGTCCCAAACATCTGGCTCTAAGGCGCTCAGAAGAGGCTCCTTGAAGGAGTCCACCCGAGCGTGTCTTTGCTGGCGCTCCAGGACACGGCAGGCTCATCTTTTCAAGAGGATGTTTGGATAACAGCGCTGCTCAACAGTAATGTTAATTATTGCTTTTAATCTCTTCGATGCTTTTGGCCTCCTCTGTTTGAGTTTTGTGGGGATTTATTCTTTCAAATGCTGTGAGAGCAAAAAGGCAGAGCAGAAGTATTTTAAACAAAGCAACATCGGGTACTTTTAGCTGTGCTTCATGCATCGCATTCGATGTTTGAGCCTATCTCGGCCTAGATTGTCTGGCAGTGTCTGTACAGAGTCTCAGGCCCAGAAAGACCTTTCCCAAAACCTGAGATCCTTTAACTGGAAAAAAACATAGGACCTTTTGCATGCAATACAAGTGCTTGCCACTGAGTCATCATAGCTCCATCCCCATTCATGCATATTTTTTCATAGGCACAGACATCAACCCTCATTAACTTTTTCAACTGAACTCCCACTGAATTTGTCTTTTGAAAGTACAGACTGGGACTTAAAGCTGATGGACACAGCAAGAATTGTGTTCCTGGAGCTTCTTCTCCATTCACTGGCTTGGCTGTCTAGAAATAGTGCCTCCCCGAGAGAGACATGCTGGGAAGTGGGTAGCTGCAGTACCCCTGATCTGGCATGTCTACCTATGCCAAATCTGTTTTGCTGCAACAGGCATCAGCGCGTGCTTTATGGCTCCTGGTTGACGCAACCTGATGCATTCAAGTCCTGAGAAGAACCCAACAGTTCAGTGTCAGGCTACGTCCTTTGCAAACAGAACTTCTGAGGTTCAATCTAGGGTGCTTGACCACCTGCCAGTTGGGCCCACACATTGACCACCAGTTGAAAACGGGGAGCCAACCCCTTGGTGGAATGCTCTGCTGCCCGTGAGGGCTTGACCCTGTGTGCCAGACTGCTCCTTGAAGCACAGCACAGTGGAGTGCAATCAGTGCAGCTCTTCACACGTGCATGCTGTCACCAAGCAGATGGGGATCCTACTCTCCCACCTCCCCTGCAGACCCACCGTCACTCCTTGTCTGGCTCTGTGGTGTGGTCAAAGCCATTTTGAGCAAGCGCCCATCCTCCCACCCACCCATTTGACTTATTTATATACTTCATTTAGACCCCATCTTTCTCCCCAAATGAGCAGCCTGAATAGCATAGCTTAGCATGGGCTTGCCAGAACTTGAGACCTACAGAGAGTTGGCCACAGTCAGTACTTGGATAAGGGACCACCAAGGAAGACTGGGGCTGCCATGCAGAGGAAGGCAATGGCAAACCACCTCTGCTTATTTCTTGCCTGGAACACCCCCATGGATGGGGTTGCCATGAGTTGGTGGTGACTCGGCGGCACTTCGTTCTTTTTCTTCTTCCCAGTTACTCATGCTCTGCTTCAGCAATTTCATCTCTGCATTCGGATTTATGCTCGTTTCTAATGTCTGCAACACATTCATTGAATTGTCCTAGCTATTGTTCGTAGTCACTTGTACTGTGGAATCAGCCTTGGGTTTCAGTGAGAAAGTGGACTACAAATAAATAAATGACCACAACTCCATGAAGTAGATTAGACTGAGAGTGTCTGATTGGCTCTAGATCACCCAGCAAGCTTCCATGGCAGGGCAGGGATTCAGACCTAGGTCTCCCAGCTCCTAGGCTGACACTCTAACCATTACACCACACTCTTTGTTATACATACAGTCTTATGGAAGCTGTAGCACAAATCCTCACAACTTTCAACTGGCAGACTGGATCATCCCCCAGACTGGACCATCCAAATTGGATCAATCCAACCCACGGTGCAGATACCTGGGAGGCTTGCAAGGAAGAAGAGATGGATCTAGAGCACTGCACTCACTCTGTAGTCACGGAGCCACTTGGCAATTGCCTGAAGCCGACTGTAACAAAGCAGGGAGATCTCACAAGTGGGCACCACTGTTGAGCATGGTGCGCTCACTTGCCAAACATGCCCACAACAAGGTTCATGGCATCACTAGTTCAACCCTTCCCGTTGCTTGCTAAAGGATCTTAGGCAACAATAGTTGGGAAAGATCTCAATCTGGAGAACTGCAACAAGACATATGAGGCTGCCTTATACCTAGCCTGGTCCATCTAACATACTACTGTCCACTCTGATAACACTGAACGGGAAAAACCAGGCAGCTTTACAGGTTTGGAGTCTTCTAGTTGTTCATTCCTACTAAGTGTTGGATCCATCCAGCTTACTCACTCAATCTCACACAATTCCCCTCCTTACTACAGTCCCCAGCCCTCAGAGATTTTGTCCATGCAGGTCCCATGATCCCCAGCATAGCCTTTTTGGTGGCCAAAGGGGAACCCCTCCTTGCTTCTTTGTTCACCTGCGGAAAACCTGGTTGGATCCAACCCAAAGCCGAAGGAAATGCTACTTATTTGGCTTCCTAACCATGCCTTAGAGCAGAATTGCAGGGGATGCTTTAAGCAGTTTCTGCATTGGGCAGGAGGTTGAACTAGACGGTCTGTAAGACCCCTTCCAACTCTATGATTCTTTGACTTCTGCCCCACCACACACATGCAGCCAGGCAGCAATATCTTTGGGACTGCCAGATGTTGGAGACTCAGTGTGGGGTAGAAGTTAGAATGGCTAGACCTTTATTTAAATCTCTTGTTGATGATGCTCACTGCCTGATCTTGGGCCCATCATTCTTTCTCCACCTAATCTACCTCAAAGTATTGTTGTTTTGAGGATAAAATGGGGGAGATGCTATGCAAGCACACTGCTCTGATGTCTTTGCAGAAAGGGTGGTATTTTAAAAGACAAATAAAATAAGCACATGTATGCAAGCAGCAGAATCATACGGGCCGTTTTCACCTTGCTGAGTCCACAGTGGTTCTAGCCTTCTCTAGACTACACAAGTCAATTCACAATGTGTTAGGGTTAGGAGTGGAGTTAATTTGTTGCAATGCAGCAATAACATTTCAACAGAGAAGTTGGGTTGCCCATCCTGGTTACTGTTACATTAGGGAAAGAACAGCTGGTGCAGGGGAAATAAGCCGAAGGTCAGCTGGAGATGGTAAAAAATGTGTGGTTAGTTAAAAACATTTCCTCTGAACACAACACCAGTGGGGGGTCTGGAAGCTGGGAAGACAGTCTCCCCAGGTAGAACTGCTATGCGCTGGTGGTCTCTCTCCCCCCGCCACCCTAGTTTAAAGGCAAGCAAGAAGGGGGACTTGAATCCTTGCTTATTTCTGCCCAATAAACAGACTGTGGTTCTTGCACAACACATGCCCTCCCCCCACTATTAAAAGGTGAGGGTTTTTTTCCATGGGTCCCTGTAATGAAATCAAAACATCTGAGAAGAACGCAATGAAAGAAGAGAAAGTGTGCAGGATTTCAAGACAGGGAGGCCGAGACAAATTGCAGCCCGTGCTCCCAAAGGCTAGAGCATCCTTGCAGAGTTTTGGACCCGTTCCATAAACACCCCACAGTTCATCTGCTTATGCTGGTCATCGTAAACCTCCAGGGCCTTCTTGGAATCTCACAGCCTCTCTCAGGCATTTCCTGCCCTGGTTTGGCCAATCGGTTCCCAGCTCCCTTTCTCTTGCTTTTGGGAGCTTTGGCTCCTACCCCCATCTGGAGCCGGGATGTTTGGGGAGGAGGCCTGAAGGAATGATGGATTGCAGAGGAAGGGCATTTAACAATACTTTGCTGGGCCCTTGCCAGATCAATCAATTAATCAATCAAAGCATGGATGGTGCATTTTAATGCAGGTGGCTTAAGAGAGGCCAGGTTAAGGAATGTTAAGCTCTGGGAGGGACATGCCTGCTAAATCCTGACACCCCCCCACCCCCAACCAGTTCACTGGGATGACTTCAGTTTGAGCCAACCACAGCAGGGGACCCAAAATGAATTTTGCAAACTGGCTCTGTGTCATTTCAAATTACACATCCCTGCATTCCCAGATATACATCTTCTCCTGTTTTCCTTTGGAGTGAAGATTGTCTCACAATTCAGCAATCAAGTGAGTTTTACACCAACTTCTCAGTCCTGCTGTTTTATATCAGCTGGGAGTTCAGATGAAAAATCATGACATTTGCTTGTGCCAAGAACGCGAGCCAGGGTGCTTGAAACAAACCATTTCTGCAGCTCCCAGAAACCTGAGAGCATTCCCATGTCAGCCTACTTCACACACATACACACACACACACAGAGACATCCCATGTTATTATCAGCCTGTCAGACTAAAAAGGGTGTTTAGACTGATGTCGCTTTAACAGCTTTGTCAAGTGATGGACAGTTCCTACTCCTGGAACGGCAGCAGCTTTTTCAGGCATTGGTTGTCCCATCATCTCTGCAGCGGGTATAGAACAAGGCTGAGTTTTACACCACAGCAGACATGTCTTTTTTTCCCCCTAAGGCCGGCTTCAGGCTCCATTTCAAAAATGCTCTTGAGGGCTGCTGAAGCCAAGCCAGCAAATGAAGTGGTTGAGGCCTGGCCTCAAACCTCCTCACAGAAAATCTTGGGTGCCAACAAGATAGTAAGAGGGGATGTGAAACATTATGGTTTTCACACAGATATTTCTGTAGCACAATCAGTGACCCAGAGGCAGCCAGAAAGCATCCCTGGAGGGTGGGGAACTCAATTTAGTTCCCATTAAAGGGCCTTTTATTCTCTCACACTGGCGTCAGGCAACACCAGGGATGGCTGGTTGGCCCCTGCTGGTGTCTGGCTGTGCCCAGACTCAGAGGCCCCTTGCAAACCATTTTGGGCACGGAGGAAAGTAACGCTTAGCAGCTCAGGATTATCATTTCTGACTCTCTCTCCTCTCCCAAATTATTCCTCCACAGTTTGTCACCCCTACCTCTTCCTGCTGCTTGAATTCATAAAGATGTAGTCTATTAGCATTTCCCCTCACATTAGCCGAACGTGAAGCATCCTAGCAAAAGAGTGTATGCTTATAACTACCAGGGAGTATGACTTAGGGATGCAGCATCTGTTTTGCATACAGAATGTCCCCTTCTGGTTGAGGCAAGTGAGACACTTGCCTCAGGAGCACAGAACTGAGGGGTGAAGGGGGAAAAAATACGCATCTGCTATCTGAAGTTGACACATCATTAGGAAAAGGGTGCATTTCTATCAATCTTAGAATTGCTAGGGCTCTGTTGCAGCATTTCTTCAACTCTGTGTATTGGATTTCTGCAGGCTTTAAATTTTTGCAAATTTGCATCTATATACCGTATTACAATCTTTATTTATTTTATTTATTTTTATTTACTTATGTCATTTAGAGTCCGCTTTTCTCACTGAGACTCAAGGCAGATTACACAGTGTGAGATCAGTACAGTCAGTATCAAGGACAATTTCATAAACAATGCCAATAGGGTAAATAAACACAAGTTTACAAAGACATAACATGAGCAAGAATCCAATACAGAGTTGAAGAAATACTCAAACAGAACATAAGCACTTCTAGCAATACAGAGTTGAAGAAACGCTGAAAATATTCTTGAAATTGACTGTACTAACTCACACATTAGGGCAAAAGGGGCAGTGCCCCTCTAATCTCAGCTCCCGGTGGCTTGACTCCTTTACAGGAAAGGTAAAGCAAACCAAAAGCCTTCCTGAACTTACTACAAGTCCAGTGCTTGCAGGCTGTCAGCTTGTCTTTTGGGACCTCATTCAAGTTCCTCCCTAAACTTAAGCAAAAAGTAACCCCTGTGAGGTTAATTGGTTTAGCCCAGTGGGGTGGAGTCAGAAGCTAGAGGCAGGTTGCTGAGGAGGAGGCTGTTTGCTGGGGAGCTTAATGAATTATAAGCTCTTATCAGCTTGAATAAGGTAACCAAATGTTGTATGTAAAATATGATTTAAAGTGGTGTTTGTGTATTGTGTGTAGCTGGTGTTACTGGGGTTGTATTATTTTTTGCAGGGCTATAATTCCCAACAAGAAGCCTGAAGCCTGGGTGCAGCTGCTTCAAATGGCTGAGAGAGGACTCATCATCACTTCTTGGATGTGGAACTGTTTGCCTTTTCAAGGACATTGTTGATTTGGAGGTTTTTTTGTATGGTTGTATTTAAGAGTTAATTTTTGTTAAAGTTGTATTTTATTAATTGTTAAAAAGTTTAAAAGGAAAAAAAAGTTATTTCTTAAAATTTTGTGAAAGTTGCTTTCTAAGCCCCATAGAACCCATGAAAAGAGAAGTTACACTTGCAGGCTGTCAGCTTGTCTTTTGGGACCTCATTCAAGTTCCTCCCTAAACTTAAGCAAAAAGGTTTTCCCCCCAGGCTCTTTCCTGGGACGAAACCCATGGCTGGTCAATGCAAAACTATAGAAAGAGGATGAGGCATATTAAAATAAGGAAGATTGACAGGCTTAATCAATGGATTCTCGTGGAATTTTTTGACCAATCAGAGATTCACAAGGGTAGCAGAATCCACTGCCCATTTTCCCATTGTATCAGTGGAAAGTGAGTGAAGGCTAAGTCTAGGGGAGTATATTGTCGAAGGCTTTCACAGCCGGAGAACGATGGTTGTTGTGGATTTTCCGGGCTGTATTGCTGACCACGGCAATACAGCCCGGAAAATCCACAACAACCATCTAGGGGAGTAGTTTTGCTTTGCCGCTCAGGCAGTGCTTGGCCTGGCCTTTGCTGTGCTGAGCTGTCTGTCCTTCTCTGGAAGGGCCTGGGCCTTTGCTATACGGTCTGGTAATCATAGAGTTGCCAGGTCCCCTTATCCTCCCAGTGCAAGGGGGGCGACGCCCAGCACTCACCTTTGCAGATCACTCTCTCGCACGCACATGCTCCTTGTGCAGTATGATGACATCATTTCCTGGAGCAATGTTATTTCGCCCACTGGCAGGCATTCTCCCACCCTTCACAAGGGCCAAAATTTGGCCCAATTCAGCCCATTGGAGGCTCAAATCAGCCTACTGCAAAGCACAGAAGAGCTCCCGGGGAGGTGCTATGTACCTTCCCCCCCTCTGTCCAGGTGAGTGGGTAGGTGGAGGGGGGACCTGGGATCCCTAGTTCACACCCTAGTTTCTCCAGTTAAAAGAACTAGGTAGTAAGTGATGTGAAAGATCTGTAAAGATCCTAGAGAGCCACTGTCAGCCAGACAACAGGATTTGTGTCCAGTAGCACCTGAGAGACCAACAAGATTTTCAATGTGTAAGCTTTCAAGTCAGAGCCGTGTCTGAAGAAGGGAGCTGTGATTCTTGAAAGCTTACAATCTGAAAATCTTGTCAGTCTCTAAGGTGCCACTGAACTCAACTCCTGCTGTTCTACTGCAGACCAACCTGGCTTTCCACCTAAAGCTGCTGGTCTGAGTAGACAATACTACTGGCATTGAGGGACCAATGGTCTCATTCAGTCTAAGGTATATTCATATGTTTAGGTAGCACAAACAGAGAATTGTTTTCTTGGCTACTTGTGAACATCAGCTCGTAGCTGTCCAAGGAAACAAAACTGAGTGGCCAGGACCTTTGGTTGGACTCAGTACGTCAATTCTCAAGGGTTTTTGGCGAAACAAGACTGTGCCAAGGCAGTATGGGAAATCAGAACAGTAGAAGCGAGTGCGCCCCACCCCACATTTGGGAGGCTAAATAGGAAGAATGCCCCAGGTAATAACAACGATGCAAGCAAGTTGTTCCTTGCTGAGGAAGAAGCAACGGGAGGCACTTGCGTGTTGGTAGCTTTCACTCCTTCCCTGGAAGCAGAACAAAGAATTCCCACCTTAATCCTGCCAGAGAAAGATTACATGGTGCCTGTCGCTGTGTTACCTGGTGCCCACTTGCTTCTTCCCCAAAGCAAAGTGCAATCTTGGCTTTTCTCCACCTTTCCGGAGCAGGAGATGCTTCAGAAGAGCCCAGGAGGCATCACCTTTGTGTCTGCAGAGAGCACGTTTGGAAACAGCCGCCTCCATCATGTCTGGCTTGGAATCACCTCATATTTTACGGGATCCCCTAGCACTGCTTTAGGCAGCCATTCCGCGGTGGTGTCTCACTATCTGTTCTCAAAATTCCAAAGGTTTCCACAATTCCAGCAACCCTCCCCATAAAGAATAAGCTTATTACCCAGCCAAACACAAGGTCTTCATAAAGCTGTGATCTATCAATCACAATCCAGTTTTAATTCGAGCGTGCTAAAATCCTGTTTCCCACGGGAGCCCAGCTCCGGAACAAGTGAAGCAATAGACAATGCTACTGCTGCTTATGTGCTTCTCCTCACCAGTAAGTAACAATGGATGATGCATGTATCATGGCTCCCAACTCAGATGATCTGCCCAGGTGTGTCTTTTTTCCTGGCAAGAATCCTGCTCCTTTCACTGCTGCCCAACAGATAGAAATCCCCCCCCGCGCCAGCAATTCCCCTGTTCTTTTATGTTCATGCCAGAAAAAAAGGTGACAGTCTGACAGATCTGAGCCTTAGTCATTTATTAGTCATTTATTGTTTAATGTCTGCTGCAGGTAGGAAGATTCCCTAAGTCATCATGGATTGTCTATGCAGGGAGTGGCACGCTGAATGATTTCTAGGAAATCCCACTTCACATCATACCTTCTTCTTGCTGAGACACTTTTGACCTCCGACTTCGCATTAAACTAAGAACATAGGAGCTTCCTGTACAGACTTGCTTTTATGGGCATTCCAAGAGGATCTGAATTCTGGGCAGCAATAAATGTGCAGGTGAAATAACCTGCGGTCGCAAGGGATTCCAGATGGCTTCCCTCAAGAATGCACTTCTGTTGTGGAGATACTGCAGCCCCTACAGAGCTGTCCTTGTTTATTTATAGTCCGTCTTTCTCACTGAGGCCCAAGGAGAATTATAGGGTGCAAGTCAGTATGTCAACAGCTAGTACATTAAATGAACGAATACAATAGGTTATAGAAATTTGAAAACAGCATAAAACTGAACACAAAGATGAAACATGACCTGCTGCATAGAGGCAGCAGCCTCTCTTTGCATGCCTGGGGAGAAAAGCAGAAAGACAGCAAGTTGTGGTTAATCAGTCATTGAAAGAATTTCTCCATGGCTCTGAGCCTCGGCTTGTTCCAAACTATGCTACACCTCCTGGTGCTTGTCTTGTGTTTCTTGCCCCCTTTTGGTCTGCTGCACAATAGTCTTTCTTGACATCAGTGAGGTTATACCTCTGGCACCCCTCTTCCTGTCTCGTGACTAGAGATGGGCACGAACAGCAATACAAACAAAAAAAGGCCACGAACAGCCCAATCTGCTGTTCACAAACAAACTGTTCATGAGGCCCCATTCTAAACGAACAGGTGGTCGTTGCAAGCCTTGTTCGTTGCTGTTCGTCAAGCCAGACAGTCTGGCACCTGCAATCAATTCCCTTGGCATCTTAGGCAGGGATTGTCTGAACTCTGTCTGAACTCCTGCTGTTGCCCTGGAAACCCCAATCTAAGCCCAATTTAGCTTGATAGGCAGGTCTTCCTTTCAAGTGCGGAGCTCCAAATTTGTTACAAGGGAACAAAAGACCAGGGGGGGGGGCTCCCAGCTCTGGCTTTGGGAGGATAGCTGCTGTTGACATTTTGATAGAGTGCATTGGAGCTTGAATTTTCTGTGTGTGGTGGGATAGGGATCTACCCCTTCAGGTTCCAGGGCTGCTGCCAGCCTCTGGGCCAAGCTATTATTTATTATTGGTACCTTTCCTGCTGCCTGCTCAGGTCAGGTTTCTGAGAGTGGTGCAGTAGGGATCTTGACCAAACTTGGATGATGGCTGGAAGAGAGCCTGCTGGCTCCCACAAACATCGAACCACGAACATGTTCGTGAACAGGTCATGTTCGTAAGTGTTCGTGAGTCCCAGTTTGTGGATGGCAACAAACAACGAATATCATGTTCGGGGGGGGGGGGTTCTGTTCATCCCCATCTCTACTCATGACTCCATGTGACGTTCCTATTACATGTATGCAGCTCAGCGCATCCCAGGTCTGGAAAGGCTGAAGAACACTGGGCTCAGTTATACACTGCTACTGCAAGGGTGTGATGATAAGAGGAAAATCCAGGGCAAATTGCTTGGCTAAGTCTCAAAATGTTGTAGCATAGTGGTTAAGTGGTTGGGCTGTGAATCAGTACTCTACTGGTTCAAATCTCACTACTGCCATGAGCTCAGTAGGTGGCCTTGGGTAATCCACTCCTTTCATCTCCCCAGCTGTACTGTTGTTGTTGTTGTTGTTATATGTATGGTACAGCAAGGACAGACTGAGAAATTAAAAGAGCCCAGGAGCAAGCCAAGCCAAGGAGCCCCTATGATACTGCACACTAACATTGGAGGGGCCACTCAGCTCAGGCCCTGCCAGCAGTGCTCGTGATAGGTGAGCAAGTGATTGATGATGACTCACATTTCCTCTTTCTCCATTGGCACCAATTTGTGATGGTGCAGGATGAGGCAACTAGTGGAATGAAAATGATCATAGATGCTACTGAAAAATCTAAACCAAAAGCCCTTGAAGTGCTGGCAGAGTTGCTAGGGCTTCTGCTTGCTCCCAGCTGCCCACTAAGATTGACTCCAAGAGCAGTGGCTAGGGTTGCCATATCTCCTCCTGGCCACTAACAGAGGGATTTACCAAGTCAGAGAGTGCCGGTGACATCACTCCTCATGTCCAGAAGAGATGTCAGCAAGTTGCCTGTGAATGCCAGGAATGCTCTGGTATTTGGGCAAAACTCTATGGTTTAACCATAGAATATTAGAGTGCCCCCACTTCCACCAGCAATATGCTGGTGTCACTTCCAAGTGCACTGGGAGTGATGTCAGTGTGCTGGGATGCCACCAATGTTCCCCCCATTTCCCATCACCCCCATCCCCACTGATCAGCTGAGCAAAGGGTCTGGCAACGGGCTTGGTAAGCCTGGCTGAGGTCCACCAATTCCTTCATCAGTAAGTTCAATGAACAATCTGCCCTGGCTGCAATCTGGAAATTGCTTTGCATGCTCTTCTGTAGCCATGCATACAACAGAAAAATGGGAAGTAGATGGCAAAATTAATTTTTCATGGCTGTTAATAAATTAGCTTGAGGAAGTCCTGACTAGGATCCAGTGCAGACAGGCCCAGCGCGTCCATGGGGGCAGTGCCAGCAGCCGCCTCGAGCACTGAACTCTGAAGGAGGTGTCATGCCGGCCCCCAACGACCTCCCCCAACCCAGAAGTGGGCCGCATCCCCACTCGCCTCTCTGCCCCTTCACCACTGCCGCCTGCCTTGGCTTGGCTCCCAGCAAGCTGGGTGCCCAGGCAGCATGGCAGTGAGTGGGGAGGTGAGCAGGGAAGTGGGCCACCACCATGCCCCTTTGCCGCTGCTGCCCACCTCAGGTGAGGGGGGCAATCCTGCGCGATGATGTCACATGAGTCAGTTTGGTGTAGTGGTTAAGAGTGCGGAACTCTAATCTGGAGAGCCGGGTTTGATTCCCCCCTCCTCCACTTGAAGCCAGCTGGGTGACCTTGGGCTAGTCATGGCTCTCTGGAGCTCTCTCAGCCCCACCCACCTCACAGGGTGTTTTGTTGTAGGGATATTAATGACATACTTTGTAAACCGCTCTGAGTGAGCATTAAGTTGTCCTGAAGGGCGGTATATAAATTGAATGTTGTTATAATGTTATTACAAGGGACGTCATTGCTCAAGGCCTGCACGCACATGTGCAGAGCACACGCACACGGGGCAAGAGTTGCCATCTCCTGCCCTGGGAGTCCCACAACCATGCTATACCACTGCCCCTCCCAATCACCAAGAATATTGAAAGCAGGCTGGAAAAGCTGGAAAAGGTATAATTTTGGAGATGTATTTAAAATTCATCATTTTTAAGCCTACAATATCAAGTTGGTTAGTGGGGGGGGGGCTCAAGTAGGTATCTCACCTCAGGTGCCAGAAACCCTGGCACCAGCCCTGAGTGCAGACAATGTTAAGCAGTTGGAAGGCCAAGCTACACAAAGGTCAAGAGTGGGCAACCTCCTACTCTTAATCCCTGTCCCCTACTGCCACTCAATGGGGAAATGATGGGTGGGCTAAAATGGTGTCCTGCAATGTTACTTCTGGCCATGTAACTGGAAGTGATGTCACTGTGTTATAGGATGTTCTAGGATTCACCTGAAACTCTATGGCTAAAACCATAGAGTTGTGTGGATCCTAGAGTATCCTGCAATAGAGTGGCTTCTCTTCTGATTATACGGCTGTAAGTGACATAAGATGACGTTTGTATAAGTCCTGCCCAGCGCTGGATCTAGGGTTGCCCACGCCCAGGGCAACCCGCTGCGTGATGACATCACTCAGGTGACGTCATCACGCAGGGCGTAACAGAGGCAGCATGTGGGGCTGGGAAGCTGTGCAGGCGGCTTGCCAGCCCTCCGCGCTGCTTTCACCTGCCCCACAGGACAGGGGGCAGCCGGTTTGCCGCACCCCCCCTGCCCTGAAGGGCAGGCAAAAGCAGCGCGGAGGGCTGCGAGGCCGCCCGCGCCATTCGCCTGCCCCGCGGGACAGGGGGCGGCCGGCTTGCCGCGCACCCCCCTCCCTGCAGGGCAGGCAAAAGGCAGTGCGGCGTGGGCGGCCCCGCGGCCCCCCACGTTGCCTTTTGCCTGCTCTGCAGGACAGGGGGTGCGCGGCAAGCCGGCCGCCCCCTGTCCTGCAGGGCAGGCAAAAGGCAGCACGAGGGGGCTGTGAGGCTGCCTGCGCCCTCTGGCAGCTGGCAGCTGCTCCTGGTGCCCCCTCCCTGGGGGTGCCGGGGGCAGACTACCCCCCCTCGATCTGGCCCCCTTAGTCTCCTGGAGATTGCTGGCCCTCAGCTGACAACCCTATCTACATATGATGCTGTGGTTCCATGAATGGAACTCTGGTCATTTCTCTTGGCCTTCAAACACAGCTATACATACATACTCTTAAGCTGCAGACAACTTATGCTGACCCCAGCAAGGGACTTTCAAGGCAAGTGAGAAGTAAACATTTTGCCATTGCCTTCCTCTGCAGAGTCTTCCTTGGTGGTCTCCCATCCAAATACTGACCGTGCTTATCTTCTGAGAGCTGGTGAAACTGTGCTATTCCATACCATTTTCCCTCCGGAATAAACATAGCTGTAGGAGGCACAGCCATAAGAGAAGAGAGGTTAACCCTCTCCTCCTGTGCGATTTCCCAGATTGAAAATGTTCCCTCTCCAAAAGTACCTTAAACTCCAATAAGGAAAGCAAACAAGCACCCTAGGGTTACCACTTTCATCCAGTGTGACTATGTAACGTTTTCAATCAGAGAAGCAGCACAATGCATCTGGAATATCTCCAGGACAATGTGAACTTGGCCATTAGCCCCACAATGGGGGAAAGTAAGAGATCTTTTCATTGCCGTTGAAATCCATGGAACAAGAGTACTACTTCAGTTCAGCTGTGCTGTGCTGTGCTCTGTTTCATACCCACCTATTTTCTCCCACTACAAAGCTGAACTGCTGGCTTCTAAAGTGATTGAAAGCAAGCAGAATTGGATCCTCATCATGGAGTACAGGAGGACCAACCCTGGCTTGAGGGTATGGAAGAGGAAAGCAGGGAGCCGCAGAGAGGAAAGCAAAATGGACAGGAGCCAAAAGAATTACAGCTTGAAAGTGTGAGATAGAATTGACAAGGCCTAGTGCTGGTGCGTGGTGATGAGCAGGCCAGCTTCAAAAGGAGCCAGTTTGAAATGGATCACATTCAGAGCCAAAAGCATAAACAGTGGGAGGAAGTTTGGCTAAAGTTAAGTCATGTTTTATTTTTAAAATCTCTCTGTCCCCCCCATCATAAAATGGAAACTCTCCATCTAAAAAGTGAAACAAAGATTGGAAACAGTCCGCAGCCATTAAGGATATGGTTGCTTTCTCCGCCCCCCCTCCTCCTCCCACCTCTTTTCTTTGGCTTCTCAACTGAAATATCAACTGGCTCCGCTGTCAGGAGCAGGAAACATTAGTAATAAGTTCATAGATTTACATTTTCCCCAGGGAAATACAGGAATATCAGAGATCAAAAGTTGGGGAAAGGAGTTATTTTTGTACAAGATGATTTGCAGCTAGTCTTCATTGAGGGGAGAAAGTAAATTACAATCCTTTCGCTTTGGAGCTGGAGAGTTCCTGTTTTTCAATCTCTTTTTTTAAGGGCTACTGTCAGTGGGGGACGTGCACGGTGGTGCAAGTATTCCCTTCCTGCAAGGAGAATCCTCATCCCAAGTGTTCTGTAGTGGTTTTTAAAATGTGACTTTATTCTCTATCTTTTAATTTGTTAGCCACTTTGGTGGCCCTTATGTGGGCAGAAAGACAAGATATAAATAAATAATAATCAATATAATTTGTATAATTTATTTAAATAAATCCCCACTCCGAGCTGCCCAGCACCCAAAAATAGTAGCCTGATCTGGTGGGTAAAGTTGGATGTGATTAATAGTGCATGCCGTAAACTTGGCGATGCAAAGGTATTTCTGTGCAGTATGGATGCTACACCTGTGCTTGCGTCAATCATAACTTCTAAAAAGAGCCTACATGAACTTTGAATCATACACAGACAGGCTTCATCTGCACGGACATTGTTTCTAGTGGGGACTGTGGCTTTGCATGGAGGCTTTGAATGTGTGGAGCAGAGAAGGTGGGGCAATGAGTATAATCCCAGTTCCTCTTCTGAATGCCTGCAGTCATTGCTGTCACAATGTCTATGCAGTTTTTTAGCATGAGCACTACCAGCGCAAATCACATAGGCTGTGTATTTTGCAAATGAGAAACAAATATGCACCGAATGCTTCAAATAATTACAAAATTGCACAGAATGAATGTTGCTTCATGGAGGAAGGCAATGGCTATCTGCCTCTGTACGTCTCTTGCCTTGAAAACCCTAGGGGGTCAGCATAAGTTGGATGCAACTTGATGCATTTTCCATCAACGTTGTTGTTGTAATGAGGAAGTGGAAGAAGATGGAAGATTTTGGTCCTGAGATAATATATGCAGTTTAGAGTGTCCAACGCACTTTATGTACATTACTTCAGGACCAAAACAGGCATGATGCTGGAAGATCCATGAATGGATCTTCCCAACATTTTTAAAAGAGCAATTGCAGCTATGCAGTTGCAACTTGATTTGGATAAAGGGAATGGTACAGGGGAAGAAGAGGTTAACCCTCCTGCCCCTTGCATTTTAGCCCATCGAAACCAACATCCTCCCTTTTTCCCTTGAGTACATGAAGCTGCCTTATGCTAATGGTCTATCAAGATCACTGTTGTCTATTGTGGCTGACAATGATTCTCCCTGGTCTCAGACAGAGGTCTTCTGTGGCACCTGCCACCTGATCCTTTTAGCCTGGAATGCTCAGCATGACAAACAGATGCTCTTCCACTGAGCCACTTACAGGGATGGGGCATTGGTTTTGATGGGTGAAACTACAATGGGCGAGTGACAGAAGGACAATACCTCTCATTTCCCACAAAGTTGCCCCAGTCCAAATCATGTGTCTCTCATCATCCTGAAACCATTAGAACAACTTTAGATTCGATGATCCCCATATTGCAGCTGTGAGACAACTTTGTGGGACTCCTCTGACTCAGCAATTTGTGGTCTTACGTGCTGCATCACACCTGCACTTAAACCAGGCCGCTCTTTCAAACTGCAGCATTATTTATCAACCTTTGCAAAAACAAAAGAAGCGAGATAACACTTTATCTCCCGATGGTAGGATGATGCACACTTCATAAGAGTGATAATGAGGATATTACGCACTGCTGTGACCAGACTGCCTTCCTCGCCACTTCTAGAAGAATCCTGCCAGGAGAGATGAATTTCTGCAACATCTAAGCAGAACAGATAAAAGGCCTCAGCCAGGTCAAAGTTGGGTTGGTGGCAGTTACTTTTAGGCAAAAAGAAAGCTTCAGTATGAGTTTTCCTTCAATTCGGAAGAGGTTTAAGAGCAAGCGACCAAAACTAGTACTGGGCACAGCAGAGAAATCAGAAGGAAAAAAATGACGGAACCAGCTCGTCTTGCTTTCTTCACAGGAGCACACAAAAGGTGGAACGTGCATCCCAATTTTATGGATGCCTATTCAGAATTCAGACCTGCCATTCTGTTCAGTGGCCATAGTTCCCCCATGAATGTCTGTATAAGATAGTTATGCATTTAAATGGGTGACATTTTCCTCATTTCTGCATGTGCAGAAATGCTTCAGTAGCTGAATTTCTATTGGCAGAGGTCTTTCCCATCGTCTGCTACCGAATCCTTGTAGCTGGAGATGTTGGGGATTGAACCTGTGACTTTTTGCACGCCAAACAAATTCTCTGAGCTACACTCCTCCTGAGGATCCCCTATCCCCTAGAATCAGCATTTGGGGAGCTCAGTGGGCTGCAGTGGGGGGAGGCAGGTGCATGCTTTTCCACTGATGAAGTGCCTTGTAGGAGCAGAAAACTTTGTCTGGATCCACCACCCCCCTTCACAGGCAATACGCCTTTGAAAGTCAGTTGCTGGGGAGGGTTGGGCAACAACACAAGGAAGCTTTAGTTGCCGTGCCCTTGCTTGCGGGCTTCCTGAAATCATCTGTTCGGATGCTGGATGAGATGGACCACTGAGAGCCAAGCTACAAGTGACGCCTGACACAGGTTGGACACTTGTCGGCTTCCCTCAAGTTTTGATGGGAAATGTAGGCATCCTGGTCTTGCAGCTGTAATGGAGAGAGCCAAGCTGTAAAACCAGGACGCCTACATTCCCCATCAAAACTTGAGGGAAGCTGACAAGTGTCCAACCTGTGTCAGGCGTCACTTGTAGCTTGGCTCTGAGGTGACCCAGCTGGGCTCTTACATTCTCTTGAGAACATCTGGAATATGCATGGCTGTGATTCTTCTGCAATAGCCAAACTAGCTGGTTATGCCATGCTGGTGATGTTTTTACACCTCTTTCTAAACTGGGGCAAATCCACACGCCCTTGGTGCGTCCCGGCGTTGTGCTAAATGTTCGCTAAACACCCGGAAGTATAGCGTCTTTCTAGCGTGATTTCAGAAATCACACTAGAAAGATGCTATACTTCTGGGTGTTTAGTGAACATTTAGCGCAACACCGGGATGCTCCGAGGGCGTGTGGATTTGCCCCGATCTCCTACCTAGTTTCAGGTGGCTTGATGATAACACCAGAACTAGGTCCATGGGTGCGTGAAGCATGTCAGGGTTAGTAAGCATGGTGCTTATGCGGGGGGTGGGGAGGGGTGGGGGGAGTGCCGGTTGGGAATCCTTATCCCGTTTTTATCCCATCCTAAGAGGTCTGATGCAACTCTAGGATTACACACTTAGGCTGGTTTGTGCTGGCTCCCAGCCAGTTCTAACTCTGATTTTTTTAAAAAAAAACTGGAAAGTTTTAACCAGCGCTTTATCAGGTCACTGATTACATTTTGTACCATGCCAAATAATGAATGACGAGCTTGTGTGCCATTGGAGAAATGATAAAAGACTTGATTAGGGTGACAGCTGCAAATGGTGAACATTAAGCAACTTCACAAGTAGCTCCGCCGCACTTGGAGTCGGACGTTTGATTGATTTCTGTTTGGAGTGCCTAGCCGAAAGGCTGTCCATCTCACAGAGGCAAGGAATGCTGGGGACTCCTCTCATTTTCTCTCTCCCTCTCTTGCTCTGTGTTTAAAATGCCGTCGTATAAAGTGTACTTTAAGAATCCCCAAAGGTCTGTTAATGTCAGAGATGGAGGAAAAAAAGACTTGGAAGGCCTTGAAATGCATGTCGGAAACACTCCAGAGAAAACCATAAATGTTTCTGGGATGAACCACAGGCTCTGGAGGATCAGTCAGGCTGGACAACTATTTATTTTCCAGGCTATTTTAAACATTGGTCTGTTTCAGATAACAGTTGCCTGTGGTGGCAGACAGGAGCGTGGGACTGGTGCATGGGAACTCATGCCAGATCCATTTCTGGGGAGTATTTCCTCTCTGCCTTGATAAATCTGACTTGTCTGCTCTACCAGGTTTCTTCCTTTGGAGTCCTCTCTATTATTACTTATTAAAATTGCCTGCATGCAGCACCAGGGGGGCTCATGCAACATCCTGTCCTAACAATCTATCCTCCTTGTTATCTCCCAAACTGACAATTCCCACATGGGACAAAACGGGGGTGGATAGAACAACATCTTGAGAAGAAGCAGAAATGTCCTGAAGGAATTGCCAAACTCCCATGGCAGAGAAACAAATGGAGGAACGAGCTAAGCAGCAGAATAACAAGAGCTGTGCAAGAAGAGCAAGTGGGGGAAAGAATTACCGGGTATCCCTGCAGAACCTCTTCTGTCATACAGCTGCTTCACCCATGGTGCTAGATCCAAAAGAGCAAACTCCTAAGTGACCTGAACTCTACAAAAGTACCCAGTTTCAGGTGATCTTATCAAGAAATTGCTCTTAAGTTACTAGGCAGTTCCGGCTGGGATCTTTTGACTCTTCGGATGTTGTAAAAAGAAAGGAATAAAAACAATTTATTTCAGGAACAGTTACTAGGGGGAGGGGCCTTCTGTGCATGCTGCCAAATTCAAAAGAGGCCTAACTTGGGGGGGGGGGGGTCCCACTGGCTTTAAATCTTTAAAACTCAACCACTCCAATCTAGCAAGGCAGATCAGTGAGAGGAAGTGGACTTACTGCGCACCACTTATGCGCTTCCACAAGTTGGTATACATCTGTCTCTGCATTGTGAAGTTCATTGAAACGGCTGTATTTTAGTGGACCTGTAAATGTGCATCTTGGATCAGAGCCACTAGCTGTGGGCTACACCTAGTTGAAAATGTCTAGAGGTGGCTTGAGGCTGTAAATCTATGCTTACAACAGTATTATCTATTTATTTATTTCATATACTTTTCCTGCCCTTCATCCAAGAACTCAATAATAATAATAATAACATTCAATTTATATACCGCCCTTCAGGACAACTTAATGCCCACTCAGAGCGGTTTACAAAGTGTTATTATTATCCCACAACAATCACCCTGTGAGGTGGGTGGGGGTGAGAGAGTTCCAGAGAACTGTGACTCGCCCAAGATCACCCAGCTGGCTTCAAGGGGAGGAGTGGGGAATCAAACTCGGCTCTCCAGATTAGAGTCCCGCGCTCTTAACCACTACACCAAACTGGCTCTCAATACATCATTCTGTCTTCCTCAGTTCTGTCTTCACATCAACCCTGGGAAGTAAGTTAGGTTGAGAAAGTGTGATTAGATGAAGGTCACCCAGCAAGCTTCCATAGCACAGTGGGGATTTGAACCTGGGACTCCTAGATCCTAGTTCCACGGTGACTATCTCAAAAAGCTCCAAAGTTTGAAGATGCTCCCCAACTGGGCTGACCTCATTTCTCTCTCTAGGGTCTATCATTTTATTAAAAGGTCATGATTCTGAGCCATCGCTATGGGGGCAAGCCTTATTCATCTATTCAGAGGAGGTGGAAAGTGCTGTCAAGTCATAGCCAACTTATGTGATGACCCCCCCCCTCCCCCCATAGAGTTTTCAAGGCAAGAGAGGAACAAAAGTGGGTTGCCTTTTCCTGCCTCTGTGTAGAGGCCCTGGTTTTCCTTTCTGGTCTCCCATCCAATTAACTAACCAAGGCTGACCCTGCTTAGTTTTCGAGAGCTGATGAGATCAGGCTCACCTGGGCTATTCAGCTCAGGGCATTGAGTTGTTTACAGCCCATCTTTCTCCAAACTAATGACTCAAGGCAGGTAAACTTTACAAAAGTGGCGATAACATTTACAAGAACGCTAGCTATAAAATCCAGTAACCCCCCACCCCCACCCCTTTCCTGGATTTAACAACTGTATTTCTGCTACTCTGTAGGACCATACTAAATGGGAAGACACCTGTTTTGTGTGTGTTTAGACAGGCTCATAGAAAAGTAGTGAGTGAGATCTGATATCAAGAGCTGTGTGGGTGAGGAGTATAGTACCTTCTCCTCTTTCCCCAGGTATTTATTTCCAGCCCAGCCTGCAATACCAGAAAAAAATTAGTGAGAGAAATGCTGGGGGGGGGGGTGGATAAACCTTAAGTCTCCAAAAAAGAGGCAAAGAGCCCTTGTACAAGAGGGAAATGAAAGACTCCAAGGGGGGTGCTGCTCCGGGTATGCCCACAGATGTAACATTAAGAGCAGCCATGCTGGAAAGAAGCACCATTACTGCATTTAGTTCAAACTATCTTTATTTTCCTGACTTCTGAGAGGAAAAATAGTTCTGTACATTTGAGGCAGAAACAGACTGTCCGCAGTGCTGATTGGCTGCCTGTCAGGTCATGTGAAATCTGCCTCTTCCTCCCTGGAGCAGTTTTGCACTTTTGAAAACAAGTTGCGTTTGAATCATTATTAGTATGGCAACAAGTGGATCGTACATAAACATCCATATGGCATTTTGAAAAAATAAGGCAGACAAGCCTGCTTGAAGAATGGGGGCAGGGCAAGTCTGACCCTACACCGGCATTCAATCCATCAGTGTGAACGTCTGTCATTTCAGCTGCAAGTCAGATGTTTGGCTTACCCTGTGAGCCCTGTTTTTCTATGTCTGTCTGTCTTCGGCCAACCTTTCTGAAACAATTGTGTAAGGGCCCTGACCAAGACTAACGCTGAGCGATGCTTCCTGATCATGACTCAGCTGGAGCGGGGAGAGCTGTTCTCTCTCTCTGTCCTTCCCATGTGGGCTCAGTCAGAGAACATCTACTTCCTATCCAAGAGTTCCACATTGGTTTAGTCCTCCAACCTCCTATCAGGGTGCTAATTTTTTATCTGCAAATCTGATGTCTCCTTGCTCCCCGCTATATCTGCAGTCTTATATTAGATACCACATTTCCATGAGGACAGACTCCCTGTACTTAACAGAATATTGTTCTTGGCACTCTTCCCCAAGCAGGTACTCAGTGATCCTCCTAAGGGTAGGAACTGGAAAGGCCGTCAACACTCCATCAACACTGCCTTTCTGACCTCCATGCAGTCCTTCAACTGGTTCTTGGTCACAAAGAGGGCAAACAAACTGGCATAGCATCAGAGGCTTGCCAATGGGTTTGTTTGCTTACTTCATTTATGCCTCACCTTTCTCCCCAGGAGGACCCAAAGTGGCTTACATCATTTCTGTATTTTATCCTCACAGCAACCCTGTGAGGTAGCTTAGTCTGTGTGTGTGACTGACCCAAAGTCACCAAGCAAGCTTTCACGGCAGAGTGGGATGCAAACCTGGGTCTCCAAAAACTTAGTCTGGTACTCTAACCGCTACACCACACTGACTGGTCAGTCCATACCAGTCTGTTTCACTAGTGTTGGTACATTCCTTCAGTGTAAAGAGCCTTCTGCCAACATAAAAGGCCAAAAGCATCTACAGAAATAATTTGAGGGGGGAGGCAAGGTTACTCAAAGATTACTCTTGATCTCCTGCTGACAAAGAGAACTGTGATTCTCGAAAGCTTATGCTACAATAAAGTTGGTTAGTCTTAAAGGTGCTACTGGACTCTTTTTGATTTTGGTACTACAGACTAACATGGCTAACTCCTCTGCATCTGCTGACTAGTAGGCAGTGTATCTCAAGGTGCATTTAAAAATTCAGTACTTTATGGTTCTGGGGAAGCACCCCCTTACCCCCCCCCCCTCATCACACATACAAGCGGTTCTTCTGCTCATCTTGCATCAACAAAACTCCCTTTTTACGGGAGAAATGTGCTGGTGCCAGCAGAACAAACTGGTAAGTCCCAACTTTGTGGTTAGTCTTGAGTGAGATATAACTTAAGTATGGAATATTGCTGCATCTGAGATCTCCTATAGGCTATGTACTGATGGGTCCCTTCAAGAATGCACCATGTTATTCAGCCATGAAAAAGCAGGAAGCAATTTTCACATCAGACTACAATATTGGAGATTCAGTTTCATAGCTGTACTCGTGTCATGGAAGCTTGTTGAGAGAACTTGGGCCAGTCGTTTCCCCTCAGCCTAACTTAATTTACAGATATTTTTTGTGAGGATAAAATAGAGGAGATGAGAAGCCACTTTGGGTCCCCTTTGGGGATAAAGGCAGAATATAAATGAAGTAAATAAATAATGTTGAGAAGTTTGATGCCAACACAAACAGCACTCAAACTTAATTCCTCATTTATATGCCAGTTGAGCTCCTGATTGGATCTCCTCAACGATCCCCTCACTGGCAGTTCACTGCTCTGTTTGCCTGTGCAATCTTATGCATCGTTTAAACGACATGGAGTAGATGCATGGCCTGCAAGAACTCGTGTGAATGGATTTATCCCATTCTGGACAGTCCAGGTGCTTTTTGCTTTTTTCCCCCGATACAAACATTGTGTATTAGCAATACTGCAGCCCTACCAAAAATCCCAAAAGACATCTTTTTAATTAGTCTGATAATGAATCTGATAATTCCCATGAGGCAGTGTGAGAAGGTGCATGTGTGAATTTATCTGTATTCAGAGAGCTCGGCAGTTGTTAATGAGCGCTGAGATATGCTGCCATAAAGGCCACAGAGACACCATCTGACTAGTAAGTAAGGTGGTTTCCACACAAGAACAGGCTGGAGTGGTTTCCCCATTGTTGTTCCAGCTGCTGATACAGTGCGGCAGCAACAGGACTTCCACACATCAGGTTACCCTGAAGTTTCCCTGCCCCAGTCTTCCAGCTGTGGCCATTTCCCCTCCCCTCCCATGGGCCATCAGATCCTTTTTTAGATCAGCAATTTCATACTGTTATGTCAATAGACTATTATAACAATAAGGGTAACAGGTTCTGTTAATTCCCAGATTTCATTTTTTAGTCTCTAATCCCTACTCTATGCCTTTCCCCTTATATCTCAGCAACAGAGAGGGCTGGAGAGACTCGCATTAAAAAAATGAAAGCTGGGAATTCACAAAACCTGTTACACTTATTGTTATAATGGTATATATCAATATAACAATAGGAAATTACCAATTTTAAAAAGCCCCTCCAGGAGGGAGAGGGGAGGAAATGGTTGCCACGGTGACAGGGTCAGGGGAAATGGCTGCCATGTAGGCAGAAAAATCTGATCTTTCCCCTCCCATATATCAGTGATCCCGGCTTTACTACAATCTTTCCCAAGACTTTGGAGTAAAGCAGGTTTGAGAGTGGTCAGAGAAAAGCAAGGAAAACATCAGGAGATGCATGAATACATCACAATGCTGTGGGAAAGCTGAGGGGGGGGGCACTCTCTGGCAGCATTGAACCACACAAGCAGATAACTTGTGTGGTAATGGCCTAAGTCTCTTCTCAAACTGTTGCGGGGTTTTCCCCCTTTGTTTTGCTTTTAACAATGTTCCTTTTAACTCTTAGAGGTGGTAGTGGCTGGCAGATGGGAGGACACATCTGCAGCAGGCACAATCTTTTTCTTTCTCATAATCAAAAACATCAGAACTGTTCAGACATAGATGAACAATGCACTGAACATTCCAGTCCAGTGATCATGACTTGTGAGCAGGCTGCAAGATAAACTGACAAGCCATCAGGCATCCCTGGCCATAGGTTCAGTCTCCAACATTTCCATTTAAAAGGAGAGCAGAATTAGGAAAGATGAAGAGCCATTCCCATTCCCATTCCCATTCCCAAGGAGGCCATAGGTGGAACAGTGGCCTGACTTAGGGTTGCCATTAGCTGGTAGCCAGCATGAGAGGAAAGGGGCGGGGATAAGAAGGCAATGTTGCACCATTTCTGTGACATCATTTCCAGCACAAACCGTAGAGTTTAGTGCTGATCCTACAGCATCGCACCAGCACAGTAACATCGTTTCTGGGTTTGCACTAAAAGTGATGTTGTGCCATCAGCACACTGACTCTTTTCCCACCCCTTCATTGCCACCCTGCCGAGTGGTTGTGAGGATGGTCCGCAGATGGCGGAAGGTCTCCTGCGCTAACAGGAGAATGCTAAGCCTAGCCTGACTATGTATAAGGCAGCTCCAGATTCCTTTATGATTGTGTCCTTCACAATCAACTTCACTGCTTAGCAAGGGCCTTATACTGCTGTGGATCATGTTCGCCCTCTAAACCACAACAAAGAAGCCTGAAAAACGTCTAGTACTGACGTGTCAGTAATCTCCAGCCTTCCAAGGCCAAGGACAGCCGGAACCAAAAGACTGCTTCTTGGCTGTGTGAACTTGACCTTGAGTGAACATTTCCAGCAGCTTGATTCATTGCAGGGTTGATTTGTGGGTCTGGCCCTCTCTCAGACACATTCTTAGGCGTTTGAGTGGGCTCAGCTGTGATTCATGAAGCCAGCTTGCTGTACGTGACAGAAACTCTTTTTTCTCTCCCAACAATGTCTGAAATGATGCTTCTTCTCACAGTTTTCACACAGAGTTTCCAGAGATTCCTAGAAAGGTGTGACATCACTTCTGGGGTTTCTGGGGAAGTGATGTCACACCATCACTGATGGCAGCCTCCATGTCCCTCCCCCCCCCTCCCGGACTCCCACCAGTTGCCAGGCCATTTAAAAAAAGCTTCACCTGATTAATTTTGGCAACCTAACTGTGGTGTCCTATACAATCTCAGGTGTGATGTTGCACAAATATAAAACACATGCTCTTCATTCATCTGGAATGGGTGTACCTCAATTAGTGTCTATTGCTTCTCCTCTCCTTGCCTCTGCTACTCCCTGGACAGCAAATGATTGCTTTGGGAGCTCTTTCTGTTTGCTCACCTTGAAGCTGTGACTGTCCTATACTCCCACATCATCTCCACCTTTTTTAGTATTTAGTGGTAGATTATGCTGTCAAGTCGTAGATGACTCATGGCGACCCCCACTGAGATTTTCAAGGCAAGAGACTAACAGGTGATTCGCCATTGCCTGCCTCTGCATAGCAGCTCTGGTCTTCTTTGGAGGTCTCCCAGCCAATTACTAACCAAGGTTGACCCTGCTTAGTTAGGAGACAGCTATTTCCTTTTGCGGTGAGGTAGCCAGGACTGTGAAAATCCTCTGTTCATTTAAACGGTGGCATTTTATTTTTAATTATGAGAAGACAACCAGTCTGGGCTGCTTCCAACTGGGCTTGAAATGCTGGGCAGTTCTGAGAATAGTCCTCTGGAGACTGAAAACAAAGGTCAGAGTTTCTCGAGAACTTGCAGAAGCGAGCCATCTGTACCATGCTCATGTGATTCTATGCGCATTGAATAATGAGGGATTTCCATGGGGAAAAATGCATAGGATTTGGGCAGTATGCATTACAAATGCTGCACATGATAAAATGGCCAATGAAATTGAACAGCAGTAGGTTTAGGATGGAAAAAACAGAAGAGCTTCTCTGTACAATATTTAATTGACCTATGGAATTAATCATCACAGGACATCATGATTGCCACTAGCGACAGTGGCTATTTAAATTCATCGAAGGGATTAGCTATGATAGCTTAAAGAAAGATCTCCCAGTTGAGATGAAGAGGATCTTTGATATGTACAGAAGAAACAACAGAGTAGCTCTCACGGGCTTGCCTGTCTACTTGAGAGCTCCCTTGGGCATCTGGTTACTACACAGGAAGACTGGCTAGACTGGGCCTTTGAATCCTAATCCAAAACCTTGTAACCTGGAAGCATGTCCCGTTAACGTGAATGAGACTATTATTTTCAAGTGATATAGAAGGGCTCACAGTTTTGGTCTGATCCATTAGGACCATCTTTATAGAATTGCAGTATGGTTCTAGGTTATTGTTAGTTCTGCCCTGCTCCATTAACTGGAACCAAACTGAGTTATGTGGAAATACCCATACGAACCAAATGGGCCATATGTGTGGGAAGGGGAAAGGGAGTTTAACTCTTCTACCTCCACTTGATTTCACTAATGGAAATCAGGCTCCCCATTCCATTATTAGCAATTTAAAGGGAGAAAGATGTATTTTTAAAGGACACATTGTTTATTACCTGTAACATTCCAAATGCAATGTGGGGGTGGGATGGATTTGATAAACAAAAGTGAGCAGAGGTTGAAGAGTTAAATTGGCCAGAATGTCCCAGAAAATTAGGCAAGTTGGCAGCTTTAGATGGCAGATTTTGACTTTTTCAACAGGAAACTCAGCATGGGAGCACTATTTTTCTCTTTACGTTAGATGTGGACTGTATTTGTGTGAGGCCTCTCTTTGTCTGATCTGGAAGTTTCTGACTCCTTTTTCTGTGCTCTTTGTTCTCTCTCTCCTGCTGGTCTTGCAAGAAGCAATATGATTCTGTAGAGCTCTCCTGTGCGAGCCCGGAAGAGGCACACCCATACTCCCACTCAGCAGCCAGTTTAGCTGGCCACTTGTAATAGGGAATTGTATTATTTAGATCACTTTTCTATTCTACTACTACAAAAGTGCAAGTGAATATGAAATCAGCTTCAATAAAAGTAAGGTTTATATGTTACATATACCAATTTGAAGAATGTTTCACCACATATGACTCCAAGTCCACACTTTCCAGACGGGGCAACTTTGCTACAAAAACTAACAAAAATGCCAAATGCTGCAAAAGGCAACATAATGCAAAACAGACAGATCTGTCGTTTCACAGAAGGTGTAAAACAGAAATGTGCAGTAAGGCATTTTAATAAACGGATTAAGACTGTAGTGAAATGGAATGGCTCAGGAGTTTGCTTCTATAAGGGATAGGATTGTAGTCTAATGCAAGGTTTATTATGTGTATTACCTTGCTTTTACAGCATTGTCCTTTGTAGTCCACTTTCTGCATTATGACATGTCATGCCTTAGACCATTTTTACTGCCTCAGGTAGTTTTCCAGTTCTGTGATCCTAGTCCTACTGCATTGCTTATTGGAGGTCTTTGCTGTTTGTTTGAACTGATTTTTATATTTTGTAATGTGCCTTGATTTTCAACAAGAAAGGCAGACTATAAATGAAGCAAACAGGAAATTAAATAAATAAATAAAGCAAATTAACATTTTTTAAAAACGAGGCGCAATCCATTGGAGCATTTTCTGTAAATACCCCTGCAATGAATGAGGGGTACAAAAAGGTGTGTGTTCTTCTGCAAATCTATTCAATTCAAAGGAGCCGGATGGTGTTGCACATTAATGAACTGGAGGAAGGCTGTCTTTGGATTTTTCTGCTGTTACTGCCAAATGGCTTGGACTGGCCCTGCCCTGAAAAGTCAAGACCTTTAAAAAAAGATTTCTTCTTTAAAAAAAGCAAAAAAACCCAACCCCCTCTCACTTCCACTGAAGTGGCGGAAAGTGATTGCCAACTGCAGAATCCCCCCCTCCCCTTTTTAAGCAAGTGGATGGAAACTGTCTCTTTAATGAAGTGCTGTTGCCAACAGGCTAATTGGGTAATGACATAACACAGAGCCTCCAAGCTCTTTGTAAAAGGGGCCTCAGCTCTGCACTGCTTCACATCACTGTTCCTTCGCCATGCTCCATTGTGCCTCTAGCACATTGTCAACAAGTGAGACTTAAATGCTCAACACCGTGGCCTTTATGGAAGCAACAGACAAAGTGTCGCCAGCGTAACCCTGCGTGGAAAATCCGGAGGTGGAAGAGAACCCGTATTAATTAGCTTGTGAGACGCCAATCTTCTCGCATGTGAAACATGAGCCTTTTTATTGAGCAAAGTAAAACAGGCCTTACATTGCTCCAAGCTGAGCCCAGTAAAACAGAAGGTGATCCATAAATATGTATGTTATGCTGGGTTTAAAATACTTGCTGATGATTTTCTAGGCAGATCTCCAACAAGTTGCAGTACAGCGCAACTATTGTCAAGCTGTATATTCTTGATCGGGGTGAAAAGTTTTGCCTGTTACTGCATGGGTGGGAATAATCGTTGCCTTAAAGGAAGAAACTAGACATGTGAATGGTTTTCTTTTCAATGGATTGCTGTTAGCTTCATCCACACACAGCAGCAGCACAATTAGGCTGCTATGATTTACCAGAGAGCGCAACCGTCTGATTATTTACTCTGCAACATTATCTTTAGGGATGCTAATTCCATGCTAAACTGCCCTCAAGCCGAGCTGGCACTGGAGTTGTGGTTGCATGATCCCATGCTCTACTGTGGACTTCCACTTTTGCACCCAGCACAAACTTTTCGTCCACTGACCTTTAAAGTTCCTTGCTGTGTTGCCTCCCCCTAGGAGCCTTCCATGTTTCATCCAATTTCAGTATCATGACAAACTGGTTTCTCAGGGACCTCCAGCATCAGAGCCACATAGGAAGGGACAAGAGATGGAAAGAGCACATGAGCCAGAGGACTTCAGAGAGTCACTGTCACAGAAAACAAACCATGGATGGTTCATAGAGACCAACCCCAGCCTTCTCTTCTCTGCCCATTGCCACTTGGCAGGGTGGCAGTGGAAAAAATACCCAGAAAAGTAGTGTTTGGCCAACACCACAATGTTCCAGTAAATACTAGGACATCACAGCATGTTGCCAAGTGACACACTAGGATTTGACAAAAACTCTATGATTATCCATAGAATTTTGGTGAATCCTAAAGATGTCATACTGGCATGGTGACATCATTTAAGAGGCAATGTCATTCCCCTCCTTCCTGTCCCCTCTTTCTCCTGCTGGTTGTCAGCCAATAGTTGACAATCCTATGTATGAATATATCCAATGACTTTATATTACAACAAATAAATCATCCTGCAAAAGAACACAAACCTACTTGCAGCCATCACTTCTTCACTCTAGCACCCCTAGGACCTTGTGATCACTTAAACAGCCCTGTCCATTCCTCCTGCTTCCCTTATGCCTGGAATGCCCTCTCAGAACCTCTCTTTACTAGGGTTGCCAACTCAGGCTTAGGAAATTCTTGGAGATTTGGAGGTGGCGCTAGGGAGGGCAGACCTTGGGGAGTTGAAGTAACTCAGAGGGAATGTGATGTCTCTGTATATAGTAAAGAGTCCAGTAGCACCTTTAAGACAAACCAACTTTATTGTAGCATAAGCTTTCGAGAACCACAGCTTTCTTTGTCAGATGCATCTAACGAAGAGAACTGTGGTTCTCGAAAGCTTCTGCTACAATAAAGTTGATTAGTCTTAAAGGTGCTACTGGACTCTTTACTATTTTGCGACTACAGACTAACATGGCTAACTCCTCTGGATCTGTCTCTCTCTAGGAATTCATCTGCCATTTCTTCCAGGGGAGTCGATCTCTATAATCTAGAAATCGGTTGTAAGAGAAATCCAGGTTCCATCTGGAGAATGGTAATCCGACGTCTCTTCATTCAGGTCCTTTCTCAAAACCCATTTATTCTATGAAACTTTGGGAAAGATGTCTTAGTTCTCCTCAGCTGGAACATTCACCTGTAATTCCTTGTTAATATGTAATAACCTTGTTCCCAGATTCTCCTCCCTGCTGTATAATTGCCTGTAACATTTAGTTCCACATTAACAATTGTGAGTGCTCCAGAAAATACTAGTAGAGATCCCCTACTGTCACCGTAATCCCTGCATCCTGAATAATCTGAAAGTTCTCTGCTTCCACGAGCCCAGTTTTAAACTAATTTGACTGATGTTCTCCGGTTGTTTTGTGCACTCTTAAATGGTGAGCTATAGCATTTCCATTAAATTTTACATAGATTTACTGTCTACTGTGCATCTCCTGAAAGTACACAGGCTTGCTAATGTATTACATACAATTGGTAGCCAAGCAGGAAGGCAAAGCAGCCAACAGTAAGATGCAGAGTTGGGACCAGCGGAGAATGAAGCAAAAGAATTGATTGAGAGATCAGTCAGCTAGTTGCATTATAATCACGCACTTCTTCCTTTCCTACAGTCTTCTGATATCTGCAAGGCAAGCCAGCTTTAGTAACTGTTCTAAAAGTTTCTTCCATACTGACCTTTAGATTCCCTCCCCACATAGTTATGGGGGGGGGGGTTCATTCCACACAGCATCATCCGCTTTCCAGGTTTCCTCCTGCCTTGATGCAATTTTTCCCAAACTTGCTTGGATATGACCTATCCAGAAAGACTATACTCAAAACAGGTTTGATTACCATGGACAGGAATTTTTTGGACCACCTCACCCATATCCCCTGCCATTTTTTTCTCTATATACCATCACACCTACTATGTTACCACTACAGATGGGCACGAACCGAAATACGAACCAAAATTAAGCACGAACCAGGTCGGTTCATGGTTCATGAACCGCGGTTCATCAGAGCCCATTTCTGATGAACCGCCACAAACTTTAAGCTGGTTCGTTTGGTTCGGTTTATGGTTCGTGACTGCAGACAGCCTAGTGCCAATCAATCAGTTTCCTAGGCAACAGGGGATGAACTTCCTGCAGACCTTCTGCTGACCCAGAAGTGACCTTCTGCTGGCCCAGAAGTGATGATTTTCTGACCTGGATGTGCCATTTTCACGAACCAAACGAATTGGTTTGTGAACCAGGGGCAGATTCATGAAAGTTTGTAGTTCGTGAAATTTGACGAACCATGAACCGCATGGTTTGGTTTTTTTCTGGTTTGTGCCCATCTCTAGTTACCACCTCTCACCCTGGGTTTTCAGTTTGCTCAGTGGGGAATTCAGGTATATTTCCTTAAAGTAGTACTTGTATTGTAAGTAAATGGCAACATTTTGTACTGGGGAAAATATTATTTCCCCCTAATTACTAAGCCCTTTATTATATTATTCCCCCTAATTACTAAGCCCTGTATTATTGTACAGTGTCAGGGGACAGCTATTGGACAGCGTCTGTGACATTACTAGACATGATGGCCAAAACCATGCCTGCCCCATTCACACAGTTTTTTCTTGCTTCTTTACCGACTGAGTGTTCCTCCCGTTGTACTACAACACTCATTCATTCATTCATTCATTCATTCATTCATTCATTCATTCATTCAAATATATTTATTTATTTATTAAAAGGTGGTTACTAGCAAGGCTGTCCACTTCTTGCAAAGCCATGGTTTGTTATTTTACAAACCTCCCCCTTTTCATCTTTTTCATAAAATATATTTCTTATAAGGCTGAGCATCTCCTCTTTCCAGAGGCAAGTCATATCTCCCTGGGTCTTCTGCTATCTTCCCACAACACAGTTACATACTTTTAATTATATGGGAAGAGGA
The DNA here is from genome assembly GCF_028583425.1 of Eublepharis macularius. NCBI lineage: Eukaryota > Metazoa > Chordata > Lepidosauria > Squamata > Eublepharidae > Eublepharis > Eublepharis macularius. The sequence continues at coordinate 148,248,530 of NC_072794.1, read as the reverse complement.
GATCAAATTACCTGCAGTGAGACAGAGAATCCTGTCTTAGGTTGGGGAACTGACAACTACAATATTTAGGCCCCGTCAGGAAGATTTCTGATGTTGTACAGAAACACAGTCAGAGCATCCACCAACATTAACCATCCATCTTTGTTTGCACTTCCAGAGTAACCTCCAAAAAGAAAAATGTTCCAGTTGATGAGCTCAGTGGAGAAACGCATAAGTTACCCTTTCAGGTGATGCACAGTAAGTATGAGGTTATTCATCAACTGCTCTCTGTGATGTTAGCTAAGAGTACCGTTATCATCACACAACAACAGAGTCATCTCTGCTGCTTGGAACAGTGAGTAAGCCTTAACACCAAGGCTTTTATAGGGGCCAGGCAGTGAGCTGCCCAGCATGACTTGTTCTGGCCTGAAAGGCTTCTCTGGAACACTGGCTTGCTACACTGCAGTGCCTTTATGTGGACAGAATCGGGGCCTTAGTGGAGGCCAGGTAAGCTTGCCAACCTCCAGGTGGGGCCTGGGGATCTTCTGGAATTATAACCTATCTCAGGCTACAGGGCTCATTTGTGCTGCAGAAAATGGCTGCTCTGGGGTGGGGGTCTCTATGGCATTATATCCCACTGAGGTCCCTTCCCAAACCCCGGCCTCCCGAGGCTCCCCTCCCAAAATCTCTAAGAATTTTTGGTTGCCAGGTCCAGCTTGGGAAATTCCTGGAGATTTGGGGTGTTGAAACTGGAGGGGCAGGGTTTGGGGAGGGGAGGGTCCTCAGTGGGGTATAATGGCATAGAGTCCACCCTCCAAAGCAGCCATTTTCTCCAGGGGAACTGATCGCTCTCATCTGGAGATCTGGGCCGTTTCCAGATGGCTTACCTGAAGCCGCTCCATGCCGCAATGTTGTGGATCGTGCCGGGGAAAACACGAAATATCACATTTTCTCGCGTGAGTTTTGTGCAACGTCGCGCAAAACTCGCGCGAGAAAATGCGATATTTCGTGTTTTCCCCGGCACGATCCACAACATTGAGCCATGGAGCGGCTTCAGGTAAGCCATCTGGAAACAGCCCTGTTGTAATTCCAGAAGAACTGCAGCCACCACCTGGAGGCTGGCAACCCTAAGAGCAGGGGAATGGGTGCACATTTCCAGAATCGAGGCGGGGTGGGTGTGGCTGCCTGGTTATTACCATGCAATGTTCCGCTCAGGTCATGTGGGGGAGTAATTTTTCCCCATGACTTCTGCAATCAGATGTATGTGATGGGATTGTGTGTCAGTTTCTGGGAGTCCATGATGATGAGAAGCTTGTCCTAGGCCCAGAGAAATGATGCTCAAACCCTGGTTAGAATCTGGAGTTGATGAACAGCTGAACTTTCCCTGACTCCTCCTTTATTTAGAATTCACTGCTGGCTTGAAACTAGACAGTGGTCCAAATTCTGTTGCTCTTTTTTCATAATGCCCAAAGTTACCTATAATGAAAAGAAGAGTTTTGTGTCATTTTGAGACTAACAGATTTGTTGTGGCATAAGCTATCATGGACTGTAACCTACTTCATCAGGCACATGAAGTACATCCTAGGGTGCAGACACATATAGAAGAAAGAGTAATATAAATGGTGAGGCCGTTTTTATTTTTTTTTAAGTATTTATGCCCCACCTTTCCTTTTGGCTCAAGGTGGCTCAAAGAAGGCATGAAATGCAACTTCTTGCATACCAGCATAATAAATATCTGTCTAAGAACACCCTTCATGTATCATGCATCTAGACCATGGAAGTTTATGTCACAAGAAATCTGCTATTAAGGTTGCCATCTACAGCCTGGAAAATTCTGGGAGATTTGGGGGCCGAGCCTGAAGAGGGTGGAGTTTAGATAGGGGAGAGAGCTCAGCAAGGATGTAATGCAATAGTATCCACTGTCCAAAGCTGCCATTTTCTCCAGAGGAACTGATCTTTGCAGTCTGAAGATCAGTTGTAATCTCAGGAGAACTCAAGGCCACACCTGGAGATTGGCAACCCTACTGCTTGCCTTTAAGTCACCCCCAAGATTCCATTTTGCTTTTGCTGCAATGGAATGAGGCCTGCTTCAAAAATGATGCTGGCAAGGCAACAGCAGTCACCCGTGGGACTATCTTGGGCTACTACACCATGCCAACCAGATGCACATGCTTCATTAGCATGTCAGAGGTCCACAGCCCAGGCAAGGGTTCTGGTGTGTTCCACAAGTTTTGCCTTGCTGGGGTCAGGGCTAATATTGCTCCCCCATCTGTTCCCGTCTCTGTCAGCTAGGAAATGCATATATTTCTCCCCAAGCTGACTTCAGGAGTCTTCTGTGAGGTGATGGTCTCTTGGATTATGAACTGAGAGAGAAAGAGAGAGAATGAGAGAGGCCAGTTTCTGCACTCTCACAGAAGGTCACACACTGATATGCAAGTGGCAACCTGGAGGTCAGGAGTCTGCTTGGCCACACGAGCTAACTCTGTGAGAAATGGCCACGCTCCAGACTCCCGTCTGATGCCATCTCAGTGAGTTCATAACTCTGGAGCACATGAGCTCATTTGGGATGCCAGGTTCCTGCTGGGGGTGGGAGATCTCCCACCCACCCCGTTCTTGTTGCCTGCGGCCACTTCTGCAAGTAGGAGGAGGGGGAAAAAATAAACATTGCCATCCACAGGGCAGCATCATGTCACTTCAGGGGAAAACTTGGAAGTGATCTCACCCTGCTCTAGGTACTGCTGGAATCTCTACGGTTTTAGCAGATTTTCCCTGGAAGTGAGGTAATGCCTTTTGCAGACAGTGTCCCCTCATGCGTCTGCCCCTCAGGTTCACACCAGTTGCTAGCCACTGGCAATCGTACTACTCATGTTTAGCATTACTTAATATATACCACATATATCCTACTTTTAAAAAATCAGAGAGAGAATGAAAGTCTGCGATATCTCTTTTGGTTCAGTGGTTTTACTGTATTTTGTGCTTTTTAAAATTTGAAGTTGTAGCCATCTTGAGCTATGGTCAGGGTATAAATAGTTTAATTAATTGATTACTTGTTAAAATTATTTTTTATTAAAGTTTCAATTATTTGTGAGCTAGTGGCTGGGGCTGCCACAAGCACTCCTAGTAGGGGTGGGGGGAGGAGGAAGCACTGGGCACCACTACCGCATGGCAACGCAGGCATGTGGGGGACTGCCTGCTGGCTTCCTCGACTGCCCTCCTTAATATGGTCCTCGACTTCAATGGCACCAGCAGAGCGGTAGGAGGGATTCTCTCCCTCTTCTCACTGATGGAGAATCACATCAAGCGGCCGTTCTTTCTGACTACACTTCCCATGGAAAGTTGCAGGAAACTGACACATGAAGAACACGTGTTGGGCATCTCGTGGTTTCCTCTCAGGGCCAAACTACAAGTGATGCCTGACACCAGTTGGACACTTGTCAGCTTCCCTCAAGTTTTGATGGGAAATGTAGACAGCTTGGTGGAATGTTGGACAAGTTACTGTAGAAAAGTCCATTGGACAGCAGTCGGAGAGCCAAGCTGCAAGACCAGTACGCCTATATGGAGTGTGAACTTGCTGAGATATAGGGCCAAACTACAAGTGATGCCTGACACTAGTTGGACACTTGTCAGCTTCCCTCAAGTTTTGATGGGAAATATAGGCGTACTGGTCTTGCAGCTTGGCTCTCCGACTGCTGTCCAATGGACTTTTCTACAGTAACTTGTCCAACATTCCACCAAGCTGTCTACATTTCCCATCAAAACTTGAGGGAAGCTGACAAGTGTCCAACTAGTGTCAGGCATCACTTGTAGTTTGGCCCTATATCTCAGCAAGTTCACACTCCATTTGTATACATTTGAAGCTGGGATATTTTTGTTCCAATGTGCATCACCTTCCATTTGCCTACAATGTACTTCATTTCAATGGTCCATCAATGGCTACCAGCCATGGTGATTAAAGGCAACCTCCATATTCAGAGGCAGTAAGGCTCTCATTTAGCAGCCTAAATAGCTCAGATTAGCTTGCACTCATCAGAGCTCAGAAGCTAAGCAGCGTTGGCCATGGTTAGTGCTCAGATGGGAGACCACCAAGAAAGATCAGAGTTGCCTTGGAAACACCATGAGGGGCTGCCATAAGTTGGTTGTGACTTGACTGCACTTAATTATTAGTTATTATTAAGGCTGCCATTACACATCATGTCAGTTCAGGTCTCTTTTATGGCCCTGTATGAAAGGTGAGAACATATTGAACGTTTATTTCAATATTAGTGTTTAAGGTGCCCCTGGACTTTTGCTTTACCTTGCTATAAGAGACTGACATGGCTATCCCTTTGCAATTAACATTCTGTTGCAGACAAACGTGAGTTTCTTATGTTAGATCGCTCATCATTCAGTCCTTTAAAACAAGAAACCAGATGCAGGCCCAGGAGCAGTGACACAGTACGAAAGGATAAGGTATAAACCAGGGCTGTGTAACATGTAATGAGACCATAAGCCATTGAATACCAGTGCTAGTGTAACTTCTCTTTACATGGGTTCTATGGGGCTTAGAAAGCAACTTTCACAAAATTTTAAGAAACAACTTTTTTTTTCTTTTAAACTTTTTAACAATTAATAAAATACAACTTTAACAAAAAATTAGCTTTTAAGTACAACCATACAAAAAAACCTCCAAATCAACAATGTCCTTGAAAAGGCATCCAAGAAGTGATGATGTGTCCCCTCTCATCCACCTGAAGCAGCTGTACCCCAGGCTTCAGGCCTCTGGTTGGGAACTATAGCCCTGCAAAAATAATACAACCCCAGTAACACCAGCTACACACAATACACAAACACCACTTAAATCATATTTTACATACAATATTTGATTACCTTATTCAAGGAGATAAGAGCTTATAATGTATTAAACTCCCCTGCAAACAGCCTCCTTCTCAGCAGCCTGCCTCTAGCTTCTGACTCCACCCCACTGGGCTAAACCAATTAACCTCACAGGGGTTACACTAGAAGGTGGCATGAGGAGTCGGAGAAGGTCTTGCCTCTCTACCCTGCATGTTGGCCCTCCACGGCAACTGGTGGGCCAATGCACGAAACAGGATGTTGCACTAGGTGGACCAATGGCCTGCTTCAGTAGGGCTCTTCTTTTGTTCCTATCGAAGCATGATATCCACTTTACAGTGAATAGCAAATGTCCATGCATCATAAATCCATCCCAACGGGTTTCCATCTCTCAACCCTTTGCCTCTTTCATTCTCTCCCCTTCTTTCCATCTATTTTCAGTTCTTTGTTTCAGTGGAAAACATCGTCCCTAGAGATCTGACCATAAGACGTTATTACCAAATTAATTTAGGGTTATCATTCTCTTTCCCAGCTCGAAACCAACCAAACAACAGCTACACCTGCAGTTTGTTTGTGAACTTGACATCTAATGGGCAACTGTTAATGGATGGAGGCTTTCTACCACCCTGCCCTGTTCCCCTCCCTTCCCTGCCCATAAACACATGGTGATGTGTAAGTTACATTGAAAGGGTAGTTTGTTTCTTGCACCTGTCCCTCATCTGAAAGAGCTGGGGATAAACAGGAAAAAAATCTTTCAAATCCCCAGCCACCAACTCTATAAGAAGAGGAACGTTTTCTCTGTGACTCACAGTTTCACTTCCTGCAGCTTAATTTGGGAAACGAAAAAACAATTTTGTATTGTTCCAAATCCAAAAATGTTTCCCCAGAATGTGTTCTATTAAGGACCTTTTGCCTGGATCTTGGTGTTTGTTTTTAAAAAATTCAAAAGAGGAGAAAAAGCCAATGGGAAGATCAGAAAATGCAACTTGTACTGGGGGTTAAATCAATATGAGGTAGGATACGAATGCCCTTCTCTGACTGTTTGGAATGTAAATGCCAGGGGCAGATGACCAGAAAGAAGAGTTCCTGTACTTTGAATAGATTTGCAGAGCAAGAGACTTTGGCCAGTGTGCCACAGAGGTGAGCAGGGGTAGTCTTAGCCAATGGGTAACAGGCAGCTGCCCCAGACCCTATACTGGGGTGGGGAATGACCACCCACAGTTCTTGACAGGAAGAGGGCAGAAGAAGAGCAGGGTCCCTCCACCACTTGCACCACTTGCAGCTGGCTTCCAGCGGTGGGCAAGGGCCATCCCTTGCTTGCACCTGCCAGGGGGCATAGAAAGGATGGAGAGATTCTGGGTCCTCAGTCTGGACTTTTGCCCAGGGTCCCAGAATTACTAAGACCTCACTTGGGGGTGAGAAAAGCTGCTCCAGTAGTAATTCTATCACTCAAGGTATAAAATTCCCTGCTCTCCTTGGCATTTGATCATTTTTGCCAGATCACTTTGCTTTGGAAAGAAAGCACCCCCAAGTTGGAGTCCCCGTGATCAGAGAACTCCTTGGGGGCATTTCTCTCCCAAAGGTTCTATGAGTTGCCTTGAGCTAGCCACTCTCTTACTGCCATCCTATAACTTCCCATCTGTAAAATGGGAATAAGATTTCTATATTGATGGCAAACTGGGGCGATCAGATTACAAAGGAGGAGAGAGTAGGTTCTGTATCAAAACCTGGCCTTTGGCTATCTAAAATGCAAGACCCTTGTCCTCATCAGCAGGTGGTTATTCTCATGCCATGTTGAATTATCCAACTTATGGACCTGTAGGACTGACAATCACAACCTAAACAGATGTACACCCTTCTAAGCCCATTGGCTTAAACTTTGAAGGCATAACTCTGTTTAGGTCACTATTATTTAGTGGAGGATGGAGTTATGTGTGCAAACAAGGAACCCTTATAGAGTGCAGGACATGCGTTGCAATTCTTGGATCAGAGTAATTCCACTAGCAGTCTGTAGAAACCCTTTCTGTTGAAAAATGGGTGTACACTAAAGGGATTGGAAGGGGGCAGAATCAGAGCAGCCCTTCCCCCATCCTATATATGCTCAGTCCACTATGGACATAAAACCCTATGCACATACAAATCTGATGTGCCTAGGCCCATATGTACCTGTAAAACACAGGGTTTCCATTTTCAATTGTAAGCACGTAAGATCTGTGCAAAACCCAGAGTAGTTTCTGCACAGAATGGATATATTAGATAATGGGACAGGGCTTGCTGCCAGAATTTGGTCTCTGCTCCCCGCCCCCCCTCCAAATACATTCATTACATGCACATAAGCATAGATAACAAGAAGGCAGGGTGGGCTCCTGTGCCTCTCATATAAGCCCTACAGCAAGCAGGAATCCAGCCGATGAAGCTTGACTGAATCTCAAAAAGCTCCACCAGTTGAATTTCTATCTGTTGTACAGTTGCTGCAAGTACAGTTCAGCCAGGATTTTTTTTTCCCCTGAAAGGCATAATTTTACTTGATTTTATCAGGCTTGTTCCAAAATAGTTTAACGGTGCTGGTAAAAAATATATTCATAACCTCAACTCCCCCTGCCTTTGACCCTCATATTTCCTTTTGCCAATGAGATTCTAGGAGACAGTTTCCTTTCAAGGGCTTCCTTGAATTTTCTCTGGCTCCTGACCCAGCATCTGAAGGTTTAACACCAAACCTCCCCGGCTCACAAACCCTCCCATTAATATCTGTGTACTTGGAGCAAAAAAATGTGCTGGGTTTCAAAACTGCGGCCGAAATGACATTCATAAAGTGTCCTAATGGGCTGTAAATTCTAATGACCCACAATCCAACTGGAGCGCTGGCTCCAGCTAAGCACCACGAACTCCACAAGGAACCCTGAAGCTCAACAACGCATGACAAGCCTTCCTTGCCATGTTTCCTGTCTCGTTAGGGTTCAAATAAATTCCAGCCACATAAAAAAAAAAATCTTCCCCCTTTCCATAAAGAAAAAGAAATTTTGATGTGGTGCAATTCACACACTGTGTCACCCTCAGCATCGTTGTATAAGATGCTGCAAAAGGCCTGTGCCTGTCTGGTCAGCAGTCCATCTGCTCCTTGAATCTCCTTTCTACTGTAAGCTGAGGAACAAAAATCTAAAACAGCAGTTTGCAGGGATGCTCCTTTCAGGGAACCCCTTTCCCCATTGCCTTCTAAGAAACTGCAGAGCCTATCTATTTGAGCATGGACAGCTGATGCTGCCTTCTCCAGGTTTCACTGCCCCCCGTCCCCCAAATCTCCAGGAATTTCCCAGCTTGGAGCTGGCAACCCTATACCTTATACCAAGCCATAACATTGGTCCATCTAGTTCAGTATGGTCTACTTTGATTGGTTGCTCTTCAGGACCTCAGATGAAGACAGACCATTTCCAAAACCTAATATGAGATCATTTAGATGGGGATTCCAGGGACGGAACCTGGGACATGCAAAGCAGATGTTCCGGGCCAAATGAGATACATGTTTTCTCCCCATCAGTTTGAGATGACTTTCCAGGCATGTGACAGCCTGAATTAGATCAGGGCTGTAGCATGCAAGGATAATGGTCTTAGACCTTCTCTGCCCTCCCCCAGCATTTCCCCAACCTGAAGTGGTCCTAGGGTTTGCCTAGGGTTGCTGTTTGCCTAGGGTTGCCACCTCCAGGTTCAGAAATTCCTGGAGATTTGGGGGGGGGTGGAGCCTGGGGAGTCAGATTTGGGGATGGGCCTCAGTGGCATATAATACCATAGAATCCACTCCACCACAGCCCTTTTTTCCAGGGGAACTGATCTGTGTTGTCTGGAGATCAATTGTACGTCCAAGAAATATCCAGGCACCATCTGGATGTTTGCGACCATATTGTTTGCCCAATGGGACAAATAATGCCTCCCCAGAACCAGGAAACCAGGTCAGGAAAACAGTGCAGAGGTGGGAAGATCTATGTCCCCTCAGCCCACACACAATGCTCCTGAACTGAATAGGACCTCAATGTATCTGAGAAGTTCAGGACTCCACCGCACAACTCTCCACTCAGCCTGGGGATATATCCATGAGGAAAACAAAATGTATAGTTAGTAGCCTCTAAGCCACAGCCCCTTCCTGCTATGCAACACCTGTAGGGAATAGAGAGGAATGCCTGGATGATATCATCATGGAGAAGTTTCTAGAATCTTCTTCAGTGTCCAGACAATGCTAAGAAATTTCCACCCGGTGAAATACTTTTCATGAGATGCATCAAAAGGTAAAGTCCCCTCACCCACCCCCGCTTGTTGAATCTCTTTCATAGCACTGTTAAAGTGGGGAATGAAAAAAAAGATATATCTTACACTCCACGCACATACATGAAGTTTGAAGAAATCCGCCAAACGACAGCAAATCTCTTCAAATTTGAAAGGTTGTAAATAATCCTAAAATTGCTAAAAGTTCTAAGGCCTTTTTTTGCACAGGCAATTTTGGCCACTTTTGGCCTCATACCTCTGGGTTTTCTTCTGAATTCCAGATGCTTAACTCCCTTTTCAGATTTCAGAGCAGCGTTTCATTTTCTGCCCAGGCAGAAAATTCGGAACCACATTGAAATCTGAAGGGGGAGTTAAGCATCCGGAATTTGGAAGAAAACCCAGAGGTATGGGGCTAGAAGAGGGAAAAATCACCTATGCAAAAAAAGGTCTAAATCTTCCTCTGGAGTGACACATACCTTGCCCCTCAATGTCTCTAAGACAGTTTTTCAACGCAACAAGCAAGTCTTTCTTTGCTTGTTATGTGTCACAGGGCAGCCCCGTGCTTTATGCAGCTTTTATAAGCAAACACAAGAAGCACAAACCCACATTCCCACATCTTTAAACGCCCCTGCATTCATACATGCACCTGTGCACCTCCCAAAAGGGAGCTTCCACATTGCTAAACATTAGTTATACTTTGTTTCAGAAAGATTTCATCTCTGTGCTTGGCTTTATGCTTATTTTCAAATTTCCTGCTACCATCGTCTATTGTATCTGTTTCACTGAATGTCCTGTTGTTTGTTATTCTACTTTGCTCAGTGAACATCCTACCTGTTGATTATATTGTATTTCACTTGCACTGAGAAACCCACCAGGGATGCCAGTGAGAAAGGCGGATTATAAATAAATAAATAAATAGATAATGTTACAACACAGGTGTGTTGCCTACATGTTACATGTTTGTAGGAAATGTCAGTGTAACAATTAATTCACGGCAATCCATGTCCGCTTTCTGGACCGAACAGGGCATAGAACACCAGCTAGACTTGATTCCAAATGTGCCTTGGGTTCCATTACCGAATTGGCCCATGGAGAAAACAAAGACCTTATCAAGAAAAGTGCGCACTTCGGTGGCTGTTTTACTTGTAGCTCTGAAAATTGAGAGGTTGTTTGAAATGTCCTATCGTGACCAGAAATAAAAGCTTGGGGCATAGGAGGAGGAGGAGATTAGGGGGAAAAATGGTCAAGCCCTCTGTCAGCATAACATGAAGCACACCAGTTCCCAGCAAAAGAGAATGTCAACAGAGCCCCAAGAAACTCCACTCTCTCTCCCCCGCCTTCCAGGGTTCATGATCTACAACAATCACAACCCCCCTGTGGCCTTCGAGGAGGGAAGTGAGGGGGAATCCTGATACCTGGAGTTAAGTTGATTGAATCCCAGCTTTATTAGCACGAAGGGTATAATCTTTTACAGATGGTCACACAAGGTGGTCACACCAAATGGCTCTTCCTGCTCACTACAGATACCCCGCCTCACCACAACTCCTGTCACAGTCTAACGTACCAGATAGAACAACCTTACCCACTCACCCCAGAGACTCATTTCACCTGCAAGAAAACACAAAGTTTCTCCAGGGACAAGCTTTATTGTGTGTCGATTTCCTGAAGTTGTGTTTCCCCCACAAGCCCACGTTTCTCCTCCCGCATGGACCTCTCTGCCTTAGCAGTCAAATATGTGTTTTACAAGCTCAGTCTGTGGCAAGGCTGGTCTTGTTGCCAAGGTTGCAAAGCACACTTGCTGAGTAAGCTTCAGCCAATGGAGAGGTGTGATGGCCTCACAGAAATTTTTTTAAGGAGAAAAGAGGCCCCTTCTAGGGTTGCCAGCTCCAGGTTTGGGAAATTCCTGGAGATTTGGGAGGCGGAGCCTGGAGAGGGTGAGCTTTGGGGAGGGAAGGGACCTCAGCAGGATATAATGCCATAGGCTCCATCCTCTAAAGCAGCCATTTTCTCCAGGGGAACTGAACTCTGTCACCTGGAGTTCTGTTGAAATTTCTGGAGATCTCCAGCCACCACCTAAAGGCTGGCAACCCTAGCCCTTTCACACATCTTGTTCTGGAGGTGTGCACCTGAAGTGTTTGAAATGGATCCCTACCTCAATGAGGTGAGAGTGTAGCAAAACATATTGGTGTTTTCTGCATGAAGGCAAGCTTGTGTGGTTTCCTCACTGATGCTGTGGCTGCCCATACAGCGCAGCTGCCACCGAGCTTCCACAAGGCAAGCTTCCACCTGTTTTCCAGGCCCAAGGCCCCCGCAGTGGCCATTTCACCTCACTATTCACCTCACTATCATTTTTTAAAAAAATGAAAATTGACATATTGTTATAGCATTCTAAAGTTATAACCATCTGTCTATTGGGTTTTCTGAATTCCCAGCTTTCATGTTAAGATTAGTAAGTATTTTCTTTCAGTACTTTTCCTTTACTCTGACCTGGATAGCCCAGGCAAGCCCGATCTTGTCAGATCTCAGAAGCTGAGTGGGGGTTGCCCTTGTTTAGTAACTGGATGGGGGATGTCCACAGAAGACTAGGGATGCTAGAGGAAGACAATGGCAAACCACCTCTGTTAGTCTCTTGCTTTGAAAACTCTGGCAGGGGTAGCCATAAGTCAGCGATGACTTGACGGCTCTTTTCATCACTACCTAAGGTTGCCGGGTCCCTCAACCCCCTCACGAGTGGAAGGTCAAAGGCCTGGCACCTACCATATGGTTTCCTCTGTCTCCCAGCCTGCGTGATGATGTCACTTCCGGGAAGTGACTGACATCATTGTATGCTTCAAACGCTGCCTTGGGAGTGTTCCCGCCCTTCCCAGGGGGCCAAATAGGGCCCAATTCCAGTTGAATCTCACACAAATTGGGTCACTGCAGCACGTGAGAGTGCACTGCGCTACCAGGGAGGTCACTGTGCTGCCCAGGAGCAGGCCCTCATGAGACATGTTCTTCCCCCACTGGCCAGGTAAGCAGGAGTGAGGTGGAGGGTGGGAGCAGGGGATCCTCCGCCCCCAGCATTCCTACCACTACCACTTCTTTTCTTGACCGTTCTGTTCTGCCTGTGATCCCTCTGCTCTGTCACTGGGTACGTGTACTCCATCCTTTGACTACACTTGCCCTACCCCTGGATGGGTGGGCCTTGGTATGGACCATGCTTCACCCCAGGTCAGTCAGTGAGTCTTGCCCTTTGCCATCTTTGTGCCAATCAACAGTCAGCTATTTTACTTGGGCCTAACCTCCCCAGCTAGCCTTCTCAAGCTAGTATCCTTTTCCTGTCCAAGATCTACAGCAGGGGAGGCTAGGGCAATGAGAGAAGATTTGAGACAAGACTATATCTCCTGTACTGTCCTGGACGAGCTTGTTCACTTCCTGTCTGGGCCAGGCAGAGATCACTACTGGGTTAGCTTGCCCTTGCTAGAGCAGCAATGGCTTCTGCTTACAGCTGGAGTTGAGGATGGGAATGAGTCTTCTTTAATCACCAGCAGGCCTAGGATTGCCAACAGGCCTAGAGAAATATGTCCTGCCCCTTTAACTACAGTTTCATGTGTGGAAATGGGCAGTGGAAGTTTTTCATGGCATGGAAGTCAATAATATTACCTAATAAATAACATCCCATTAAGCTTCTTTAAAGAGGCAAAATGTTTTGTTTATCCAGCTGATTGGCAACCTAGGTTGCAAGAGATATGCTGGCACCTTCAAGAGAAGTATAAAACCTATGAGGAAGGGCTGAAAACCATGCAAGGTTTCCAACCAATTTTATTTATTTGATTTGTATACCGCTTCTCGTCAATTACGAGCTTGAAGCAGTTCACGTCAATAACCAATTTACGTCAATTAAAAGCAATACAAACAATAATATCTATCCAACAAAATCACAATAAAACATACAACATAACACAGATACATAAAACTTCTCTAATACCAATCCAAACTGTAAAACCCTGCTGATGGACATAAATCACAGGTAAATTCAATGCCCAGTAACACTCAGCAATGTGTGTATGATAGCAATATAGAAAGGGGGGGACAGATATAGTTGCAGGAAGGGTCCCAGCAGCTATTGCAGGGGGACCACTTCTTTCCAGAGCATTATTTTGGAATTGTCAAGTGAGAGAAGGGGGAAGGTGATTGCAGAAATTCAACGTTGATTTGAAGCCACCTTCTGCCATTTTGCCAGTATTGACGGATGGGCTTATCTTTGCAACTTCAAAGGCGGCTTCAACACACAATCCTCTCTGCTGATCCAGCTGTTATCTAGCTAGAGTTTTGCACTGTTGTAGTGCAACACACAGGAGCCAGGAGACTCCAGGCCATGACACACACACACACCGTTCTCCAGTACCTTTGGCCTCTGCCTCTGTACAAACTGCATTTTAAAAAACATGTTTAATTAAACAATGCTGTAAAAAGGAGAGAACTCTCACAGTGCAGTTTTTACCATAGAGATTGGGGTGATTCCTAGAGCATTGTTGATGCCATGACATCACTTCCAGGTATGCAATAGGAAGTGACATCATGGCATCGTACTCTGCCCTTTTCCACAATCTCTGCCTCTTCAATGCTGTCAGAGGGCTGGAAACCCTAGGTTGGAAGGGACTGCAGAAACAGAGAGGAGTGCAGGAAAACTCTGCATCCCATACACAAAGCAGTAGGATCAACATCCATATATGTATCTGCACACAGCAATTCACCTGGCAACCTGATCTTCTGGATTTCTGCTGTCAGGTGAAGAAGACTTTTCTCCTGGCCTTTTGTTAAGATCTTTCTTTTCCAGACACGTCTCTGGACTTTGCCCAATTTTCATTAGCCTCGTTTTGCATGCTGTCGGAAATGTTATCGGCTGATTTTATGACTTTTAAATAAGATCTATTTATTATCTTGTAGAACTACCAGGTGTTTGTGTAGTAGTGCTTGATGTGGTTTTACACTGCTGATTAGCTCGCTGGCTTTGTTGATTATATCTTCTTATGTTAGATGTTGTCTCTAGTTGTACTGAGAATTGGTTGTGATTTATTTTGTTGTTGCTGTAACCACTTCATGGATGTTTAAAGTGGAGAAGCATATAAACAAATTTTAAAAAACTACTTTTGGGACATAAGCCAATGCATGCTGACAATCAGATGGGATCTCTCTGAGATTTCAGACATTCACTGCTTTGGTCTGGAATTGTCTTATGTTCACTGGTTTTCTGACGTTCGCTTATTTTTCCCTCCATGTAGTGATGGCAGATTTCCCTAATCCAAAATCTGGCCAATTCTGGATTTGTTGACATTGTTACAGTTGGAATAAATTTGGATAATGCACTTCCAATCCTCTTTAGAGACCATTTGGAACTGAATTTTTCGTGTGTGAAATGAAAAATCCACTTCTAAACGATTGCTAAAGTGCATTGAAAGTGCATTATCCAACATGTGCAGAATCAGCCGGAAATTCCAAATCTAGGACAAAAATGCATAATTAGCAGAATTATGCCCATTTTTCCTTCTTAGTATAAAAAAGCAATATTTCAGAGGGTGAGAAAACCCCTTTTTTGTCTTTCTCAGTAATAAAAGAAATAATGAGAGGGATAAGCTTGTTTTTCCTAGGAAAGAGTTTAATTAGAGAATTGCTGAGCAACAGATCTCTTCCCTTTTACAACCGCATAACTTCCTGTTTTAAAAAATGTCTTCTGGAACTGAAAGGAAACTCAAGATTAAGTAGAAAAATCAGACTGGCTGATGGTATTTATTCAATCTATCTCCCACTTAAGAAGATGGAGCTCAAACTCCAACTGCTGGGAGTGAAACATTATCCTTTTTGGCTTCTTAAATTTATAGCAATCCTCCAGAGGGAAACAAATATGAAGAAAGAAACAACAACACATTTTGCCTGTAGGAAATTCAGAGTGGGAAAAAAGCCCCTGTGGAGAAAAAACAGAATTTATATTCTTTAGGCACTGAAAAGTTATCCCCAAATTTGATGGGAATTTTGGCCCACTCAGATCACAGGAAAAAACTAACCAGACAGCTCTGTTATAATATGCACTGGAATGGCCACAATATCTATGTGGCGTAGGGGTTTAATTCGGATTGGGAAGACCTGGATTCAAATTTACACATGCCATGAAACTTCTAGGATGACTTGCTTCAGCTTAACCCACTTTGCAGGATTGTTGTGAGGCTCAAATGGAGGAGTGGAGAACCACATCACCTTGGAATAAGGATGGGATAAAACTATAAATGATTATCACTTCTAGTGCAACTAGTACTGTCATCCCTGGAGCAGAAAGCCCAAATTAGAAGAATTTTTATTTTATTTATGTCATTTATAGTCCACCTTTCTCACTGAGACTCAAGGCGGATTACGTAGTGTGAGATCAGTACAATCAGTAGCGAGGACAAGGGCAGGCATTTCCATACAGTGTCAAGGACATTTCCATAAACAACGTCATAGAGTAAATGAATACAAGTTTACAGAGACATGGCATTAGCAAGGATCCAATATGGAACTGAAGAATTGCTGAAACAGAACATAATCAATTCTAGGACTGACATTAGACAACATGAAGCACATGTTGTATATAGGAGTACATATTTAAAGCAACAGATAATATGTAAGGCAACATAATGGTGAAATCTATGGTTCCTAACTCATTAGCGAAACATCTGGGACCCCTCTCCTACAATACTGCCCTCCTATCTGAGTAAAAAGCCTTTTTGGATAATTCAGTTTTGCATTGTTTGCGGAAAGCCAAGAACGTGGGAGCTGTTCCACAGGGTAGGGGCCAACACAGAGAAAGCCCATGTACGGGCTGCAGTTGATTTTGCCCATGTGCAGGCTGGCACCTGCAAGAGACACTGTTTGAATGAGTGAAGCTGCCGTGGAGGGACATAGGGAGGGAGGTGGTCCCATAGGTATTCTGGGCCAAGGCTGTGAAGAGCTTTGTATGTAATAACCAATAACTTGAACTGAGCACAGTAACTGATAGGTAGCTACAGTCCCCCTCAATCTCCCAGCGGGAGATTGGGGCCTGGCTCTTACCTGGGGGGGGTGCGTGCGCACTCCTCCAAGCGTGATGACGTCACTTTGAAGTGACATCATCACGCAGCCCCCTGGCTTGCGCCGTTGGGGGCTGCTGCGGAGCGCAGGAACGCTCCTGCACTTCACAGCAGCCCAAAACGGGCCCAATCTGCACCAAAATGGGCACGGATTGGGCCCATTTTGGTGCGGATTGGGCCCATTGTGGGCCCCTGCGGAGCGCAGGAACGCTCCCGCGCTCCACAGGGGCCCACAACGGGCCCGATCCGCATCAAAACGGGCCCAATCTGGGGCAGTTTTGGCTTGAATTGGGCCCGTTTTGGCGCAGATCAGCCCCGTTGTGGGCCCCTGTGGAGCGCGGGAACGCTCCTGCGCTCTGCAGGGGCCCTGATCCAGGCCAAAACAGGCATCCTGGCAGCAGCTGTGCGCAGGGGCGCGCAGCCCCGCAGGGGGGCGCGCATGGAAGATGCACCCCTCCCCCGCTGGCCAGGTAAGTAGGGGCGGGGGTGGAAGGGTGGGGGCGGGGGATCCCCCGCCCCCGCTGGGGGTCTGGCAGCCCTATAGGTAGCCAGTGGAGTGACTGTAGAATGGGAGTGATGTTCATGCTCCTGCTCACTCCTGCTAACAGTCGAGCTGCAGCATTTATTCCCACTTAGCAGAAATGTGTAGTGGTTAGTGCTGCACTGGGACCTGGGAGACCAGATTTAACCTTACTCTGCTATGGGAGTTTGCTGGGTGACCTTGTGCTAGTCACACTCTCTCAGCCTGACCTACCTCACAGAGTAGTTGTGAGGATAAAATGGAGGAGAGGAGAATGATGTGAGCCACTTTGGATCCCCATTAGGGAGAAATAAGATGTAAATGAAGTAAATAAATGAATAAATATTCTAGCCTATAACAGATTTTCCTATTGTGGTCGATCCTTTAATATGATACTGCTGTTGTTACATGCTTCTCTAATTTTGTAACCCAGGTTTGATTTTGTAGTTTGTATGTATTATGGCATTTTATGGCCTTGTTTTTAAACTGCATAATCTGCCTCAAGCCTCATTCAAAAAGGTGAACTTTAAATGAAGTAAGTAAGTCGATAAATAAAACATCCACTTATTATTTAGGCTGCTCCAACTTCTGTGCTCCTTCGCGCTTCAGACT
The DNA here is from genome assembly GCF_028583425.1 of Eublepharis macularius. Lineage (NCBI taxonomy): Eukaryota > Metazoa > Chordata > Lepidosauria > Squamata > Eublepharidae > Eublepharis > Eublepharis macularius. The sequence continues at coordinate 148,231,253 of NC_072794.1, read as the reverse complement.
GAAGGAATTTACATCCATCAACGGCTGTTGCCCATAACAGCTAATGGAACCTCCACATTCAGAAGCAGTATTCTTATGATCGCCAGATAGTATAACCTAGTGGCTGGAGATGGCTACCCTGCTTACTTGCTTCCTGCAGGTATTGGACTGGCCGCTGTTGGAAAGAAATGCAGAGGTCAAGATGGATAGGATCCAGCAAACAGATCCTATATTTTCAAATAATTTTAAATCAGAGCACAGTGTTGGATTTTACTTGTAAAACCCATGAAGGATATGCCCCTAAGATACCAAATTCTTTCGAGAGCCTCTTGATAGTTTCCACAAAACTTTTTCTTCATTCAGCACTTTAACATCACTGAGGCAGAGCTCTGTGGAAAGGCCCTCCAAAAACATAGGTACAATGCAGGGAAGGAAAATTTCAAACCAAGATTGTACCTTGCATGGCGTAAACCCAGAGTCTGTGTGTGACCTTTAGCAATTAAAGAACCACATTAAAATTCAAAACAAGAGATCAATGACAAGCCAGTAGAAGAAAGTCCGTTTTCATAACTGAAACTATACAAACTGCAATTGCAGTTTAAACACTGATTGTTGTGCATTCTTTATTAGGAAGTGCCACAAACAAGGTCTCACAATAAGTCATACACACTGGAGTACCCTGCACACTTTTTTATGCATGGTTTGCACTTGGATTACTGGCAACTGGTCACCTCTGTCATTTCCCTTTTGTAGGAAGCCTTTTAGTCCCATAAAAACTGCTGCCTGTCACATACTGTCTACTGTCCCACATACCTAAAGATTTCGTTTTTCTAAAAAGAGCCATACTTGGTTCCATACTGAATAGCTTATGGCTCTAGAGTCGTAGGCTCCAGAAACGGGGTCAGTGGTTCACAACCTAAACGTACATTGTATTATCCTGGGAGAAAGGATGCTATTGTAACTGAATTGCTGACTCTAATCCGCGAGGATTGCGGCTACACAGAAATGCCGTGCCCAGGAAGACACAAACTGTCAGCCAGCAACCCACTGACCAATAATATCCCTTCTAGTAGTACAATACAAAGGGGTATATGTTTCAGCTGGGCAGAAAGGAAATCCTTCAACTTGTGCAGTCTCCTAATGCCATGAATAATTTTTCCAAGGGAAATGGCAACAGTCCCATTGGCTGAGTGTCTAGACAAAGCACTAATATCCGGTATGAAGCACAATCTTGCTCTCGTCAAGGGAATGAGATTGCATAACTTAAGAAATGTTTAGAGGGGAGAAGAAAAGAGGTGGGGGGGGAGGGAGATATACTGGCTGGATCCTGGCAGCCTTGCCCTTAGCCCAAGGGCAAGCAATCTGAAGGAAAGAGAAAGAGGAAAGATGATATGCGGATACTTTAAGGGCTCCAGAACCAAAGGCAGAGACTCTGTATAGGTCAGGTGAGGGGCCGGTCTGTACACTGCAGATGAAAGTATTCCTTACAAGCCTTCCCTCTGCACCAACCTCAGGTCCTAAGTAAGTGGCAGTTGCTATAAACAGTTCAGGTGGCCCTGGGTCCTAGCAACACATGCCGAAAGCACCGACACACTTCACTTGAAGGAAAAAAAGAGCAGTCATCCAGTCGACTCATCTTGCCGATTGCTATATTATGAGACATTTTTTTTAAAAAAACACCGCAGCACACACTAAGCTGCCTGCTCGCCGTGTCACCTGGAATCCATCCAAGCGTTAACCTCGGAGTCTTGCTGCAAATCTTTCCTCCTCCCAAGTTCAAGATGCTGTCACAAAGAAGAGGAATACAGAGACGGCAGGTGGTGGCAATCCGTACAGGGAGTGGCACAGGGCAGGCCCCCATTCGCAGTGCACTGCTGGAGAAGGGTGGATTGACAGATACCCTGGACCAGTCCTTTGGGGGGGATCCGGAAGAGTACTGGTACTGATGCAGAGGAAGACGATTCAGAGAAAGCATCTTTACATAAGCAGACTTTTAATATTACCATTAGAGAACTGGTGGATCCTATTCTTTCCATGCAGATCTAGCAGAGTATTTTCATCTCATCTTTCCTTCAAGGAGATGAAGTATGTTTGGGACTGTCACAAGGTCATCCAGTGAGCTTTGTGGCACAGGTGGGGATTTGGACCTTGGTCTCTCAGACCACACTGGATCAAAAGTTTAATCTGTGTCATTTCCAGGTAAGAATCTTGGGCAGCAGGTCCTTAGAACAGCCTTTCTCTGCTGCTTCTGGTCAGAGGAGACCGTGACAAGCTAACCAACTTGATTGTAGCATAAGCTTTCGAGAACTACAGCTCTCTTCATCAGAAGCATTTTTGTCTTAACGGTGCTACTGGACTCTTTACTATTTTGCAACTACAGACTAACACGGCTAACTCCTCTGTATCAATGACAAGCTAGTGCAGGGGTTCCCAATCTCGTTGATCCTGTGAGCACTTGTGAAGTTTGGAGAACAGTGACTGGGCACCACCATGAATTGGCTGCTATGGGAGCCCGTGTCAATCACAAAATATTTGGAAATTCCAAGCAAGTGTCATCCTGTGATGGAGGCAGCTACTTCCAAAGTGATGCTGCCTGAAAACACCATAGTGATGTCTCCTGAGCTTTTCTTCTAAGTATAACCACTTTTTGTATGGGTTCTATAGGGCTAATTTAGGAACCAAATGTGCAGCATTCATGTAAGTTAAGAACATTTCTTTACACCAAACTTTCCTTCATTCAGAACAATGCAACTATTTTTTAACCCAACTCCTAGGTGCAACAACAACAAAACCAGAAACTTGCAACCAACAATGTCTTTAAGCTCAGTCAAGTAACTGGTCGTCTTTGAAACCACTCAGGGTAAGCAAGGCCCAGCTTTTGGGATCCCACCAAGTGCTAGAATCCTTTGCCACCGATTATGAAGCAACTGAAACTCAGGCTTCTGTCCTCAACTTGGGAATTACAGCTCTGCAAGAATAATACGATTCTAGTAATAATACCAAATAAATATAATGCACAAACACTACTTTAGTCGCTATTGTTCACATACGTGTTTTTGATCATCTTATTCAAGGTGATTAGAGAATATAAAATGTGACTGAGCTCCTCCCCAGCGACCAGCCTCTTCCTCAGCTGTCTGGTTCCAGGTACTGACTTTGCCCTACTGGGCTAAACCATTTAGCTCATGGGGGTTACGTAAGCACTTCTGAAGTGAGATAGAGGTAGAAGGAAGTGGTCAGCATGGTACCTCCCAGCCCCACACTGGGGATCACTGAGGGCCAAGCTACACATGACAAATGACACTTGAACGGCAAGTGGATTGAGTGGAGGGCAAGTGAACAGGGAGAAATACACTTGCCATTCAAGTGTCATTCGTCATGTGTAGCTTGGCCCTGAGTTAGATGGACTAGTGATTTGGCTTGGTAAAAGGCAATTGATCCAAGAGACCCAGGTTTGAATTCCCCACTCTGCCATGGAAGCTCACTGGGTGACTTGAGCCAATCATTCTCTCTCAATCTGACCTACCTCATAGGGTGGTTGTTCTCATGAGGCTAAAACAGAGGAAAAGAGAACCATGCACACTGCCCTGAGCTCCTTGGAGGGCGGAATAAAGAAAATGCATTCAATATGTAAATATGTTCACAGGTGTAGTTTTAAGATACAAAGATTAGCCAGAACCGGTGGACAGAGTGCTGGAACTGCCAACACTGAGGTGTGACTTAGTATTTATATTATACTTTTCTTGCACATTCAAAGCACTTGACGTACATTATCTGACCTTTACAGCGACTCCGTGGGTTACAGCAGTATAGCAATCCCAATATTATCGTTGGATGGTCAAAGCAGATAGACAGATTGCCAGAAACCACAGTTAGCACATAGTCGAAGCGTAATCTGAAGCCATGAGCTTCAGGCTCACAACATGAGCTCCTGTGATCGGCATTGTTTTCACATTCTAACACACTCAAAATATAATTTAAAACAAAACCACCCCCCTCTCTCATACAGTTTCTTGGCTTCATACTGTACTTTCTCAGTTTTGTAGCTCTAGAAAAAGATTAGGAAACAAAAAGGTAATGTTCGACAAAGAGCTAAAGAATACTCAGTGCAATCCTGAGTAGAATCACATCATTCTAAGTAAATGACCGTCATTGGTTTTAAAAGGGTGCCACTCTTAGGATTTCACCACTATGTTACCATAGATCCTATCTGCTGTATGTGTTTCTCTGTGCTACCTGTGCTTCAAGTATGCTCCTACTGAGTAGTTCTATATTGTCTAATGTCAGTCCTAGAATTGCTTATGTTCTGTTTCAGCATTTCTTCAACTCTGTATTGGGTTCTTGCTAATGCTGTGTCTTCGTAAATTTGAGTTTATTCACCCTATGGCATTGTTTATGGTAATGTCCTAGATATTGATTGTACAAATCTCACACTATGTAATCTGCCTTGACTCTCAATGAGAAAGACGGACTATAAATGACATTAAAAAAATAAATAAAATTGTGCAGTAAGATGTTCGTTTTTCTTCGCCTGTTCACCAAGAGCCAGTTTGCACTACAAAGTTATTATGTCCTCCTTGAATACTACAATCAGATGTATGCTGAGTATTCAGTACTTGCAACGTAATGCCCAGCAGTGCAGGCTCAATTTTGATCAGAACCACCATTAGGGGCTTCAACCTTTCCCCTCCATGCTCTTCTCCCAACCTGAAATGGTCTCAGAGGGCTATTTGTACTGTTGCAGAAACTTGCGTACTAAAGGATTACAGACAAAGTTCTACAGCAGTCAAATAGTAGCTCCCCAGGACTATTTCAGATTGGAAAAACCACATAGGGGCAGGCTTAAACCCTCTCCCCAGTCCCATGGTCCTGATCTGCATGTGTCTGGGAAGGAAGTTCAGAACCCAGAAGATGTCTGTGTACAGGACATGTGGGAGACAAAGACTTTGTAATGTGTATTGGCCAAGGGTCTTAATTCCTATGCCTGCCCCCAATTTCTCAGATACCTTACTTTCTACCAATCTAATGTGTACCAATTTGAATTATTTGGGAAATACAGGGTTCCTCACCCCCGAGTTTAAGACTCCAAGCACAAGATAACACAACTTACAGAAAAGGAGAATGTATTCAAAGAAAGTCCTTCAGAGACTCAATGCCCCATCTGTAAAATGGGACTCAATTCCCTTCTTGCCAATATTTTATTGCTGCCATTGAAGCCTCCAAATTGCATCTACAAAGCCCAGCTCCAATGGGGGGGAAAGGACAGCCACAAAGTGGGCCAAGCTTGAAATTTGTGCACATGCCCTCAGATCAAGGTGACAGGCCATAGCCACACCAGGTAAAGTTAAATTGGCCACTTAGGACATTTCCAGCAGCAGGTGGAAGCTTTCCCAAATCATCGCATAATGCAGCACACATGAGGCCTCTGTTAAAGGGCAGTTCACTTTACTCTTAGGTCAATCAGCAACAGTAGTTCAGGCAGAACAATGAATAATATCTCTGCTACAGTAAGAGACACCCACAGATGTGTTGATATTTTTCGAAATATGCTACCCAGTTAATTGAAACTACCTTTTTCTTCAACTGACATCTTCAATGGTAGAGCAGCCCTACTTACTGGACTTGACGTAAGGGCCAAGCATGAACTCTTCCAAGTCCCAGTTAACTTGGGAAAGGCATGACAGAAAATACCTTCCTATGCTAGCACAAGTCTCCAAAGAGATCAAAATCAGCCGAGAAAAGGGCTTCCCTTTTCTTCGTGCAACTGTTCCCTCCAGAGGACTTCATTACAGGTGCCATTGAACAGCTCCAGCAACTGTAACTGCAAAACATCGGTTTCTTTAAAGGCATCTTTGCATTTTACAAGACCACAAAGTGTTCCAAGCATTAGCCAAACAATTCTGCCTACACATTCCCCTCTGCAAGCCTTATTGAAACGAATGAGAGCCGCAGAACAGCTCAGTTATCCATCCCAAGGTGAGAAAGTTTCCCAGTGAATTGTAGCTCTTAAAGCTAATCACAAAGGCTACAAAATCTCACACACACTAATCAACTAATATGTCCCACTGAAACTTGTGGAATTCACTTCTGAGCATTGGTTTGTGCTGCATGTGCCAAAGAGAAAAGGAAGAAGTCAGTCACAACTAACTTGCTCCGTTGGGTTCAATGGGACTTGTGACAGTTAAGTTTACGTAGATTAGGAACAATTTTTTAAAGGCATGTCTGTAGTCAGAATGGCAAGCAATAACAGCACAAAGGACTAGATTATAAATTAACCACTTTATTGAATATCAATAAATCGTATATAATTATATATATAAAAAAATGTTTCTTAATCCGTATAAAATCGTGGCACAAAAATATATAAATACCAGTGTACCTTTGAAATGTAAACATACCCTTTTTTGTTGTTTTTGATGTGGAAACAATGTACAAAAGAAAGATGCATTCAGGAGGCACCTGTCAATCGCCATAAATAGCTCTTTTGGCACACACCTGTCAATGGAGCAGCCCTCTCAACACAGACTGCTATTATATCGCTTGACAAGTGCCTGCTATTAGTCACAGTTCTCTTGGGGGGAGAAAGAAAGCAGTTGTTAAAAGAAGTCATATTAACAGGTGCTTGAGTGCATAGCGGCTCTGTAAACAGGAGGCTTGTTTGAAACGGCTACCCCGATGCCTTCTATAGACATTGTTAATCTTGGGAGGCATTGCAAATCGTCATTGTGTTGGCCGAAGAAGCAGCTGCCTCAGAGCTAATGCAATACTGTATTACTGCATAGTTACACCTTCTATAGGCGGTGTATATACAATGCTGGGAAGGGGAGGGAAGAACCAAGGTTGGGGTTTTTTTGTTTTAATACTTTGCTTTTGTCCTTAGAGGCACATCAGTTCAGGGTCAATCTGTTACTCCCCACCCACCACCCACCCCAAATAGAAAAATACTGTGTTATTTCAGGACAGCTAGATGTGAGGCTCAATCCTGGCAGGTACCGAGCATATAAAGCCATTCCTACACTTGTAAATGAAGAACATAGAAACAGCGACGGCTGTTAGCTTCAATGGCTTTTTAAAGGCAGGTTTGGTACTGCAGAGAGGATCGGATGCCCAAGGGCTGTTTGGCACTGACAGCCGAGTGGAACCTCCACTTCGAGGGGCAGTATACCCTGAGGTACCAGGCGCTGGGAAGAAATACAGATGATCATCACTTACAGGTTTTGCATATGCTTGGCCGCCTTTTGAAGATAGAATGCTGGACTAGATGGACCCTTGGATCCAACAGTGAGATTTTTTTTAAATTGCAGCTGACAGGATGAGAGAGTTCAATCAGAAATTCATATGCATGACATGTTCTCATTTCGGCGGCAGCTACTGTGTCACCCTGACTCTGCCTGAGGCAAGAATTGTCCAGGAAAAGGGTTTTTAAAAAAAACTGTCTTGAGGACACAGAGAAAGAGAAGGAAGGGGTGTAGGTGTCGCTTTAAGACTGGCAGCAGCTGGAAATGACAGTTTGATAACACTGCCCTGGCAGCTCAACAGAAAACTACGTTCTACAGAAACTAGTTACAATACATGTATGAGCAGGGAGGAATCCACAGCCGTTGGCGAGTTCTCAGCGGGTTCCAGTGCAGCCCGTTTCTTCATGTTTGTGGAGCAGTGACATGCGGGAGAAAGTCCGGGAACAGGTTTTGCACTGGTACTTCTTCACATCGGAATGGGTCTGCAGGTGAGCGCGGAGGTTCGACCGGTCGGCAAAAGCTCTGTTGCAGTGCGTGCAGGAGAAAGGTTTCTCACCTATGGAAACAGAAGAGGAGAAAAGGTCAGGCACAAGCGCTAAAAAAGGGTGGTCCAGGCATTCAGTTAAAATGCTGGGAAGCAATTTCCTGAAAAGCACATAGAAGATGGTTACCTGGAAACACTTTACATCTTGCCTGGGCAACTTCCACTTGGCAATGTTATATATTCAACTATACGCACATGGATGGCACAGAGAATCCAATGTATCTATAACCAACTTTGGCAGATTTACACCAACTCCAAACATCATTTCTTGGAAATCAATTCACTGAAATGGAGAAAGTCTCTCCTTGCAAACTGGTGTAGCACGGTGGCTTACCCTAAGCAGAGTTACATTCCTTCCACTGAAGTCTATTTAGGATTACATTGTAAGAATGAACTGCGAAATCCCTGGGCCAAATCCTACCTCCACCATCAACTTGTGACTTTAGGCCAGCCACTTTCTCAGCCCCTTATCAACAATATGGAAAAGTGGTGGGGGGGAAGGATAGTCTGTTTTACAAGTCTTTTGTAAAAATGTCAAGAGACTGTAAACAATGATAAATACCAGGTATTATTTTGTAATATGGATTTAAGATCATTAGCATTGTAACTTCTGTCCACTCAGAAGCAAGCCTGGAGGGTGGGGTGGGGGAGCCTGTGGTTGTTAAGCAATTTTTAGCCTCACTGATTTCAATGGGAGCGGGAAGGAAGACACACCCCCACTGAATTCAGCAGCACTTAAAAAGTGCTCTGAGCACAACCTTCCTCACAGGGTTGTTGTGAGGATAAAATAGAGGAGCAGAGAATGATGTACGCTGCTATTCATCCACACTGGGAAGAAAAATGAAGTCAATACAATAACTAGATTGCACTCACTGATCTTACTGTAACAGTTCTAGAAGATGGCCCTGGCCTTCACTGGACTCGGGTTCAACCCCCCCACTTGGGTGGCCTTGGGCCAAGTCACTCTCCCTCAGCTTAATCTACCTCACAGGGTTGTTGTCATTGTGAGGGGAAAATATGCTGGAGGGGTGAGATGTTGTAAAGAACTCAGCCAAGGAGAATAGCAGGGTATAAACTATGTAATTACATAAAAGCACAAATGACAAGATTTAAACTATCTGCCTGGGCTGTCTTAACTCAACTATAGATCAAGCAAAGGAGCCCAGGGAAGAATTTTCAGCTACTGTTGTGCAACAATCCGGACAATACAATTAAATCCTCCCAGCGACGAAATGCCTGTTATTTTGTCTGGGAGCTAACTGCAGTCCAGACTGTGCAAGAAGTGAAGTCTTCATTGCTTCAGGGGTTGGTGTACTCCTGGAAGACTCCCAGGACCAAGTACAGCTCTGTCCTTTGCCGAGATCTCCTCCTCCTCCCCCATGAACTCCCGCCTGCTGAAAAGGCTCGGAGAGATGAATTCCCCCTCCAAGAAGTTCTTTGGAAGCCACAAACAGGCCTTGCTGCATTTGGGAAAGCCAAATTAAGTCTTTGAGGAGGGGGAGAGACAGCTTCCTCCAGGCATCATCTTTAGCCCTTTTAAGAGGGTGTGAAATCAGTACCACGTAACAATTAAACCATCCCCAGCAACCGGCACAAAAGGCAGCTTGGAGATGCATTGTAAATGTGATACTCCTTGGGATTAAAAGCTAAAAAAACGCCAGCAAGCCGGCAGCTGTGGAGTCTGGTGCCCGGGGCGTTACAGTAACAGGTGCACCCGAGGAGGAGCAGCAGTGCTACATTAAAGCACCTGCTTCTGCTGACGCAGCAGCTCCGCCACTCTTCCCCCCTCCCTCCCTCGACCCTTCCCGCCTACTCCGTGTGCTCCCATTCGGCACACAATGCAAACCCGTCAGATCTGGACGGATGCATCTCAGCACACGAGACTTTAAAGGAAGGCTTCAGATGTCAGAGGGAGTGTTTCAGAAGCCTGGAAGCCAGGGCTGTGTTGGAACAAAGCAGCAGGGACTGTCCCAACAGCAGCCAAAGAATGTTATAAATTAGAAGCTCGAAAAGAAATACAGACATGGAGGAGAAAGGACGAGCTTCATGGAAAGCGTCATCTAGCTTTTAAACACAGTATGGAGGGGGGGCAGAACTAGACAAGAGCTCGAGCATGCCTGACCCACCTCGGTGACACAGTGCGCGCCTGCAGCTGGAGCAAAGCCCTTTAATCACCGCTTGGTGCCCCTGTGAGTCAAGGCTGATTCATAGGAGTTCCTGCTCAGCTGACTAGGCTCAGGGCTAGGTTTGAGGGGCTGGAGACGTGGTTATGTGATCACCCGGCCACAGGCCCTGCTCCCAATGCACATTTCACTGGGCCACCACTAACCAACAAGCAGCGCCACTGAAGGGCTGCAAAAAGGGGCATGATTTGGGTAACCACATAAACAGTGTGCTATGCACACTTGCTCTGCCCAGTGACACATGCACAGAGGGCCTAGGCTTTGCACATGCTTCCTTACGCATCGTTTGCAAAGGGGGAATCAAGTTGGGGTGAGTTGTCAGCAATTCATGAGCCTGGCTCAAAGATGTCAGTAAAGTTTTTTTTTGTGTTTAGAAACGCTTTGAGAAATCCTTATCTTCCCCCGATAAGCCGCATGCAGTGTTGACTTGCATCAGGTGGGGGGTTGGGGAAAGAGGAGATAAGAACCACCAGAGACAAACAGTAGAATCAGCTTTACCCGTGTGCGTTCTGATGTGGCCCTGCAGGAGCCAAGGCCTGGAGAAAGCTTTGCCGCAGATTTTACACACGCAGGGCAGGGTATGGCTTCGGATGTGCATCTTCAGTGCGCCGAGACTCACGTACTCCTTCTCACAGTATTTGCAGCTGAAAGATTTCCTGGTCTGGGAGTCGCAGTGCAACTGTCTGTGCTTAGAAAGGCCCGCAAAGGTCGAGTAGGACTTGCTGCACTGGCTACAATGGAACTTCTCAGCTTCAGTGGCAGATGAGGCCGGGCTGGGTGGGTCAGACGTGGTCTTGCCGTCCTCTTCTTCACTGGACAGGGAGGTCAGGTCCAGAGGTTTGGAGTCAGGGCTGGGGGGGGAAGCAGAGGCTTTCGGGTACTCCTGCTCCGAAGTGAAGAAGTTGGAGAGCAGCCCTGTGTCCCATACAAGCGGAGGGTAGTAAGGGCCGGTACTCAGAATATCTGGCTGGGGGACCGACAGGGAGTACTTCTCATACAAAAATGGGGAGACGATCACTGTGAAAAAGCAAAGGGTGAAAAGCATGAGTTCACAAAACTTGGAAGCAGTCCAGAAACATGCCAGATCCTAAACCCAGGCCAAGTCAAGGACTTTAGTTTTGCACCAGGAGTCATCGCCAGAACCCACTCTGATGCCAGGAATATTACCAGAACACATCATACCCAAGTACAGGGGCTGTATTACTCTAGTGGCCCCAATGGGGGAGAAAGGTGGAGAGACAGGCCACTGAAATAAAACCGTTTCAGTGACCATGTGCTTCCACTGGGGAGAAAAGCAGGGTGTTATCGCGAAACCAACAGTGCAGCCTTTTCTCTGGCTGCCTGCAACCCCTTTCTTAACAGCTGGAACTAGAGACAAGAAGGAGAGACTGATCCGATTTCTAGGCAAGCAAACTCCAACCTGGAGCTTCGACTCCGGATACTAAGCAGCCCGTGACCTGCCCCCCTCCCAGTGGCGCATCTCCGCACACAGCCCCGGACGCAGGCTTGCCAACCTCCCGGTTGGTGCTGGAGCGCTCCCAGAATTGCAACTGAACGCGTTCCCGTCGCCCCCCTCCGCGCCTCCACGTGGGCGCCCCGGCCGCGCCGCGCCGCCCCTGCCCTCCCCGATCGCCGCGTACCCGTCTGGCTCTCCAGCTCGCTGTAGTTGGGCTTCTTGCTGGCCGAGAAATGTTTCTTGACGAGGAACGAGCGCGGCATCTCGCGGGCGGGTCTGGCGCCGGGGGCGCGGCTGCGAGCCAGGCGAAGGCGAGCGCGTCCCTGCCCTCCGCGGAGCGACTCTCGCTGCTGCCGCCGCCAGCCGCGCTCTAAGCGTCCCGGGCGCCGGCCCCAGCGCTCATATGGGCCGGGCGGCAGGGGCGAGGCCGCCACGCCCCCCGTGTCACTGGGCAGCCAATGGCCGCGGCGGGGAGGGCTCCGGCCGTCCGGCTCCCCCGCCAGCAGGTGCTCGGCCAGCGAAAGCCGCCGACCAGCCCAGCCGCCGGGCGCTCGGGCCGGGGGCGGCGGAGAGGCGCCTGCGCCGCGTAACCCTTGGCCTGGATCGCGGACAGCAGCGCCCGCGGCGGGGCGGGAATCTCCCCAGCTCGGCGGGAGGCAAACGCCCGCGCAGCGGAGGGCTTGGGCGGTGGGCCCAGGCAGGCCCCGCTTGTTCGGCGCCAAGCCCGGCTGATTGAACTGAGATCTCTCCGAGCTAAACGACGTGTTTTAAAAAGTTATATATAGCCAATGTGTCCAGAAGACTCAACACCAATCAGAGCGGGGTGCGGGCTCAGGAGTTTTCCACCACTTTCCTCAAGCGGTTTCAAAGGGGGGGGGGATTTGTAGTGCAATCCTATGCAGAGTTATTTCAGTTTAAGCCCGTTGGATTCAATGAAGTTAGACTGGAGTAACTCTGTATAGGATAGTTTCAGGCGGGTAGCCGTGTTGGTCTGTAGCAGAAGAACAAGATTCGGGTCCAGTAGCAACTTAAAGAAAAAAGAATGCCAAGGGGAGGTCAATACTGCTTCGACGAAGAGTTCTGCGGAAGTCGAAAGCTTGCCGCCTTGTTTTGTGTCGTTTCCGTAAGATTTAATAAAAAGTCTCTTTAGCAGACTTTGTTTTGACATTTTGCTTTGGACTAATAGCTAACTGGACCCCGTGCCCTAAGAAGCGGGACAAGTTGGCAGCTTTGTAGTACAGCGTCTGTCCTCTTCCTCTCCTTTTAGCACCGCCACAGCATTCGTTGGCAGTTTGCGCTCTTTTGAAATCAGTATAGTCGATGAGTGGAGTGGGGCAAAGAAAGAAAGAAAGATCCCACCCAGTACAGGGAATTCTCTGCAGGTTCCAGGAAAGATTTTGGACACGCTGCAGATGCGCGGGCCGTGAGTCAGAAAGCACTCATGTTCTTATCCAAACCAAAGCTGCTGGCTCTGCCATGTCAGCGCTTCACGACAAATATGATAACTTGTGGGGCTAAAACGAAAAGGGAGGCTCCCTCCAGACGCCCGTCCGCGGATCTCCCTTGCGGGCAGAGCCGCTCAAGAACGGCCTGCTTTCCGCGCTCTTCCCTCGAGCCCAGCGACTGTTCCCGCAGCGCAGCGTCTGGCTTTGCGCCTCCGCGCCAGCCTCGATGGAGTCTCTGGAGCGCCTGGGGGCCACGTGGACTGGGCCTCCAGCGCCTGCCCTGCAAAGCCGGCGGCCGTGACGCGTCATCATCCCCCTGGCTACTTTCCGTGGGAACGCCACCTCGGAGTGCCACAAGAAAGGCTTGTGGGAGAGGGAGGCTTTCTCACACACACCGATCTGTTTTTAAAAAACCCACACATCAATTAAAAATGGTGGCAGCACGCACGGTATAAACCCATGGAAGCCATTACTTCAAGGGGTAGAGTTGCACCATAGATCATTGCACTGCATAAGCTGGCGGGCATGGCTTAACATGCCGGTAGGGGCCGACGGTGGATACGGAGAAAAGTTCGCACACAACACCCCGCTTACATGTTCAAAAAAACCCCAAAACGTCCCTCTTCGTTGTGCAAAATATTTCACAGTTGCCTGGTAAAAAATTTCAGGCTGGTGTTCTTGGATCAGAACAATAGCAGGGAATTCAGTTCGCGAGGGACGTATTGCTAGCAAAAGAAACTGCATATCGAGCGATTCGATATTTAGTGTGATAAAATGATACACCAGCCCTGGTGCCACGGAGAAGGGTCTGTTGCATCTCTCCCTCTATGTCTGGACAGCAGCGCCCTCTTCAGGGTTCGTGTAGGACATTTTCCCACAGAGTTCAGTATGCATGATCTAAAAGGCACTAGATGCTAGCGAAAAGAATTCTGCCGTTTTATATCCCGAGGATTTTAGCAGGAGAATATGCCCTCGTTGAAACGAAAACGACAGATCAGATGTATTGTCGAAGGCTTTCACGGCCGGAGAACGATGGTTGTTGTGGGTTTTCCGGGCTGTATTGCCGTGGGCTTGGCATTGTAGTTCCTGACGTTTCGCCAGCAGCTGTGGCTGGCATCTTCAGAGGTGTAGCACCAAAAGATAGAGATCTCTCAGTATCACTGAGACACTGTGACACAGAGAGATCTCTATCTTTTGGTGCTACACCTCTGAAGATGCCAGCCACAGCTGCTGGCGAAACGTCAGGAACTACAATGCCAAGACCATGGCCCGGAAAACGCACAACAACCGACAGATCAGATGTTTGAAAATGTCCCTCACTTTTCGCTTTGAAAGAGAAACTGACCTGTAGCACCCTGGTAAGGAAAGTTACACCCTGCTAAATCCATTAAAGCCAATGGACAGACAGTGAAATTCTAAACAGAGTTACTCCCGTCTAATCCCATTGAAATCAGTCTAATCAATGGGATTAGACTGGAGTAACTCTGTTTAGGATTTCACCAGTAGAAAAGAGCAAGAGTCCAGCAGCACCTATAAGAGTAACAAAATTTATGGTAGGATATGATCTTTCGTGAGACACCATTAGAGAGCAATTCTAAAGAGGCCTACTCTGATCCTAATGCGACTTACTCCCAGGGAAGCATGCTTAGGATTGTGCTGTAAGGATGTTTCTATATTAAGAAGAAATACGTCTGTATTAGGACTCGGAATAAATTTACCTAATATAGTTTAAATTCTATTTAGTTTCAGGTGGGTAGCCCTGTTGGTCTGCAGTAGAAGAGCAAGATTCGAGTCCAGTTGCACTTTAGAGCTAGTTGGTCTCTGAGGTCCAACTGGACTCAGAAATTGTATTCAGTCATTTATTTATGCTATTAAACTTTTTAACTTTTAAAGATTAAAACTTCTATATGCTTTTAAGGTGTCATTTCTTCTTTTAGCAGGCTGGAAGACTCTGAATGATTCTCCTGGATTTGTTTTGTTTTTTCCTGGAAAGGAAGATGTCAAACATTCAAAAACCACAGCATTTAGGACAAACAGCTACTTAAAGAAGCCGACATTTATTCATTCCTTGAAATGATTGTGCATGATTTAGTAAATTTAAATATCTGCATGTTACGAAACCCTCATCAAAGAAATCTTTTAAGAGTAAGATAGCTTACAGCTTAATTTTTAAAAGCCATCTCTTGAACTAGTTTGTGCTACTGGACTCTTTTTGATTTTGTTCTCATACTATCTGACATCTGATGAGAAATAAATGCATGCCCTTAACTTGTAGCCAAATTTTATAAATTTCCCCCCCTCCTTAAAACTGGACCCAAATATTTGGTTGATTAAATTAATAGAACCAGTGTGTTGTACGGGTTGGAGTAGTATCTGGGAGACCCCGGTTTGAATCCCCACGCTGCCATAAAAGCCTAACCTACCCCACAGAGTTGTTGTGAGGATAAATGGAGAGGAGACCAATGTAAGCCACTTTCGGTCTCCATTGGGAAGAAAAACAGGATATAAATGACAGAAATGCAATGAAATAATTAAAAAGTGTAGTCATTTTTAAAAATACAACATGGGTGCTTGTTTTTAGCTACAACTAACAGACAAAATCCTGCTGGAATCAAATGAAAGCGAAGCATCTTTAAAACAATGAGGACCATGGCTGACAATATTTTTAAAGGTATTTACAACGTTCAACTGTATCCTTGATGAATCGGATTGCTACAATCGTGGACTTGCAGCAACCTGGCCTAGAGAGCTCCTACCAAAGTAAACACCTTTTAAAGCAGCGTTGCCTTTGAAAGGGGAAAACATCCCTTGAATTCATTGAAAGGTGCTTTGGGTGCCTTTCAAATAGACTCAAAGGGGGGATAAGACAATGTCATGAGAGTCACTCCCTATTGTGTTAAAGTGTCCCAGAAATGAATACAATTAGGTGTAGTTAAAGGAGGTTTATGCTGGGCGGACAATGACCGGTGGCCATAAAATTAAATCACTATTGACTGAAAGGCTAAACTCTGTTGATCTGAAATGCTTCAACAACTGTCGAGGCCTAGAGTAGGGAAAGGCTATGTTAACTTGGCAGGCCAAAAGTAACATGGAGGGGGGGGAGAGGTATTGTTTTGCTCATTCTGAATAAAACCTGTTGGTAAGCACTATTTAGTGGTGTGCAACATGTCCATAAACAGTGAAAACAGGGAGTGGCAATTGTGCTGCAGGGTGTGTGTTTCTGTGTGTGAGCGTGTACGCAAGCCTCAAATTCTGCAGGGCTGCAAAGAAAGGGCATTGGTCAATTGCTCTGCCTGACCAAGTGATTAAGGAAAATTCTGGGAAGCCCACTTCATTGTGAAAGAACCTGTTTGGAGACAGGTAAGCTACCCATAGCATAATCACCTGCCTTTAATTGCATCAGCCACCTGAAATCCAATCATTGAGACCTTAATCCAAGCAGTAGAGAGAATGGAGAATTGCAGCCCAGACGTGATAAAGTCTATGTGATAGGTCAAGCAATGCACTTCTTGTAATCACTGGTAGAATGTGTAATGAAGCAAATTGTTCACCAGAGTGACGTCATCTGGGTCTGGGAGGGGGGGCAGGGATCTCATTTCCTCTGGTAACTTTACCACAGACACTACCATCCCACCAGGATGATTCCCGGTACACAGGGCTCATTTTGAGGGGAACACACAGGAACGCAGTTCCGGCAGTTCCCTAAAGAGGTCACATGACATGTGGTCCCGCCCACCTGACTCTCGGCCATTTTGGCCCTGTTTCGGCCTGGATTAGGGCTGAAACGGACCGGATAGGGCCTCTGATGGGTGGTGGATCACTCTCCCACTCAGCAGCAGCCCGATTCTAACCATTTTGGGCCCCTTTTTGGCCATTTTCAACCCTTTTTTGCCATTTTGGGCCCAATTTTGGCCCTGAATGGCCAGGATTGAGTCCAAAACAGCCAGGATAGGTGATGTCAGGGGGTGTGGCATCTGCAAATCAGTTATGCTAATGACACACTTCTGGTGATGTCAAAGGGCGTGGCATATGCTAATCAGTTGTGCTAATGAGTTATGCTAATGAGTTCCACCAGCTCTTTTTCTACGAAATGATCCCTGCTTGTACAGTATATTTTAATTTTTCTAACTATGATGCTGGATGTAGCCATTTTTAGACAAAGAGAACTGTGATTCCCGAAAGCTTATGCTACAGTAAAGTTGGTTAGTCTTAAAGGTGCTACTGGACTCTTTTCTGTTTTGTTTTTAGATGAAGCTTTTTACCTTGTGATGGCCTATGTCTAATGACAATAAATCTACCACTACTGTTCCCAAATTCATAGCTGAATTGTCCTCCCAGGAGTTGGAGCAGCAAAATCAGAGGTATTCTCTCAGAGCACCTGATCTCTCAACCCAAAGACATGCCAATGTGGTGAGGTGTTGGACTTGAATCTGGGATACTCAGGTTCAAATCCCTCTTTGCTATGGAAGCTTGTTCGGTGACCTTGGGGCAGTTACTTTTAGTCTATGCTGCCTCACAGGGTTGTTGTTTTGAGGATAAAAATGGTGGTGGTGGGGACTGGTGTTATAAGCTGCTTTAGATCCTTGTTGAGGAGGAAAGCATGAATACTGAGTTGAACCTATATTAATCTCCCATGTAGTCATACAGCAGATTCATAGTGAGATCAACAGCAGTGGTACCACTTAATGTAATGGGAAGGAGAGGGTTTTCTACTCTTAGGGTGGGGAGTGAATGAACTTCTTTGAAGGAAGAGCATCTTCCAGATTTCTGGCGCTTAAGAGCTGTGTTAGGGTCTAGAGAATAACACTGAAACTGTGACCTTGGCATAAAAAGTACAAGATTGGGCTGAGACTCAAGATACATTTCTATTACATTCTATTCTCTTTCTGCAACTAGTGAATTTGATTGCGGCTATCTTGTATATAAACTGTTTTATACTTATACTGCACTGTTTTTTAAATTGCTTTTAGGATGTAAATTATATGGGATGTTTTTACTTAATGTAATCTGCCCTGAACCTACTTTGCGGGGAGGGCGGAATAAAAATCTAAAGTAAATAAAATAAATACAATAAAATATTATAGCCCACTCTTTGAAAACTTCAGACACTGTCTGGACATTGTCCATTCACAAGACCAAGAGTAGATATCTTATTCTTACACAGGATAAAGAACACACTTGTACCTTGAAAACTAGCTAATTTCTTACAACAGAAGCTTTCATTTTCCCACAAGGTGCATTGTTTTTTATTCAAATTGATGTTTTCAGTGTTCAGATTCACTGATGACCTCAATGTGGGCTGCTTTCAGTATGTTAAAAAGGCCATGTGAATCAGCTCTGAAATCCTCACAGGAAAGGAAACCTGAGTTGTAGGTTGTACAGTAACTACTGATATGAGTAGCAGAGTTGCCAACTTTACCGGTAGCTGGCTGACCGCCTAGGCAGACATTTACAATATCTACATGTTATGACTGCTTGGGCAAATGTTTGCTATCACACCATTTTGCTGGAGAAAAACAAAAGTGTGTTAACAATTAGCGTTCTTACTATAGAGTAAACCTCTGAGGGGTTGGCAGTGTGCAAAGCATGGACTTGACCTACTGAAATTTCCCACCACCCTCTTAAAATGTTTTAGTTATCTCTTAGTCATAAAACAGGTTAAAATAGTCAATTTACCAGCTGAAGAAAATGTTATATCATTAACAATCTTACTAGCTTAAGAACTGGAATATTGTTTGCGCTGTTTGAAAGCAACAATTATCCCAGTGCATGGACTTGGATTCAAATCCCATTACATTTGTATGTGCTCACCTATTTCATAGGTACACCTAAAAATGTGAAGCATGAATTCAATTGCAAACACAAGCATTGTAGAGCTATATTTGGCAGCAATCTAGTATGAACTGTGGCTTTCTCTAAAGCAGTAGCTAACCTAGTTATGTCATGTAAATTGTGAAATAGTAATCAACTTCTCTGTGTTACTTTGGCTCAGCCTCCTCAGTTCTTTGATCTTTATAATGAGAATATATAGTCTATTCACTGATCTGGATGGTCCAGGCTTGCCTGATCAAATCAGATGTTGGAGGCTAAGCAGGGTCAACCCTGGTTAGTGCTTAGATGGGAGAACACCAAGGAAGTCCAAGGTTGCTCCACAGAGGTAAGCAATGGCAAACCACCTCCATATCTTGTAAACTCTGCAGGGTCTCCATAAATTGGCTATAGGAAACCAAAAAGCAGTACCAAGATACTCATTGATTTATTATTTAATAATAGTTCTATCAGTGTATGCAGCCTCGTACAGAGTATAAGAAGACCATTCTCTGCCTGGAGTAGTTTTCACTCTAAAATACAGTGGGTTGAATCCAATCAGGTTTTCCCCTGGTGAATAAGTCAGGAGGGGCCCCTGCTGACAGCCCAAAAGGCCATGTGTTGGGTTATGGGACCTGCATTGGCAAAAGCCCTGTGGGATGGGGCCTGTAGTAAGGAGGGAAATGGGTGAGACTGAGCAATAAAAGCTGGATGGATCTAACCCAACGAACAGCATGACTGTCGAATCAATTTTTTGCAGAGTAGCCAATTTCCTTAGAGCAAAGACCCGTAATGAATAAGACCAAAGATGCAAGCTAAACAAATATAAATTCCGTGGAAATCCATGGAATTAAACATTCAAGGTAGCTTTTTATGCTATCGAATTTAATAGAACTTCCGTCTGCCTAGCTACATTATGCTCAATGACTATACAGGACTTTGGGTTGGATCTGGAGGAAAATCTCCTTATGTTAAAGGAGGCCTGATTTTTGCCAATTTCCCCCTCTAGCAGCAGATCTCTGACTCTGTTTTCATGTTGCTCCTGGGGGTCCCCTCTTTCCTGTCACCTAGATGCAGCATTGGGGGGGGGCTTTGGGGGCTGCAGCAGGAGGGAGAAGGCACTCCTGCTCTACTGATGGATATTCCTTTGGCCGCTGGAGATTTTGTAGGGTTCCAACTGTTTGCATACTAAAAGTGCTAAATAACGATGAGGATGATGGTAAGGATGAAGTAGAAACAATGTTGCCCCTGTACATCAATGGATTTAGCATGGCACTGGAAGAGGTGGAAGAAATTATGTGCAGATGCACTTGGCCACATCAAGATTCTAAAAACAGGAAACATAGCTGTGAAGTCAGGAAAACCGAGTAATTGTTTGGCAAAAATAATTGAGTCCAGTACTAACTCTTATTTTGGGAGCTGGGCACCAACCATTCAGAAAGAATAGGGTCAGTTACCAGACTAAGATTTGTGTTTATTTTAAGGCCTCCGTCTTGGAACAAGTACACTGTGTCTCTGAGTATATGCAGAATTCATTTTCTTGTAGTCACTGTGTAATCCCAAACATCCCTGTACGTGTCTGGAATTTCACCTAGGATTAAACTATTTATTTAAAACTCAGTCTATTTTCTTTTTCTTTTTCTTTTTCTTTTTTAAATTAATGTGCCCTGGGATGAGGATTTTTTTTAAAAAAGGAAAAAAACTTCTGAAAGTGTGGCATATTGGAGCAAGTAGAGACGATAGATAATCTAACTTGTCCCATTGCTTGGCTGAAGCCTGTGGAAGTATAAAGCGCTGTAAAGTCACAGCTGATTTACGACAAAGCAACAGATGAGCAGAGGTGGTTTGCCATTGCCTGCTTCTGCATAGTGACCCCGGACTTCCTTGTTGGCCTCCCACCCAAGGACTAATCAGGGCTGACTCTTGAGAGTGGGCTAGCCTGGGCCGTCTAGGTCAGGGCCCTTAGGATGCTTGATAAGATAACCTGATTTGATCCTATTCAGTGTGTCTCCACCTTATCATGACTCACCCTATTGATTTAGAAGGGCCAGAAGGCCACTAAATTGTCTTATGCTGAATCAGACCATTGATCTATCAAGATCAGCAGGTTCTCTGGCTGAGGTCTTCCGCATCACCTGTTAACTGATTTTTAACTGGAGATGCTGGGAATTGAACTTGGGACCTTCTGCATGCAAAGCAGATGCTTCACCAGTGAGATGCTCTAACGCTGAGCCATGGCCCCACTTCCAAGGACCAGTTTCCTTATCATGCCCCTACCCTGCCCAGATTACTTCTGAGTCTGACCCATATTTAATCTCTGACTATGACCTGCCCTCCCACACTATCATGATTGATGTACAGTCAATCAACCAAGCCAGTGGTGAAAGCATTACCTGTTTTGTATTTATCCCGTCCCCAGCCTTACAGGGATGCCTTGAAATTTAAAACTATCTTGGAATTCCAGTAATCTGAATGCCAGATGTGTAATTAGGCCCTAAAAAGGTGGTGGGGTACAATATGGACTGAGACTGCTGCACTGGAAAGGGGGAGTCATTGATCATGATGCAGCTAGGCACACTGCAGTCCCATTACATTCAGTGACAGTAAAACCACACTCCTTCCCTGTTCAAAAATCTGCTGCTGCTTTAAGGCTTTATTTATACTGCACCTGCCTTCCCAAGCGGGACTCAAAGCATTTTACATCTTTCTCGGTTTTATTCTCACCACAACCCTGTTGTTAGTCTGACACGAACCACTTCACCACATTGCCTGTTCCTCCAGTGTAAGGACAATGGTGGATCCATTCAAGTGTGCAGAAAGCCCTCATAAGGCCACATGCATGCTAGCTGTTTATTTATTTATTGACTTCATTTATAGCCCATGTTTCCCAGTGAGACTCCAGGCTGACGGTATAATATAAAAACAATTCAATCGGATAGCCCAAAGCCTCCAATAAACAATGCAGTAGGACTAGGATAAGAGAACTGGAAAACAATGCAAACCAAAAACCGTCTGAGGCATAGCATTCCATAATGTAGAAAGTGGCTAACAAAAGTAAGAGCCAATGCAGTAAAGTAAACATTGCAGTAAAATAAACATTCCCTTATAAAAGCAACCACTGGAGCTATTCCATTACACTACAGTTGTAATCCCTTCTTAAGAATTACAGTGTTTGTCCTCATCCATCTGTGTGTAGAATTGGCATCTGCAGGTACACTCAGTATAAAATGCGCATTTGGACACAAATGCACACCCACGTTGCAAGCCTACCTGAGCGGCAATTAAACTACCAGGATGCAAATGAGGATGTACATTTCTCATCAGGGTCACTAGTTATTGTACATGTCTAATACTGGATGGGAGCGATTTCATTCAAACTTTGCCCGTGCAAAATTTCCTAAAGGGCTTGATACAGGATTTCTGTTTATTTGTTTCCTCCAAGATGGCAATCTATGCAGTCTCATAACTCCTTTAAGGTTGACAAAGATTTATAATACTGTGAATAGTAGGTGTTGGTTCTGCGGAGACAGGCATCTTTCCTGTGTGATGGACATGCAAATGTGCCTCCAATTATATCAGCCGGGTTGGAAAAACACATTTCCTCCAAACTAGAGATATTACATATTACAAACTAGAATATTACATATTCTTCAAATGGCAGTCGTACATAATATTACTGCTGCCAGGAATTAAAAAAACAGCCACCAAGATTCAAGATTGGCTGTTCAAAGTAAAAGATCAATGTCTTGGTAAAATTAATGAATCACCAAAAATATAGTGATGTATCCTGGACTCATTATAGTCAGGAGTTGTATAAAGGCTGGATCTGGCAACAGAATAGTTAGAAGTAGAATCTTGGTCACTCAGTGTTGGTATTTTTGTTTTTATGCTTATGTGGGTGGTATTTAATGGGGTTTTTTTTGACAATTTACTTTTGTTCTCTCTTTTTTCAGTTGTTGTAGTTTAATCAATTAAGTAAAAATACAGGATTTCTAGAGATACCTCATAAATGTGTCATAAGCAGGGCTTTTTTCTGGGGAAAGAGGCGGTGGAACTCAGTGGTGGAACTCAAGACTGCACAATGACGTCACTTTGGGTCAGCTGGAACAAGGGGGGAGTTTTTTAAAGTTTAAATTGCCCTTGGCGAAAATGGTCATATGGCCGGTGGCCCCACCCTCTGATCTCCAGACAGAGGGGAGTTTAGATTGCCCTCCGTGCGCTTGGCGGCGCGGAGGGCAATCTAAACGCCCCTCTGTCTGGAGATCAGAGGGCGGGGCCACTGGCCATGTGACCATTTTTAAGAGGTGCCGGAAGTCCGTTCCACCACGTTCCCGCTGAAAAAAAGCCCTGAGTCGTAAGTGCATTTGCCGATCTTCATCCCTTGCTATCTTTGCTACCTCCTCCCTCTCCCCATTCTATTCTCTTTCCACTATCAGACTTGAGATTGTAAGCTCCTTGGGGCACAGACTGAGATATGCCTCTGATGTAAAATGTCACACACACTAACAGTGCTGTAATGAACTTAAAAGTGGTCCCTTTGTTTGTATAAATACCTGGCATGTTTTGGCTTTTGTGTACTTTAGTACTGATTTAGCTACAGACCTGGACCTGGTTTGTTAACATAGGCACAAAAGCCACATTAAAATGCAGAATTTAGATAAAATAAAAGCAGCCAGCTGTGAATTTAGAAGAAGTAAACAGATCATAAACAAAGGCTAGTGGCAAAATCTTAAATATGTGGGAGACGGGGAAAAAGAGGCACTGAACACATGAAGCTGCCTTTTATCTCAGTCAGTATTGTCTGTTCAGACTCGTGGAGACTCTCCAGGGTCTCAGGCAGCCGTCTTCATATCACCTTCATATCACTGGAGATGCTGGGGTTTGAACCTACGGTGTTCGACATGCCAAGCAGATGCTCTACCACTGAGCCGCTGGCCCCTCCTTCATTGGAACCATTTTTTAAAAAATTACTGCAATGTAATCTTTTCAGTTAAGGAAATCCAAATTGTCACAAAACAGTTTGCAATTTTTTTGTTTTAATTTCCCAGAATTCTTAATCAGACTGGATGTTCCATATAAAGGGGAGAAAAGAGGAAGGAGGATAGAAAAGTCTTTCAGGGGGTTTCAGAAAAGATGCATTTGGCAGCCTCCTGGAAATGGAAACCAGGAAGTGTCAGACTTCAAGTAGAGAAGGCTAGGTGCAAACTTAAACTCAAGATGCACCATTCTCTTGTTGCAAGTACAAAACGCAGCAGTTAATCAAAACGCTCAGAAGAAAAGCATGGAGGTCCTATATTAAGAAAGCTTCATATCACTATTCAGTGATCCACTCCTCATATCTGATGAAGGGAGATTTGACTCTCAAAAGCTCATACCCTGGAAATCCAGTTGGTCTCTAAGGTGCTACTGACCCAAATCTTGCTCTTCTACTACAAATCAACACCACAATCCGCCTGAAACTAACAAAAGCGTATCTGGTATCTGATGAATTGAGCTTTGACTCATGAAAGCTTATGCCCTGGACAATTTTGTTGGTCTTTAAGGTGGTACTGGGCTTGAATTTTGTTCTGCTGCCTAAAAGAGGATAACTTGTTTTCACTTGTGGAAATTCTGAGTAGCAGAAGCATGACATAGCCTTGTGTTGAGGGTTTTTAGAATGATTGTGTTACTATCACACTCTGCTGAGATAAAGGAGGCAGTTCACACCATGGATAAAGCTATTGTCCTAAGCTGTCTCCACAGACTGTTACCAAGTCACTGACAAAGTGCTTTGGATCAGTTCCACCCTGTGGTCATTTGTTCTGGAAAGAGTGACTCACAAAAGGTTATGCTAGACCTAGTCTGTTGGTCGCTAAGGTGCCGCTAGACTCCTGTTTTATTCACTTTTCCAAGGGATACTGCTGTCAGTCCTTTGCATCATCCGCAAATCTTGGCACACTTTAAAGATGAAGAGAATAATTTCCTTCAGCATTTGAATTCTCACTTTTTGACCATCAATTCCCTCTTAAGTAGCTTAGAACATTTTAAAATGTGCTCAACCCCGCCCCCTCATTCTTCCCCATAGGGTTGCCAGCCTCCAGGTAGTGGCTGGAGATCTCCCAGAATTACAACTGGTCTCCACCTGGAGAAAATGGCTACTTTGGGGGTGGACTCTATGGAATTATGCCATGCCCAGGTCCTTTTCCTCCCCAAACCCCACTTTCTCCAGGTTTCACCCCCCAGATCTCCAGGAATTTCCCAACTTGGAGCTGGCAACCAATGCCCAATCACCTGTGGGTGTTTGGGGCCTGGTTCCAATGGGAGTCATCCAAGTTCAACATCTTACAGCCTATTCTTTCCCCACCATTTTGCAAAATAAAACAGAAGTCCAGTGGCACCTTAACGACTAACAATAATAACACTTTGTAAACTGCTCTGAGTGGGCATTAAGTTGTCCTGAAGGGCAGTATATAAATCGAATGTTATTATTATTATTATTATTTAATTCAATATGAGTTTTCGTGACAGATATGTGGACAGTGGAAACAAACACTACCATTCTGTAATGAATTCATCTGATTATTCTTCCCATCCCAAAGCATCATTCCCTAAAAGAGCTACACATCTCCAAAAGCACAAAGGGGTCAGATATTGTTCTGCCTCAGCTAGAATTCTGTTGGTGGGTTCAGGAGTAGCAATTGTTATCCTCAATTGGCAACTGGGTATAGAGAGGAGGGAATTGTAAATAGGGGGGGGGGGTTCAAATGGCCATAAAATGCAAAAGAGCCAGTCTGACATTTGTATTTAAAGCTCAAATGTATACAAGATAAGCACAGTGACCATTCACAAAAGTAGGCATTGGTGATAACCGAATGTTCCTAGCTTTGCTAAGCTATTTAACACCTGTAGCATAAGAGGAAATGGCCGTGCCAGTTGCTGCCTGCAAGAACACAACCAAACTTCCTGATACATTCAAGTTCAGCTGTTTTCATGCCGGCATTTCCCTTTGATGTTCTTTTGCTGAAGAACGGGGATTCCCAGGTCAGACAAGACATCTTACATGAGTGGGATCAAGTGAAAGACCTTACACTTGTTCTTCATTGAGGATACACATGCATCGCTAGGGAGACAGAGTACACTTGAATATAAGACCGCACAGAAAGTAAGTCACTTGAGAGTCCCCGTGTAAGATGTCTTGTTTAGAGAGACTCTGAGATGGTCTTTATACTGGTTGCTGGATGTTGCCATTTTTAATGGCCGTTTGTGTCCATTTATCCTTGTGCAGGGGCAGACCTGTTTGTTCTATAACAGCAGAAAGCCACTGTTGGCAAGTGATGGCATGCATCAGATTAATGAGCTCATGGTGGGATGGCTGCCTCTATGAAGTCCTCTAACAGAGATGCTTGAGTGAAGGGGGGGGGACGCGAGTAACAGACATCAGAGTCCAGCAGATATTAAGCCTTTGGACTTCCGTGGATTTAAAAGGATGCAACTCTGCTTAGGACCGCACTGTTACTACTTTGGTTTGTTGTTTGAGCCCTTTGTTGTTGGTGTGTGGCCATTTTAATGGCTTAAGGAATGGCACATAAGGATGGAGATGCCCACCAACTACTATGAGAAGAATAGTGGCATCTGTAGATCATTGATGGTATGCTGTGGAACAGCTGTGCTACAAGATTTTAAGGCAAAACAAGATTTTTTGTTGTTTTTTCCACAAGGGAAAAGTTTTTGCTTATGGGGGAAGCATGACCCCTTGGTTACTATTGATGGGATGACACTAGGGTTGCCAGCTCCATCTCGGGAAATTCCTGGAGATCTGGGGGAAGAAACCTGGAGAAAGTGGGGTTTGGGGAGCGAAAGGACCTTGGCATGGCATAATTCCATAGAGTCCACTCCCCAAAGCAGCCATTTTCTCCAGGTGAACTGATCTCTGTTGCCTGGAGACCAATTGTAATTCCGGGGGATCTCCAGCCACTACCTGGAGGCTGGCAACTCTAGATGACACCTTTTTGCAAACTATTTTTCTTCTCTTTTTATGCCTAAGGGAATGTTCTCTCCTCCTTTCTGATGTTTAGTTGGAAAATGAAGCAAACAGGCAGTCTCTTTACAGCGAGTGACTCTGTTCTCACATCCGCTGATGCAGCCCTCCATCATTCTCTGCATAAAGGCATTATTTTACATAAAATTTCATCTTTATTCTCTGAATCCAGGCTCTGTTTTCTGACACGTACCTCTGATAAATCATCCCCCCTCTTTGATTTTGAGGTGAGGTGAGGGGGGGGGGGTCAGTCCTCAATTCCAACACTTTGTTTTGAGGTTCTGTTTTTGCTTTAAAACATATTATGCAACAAAACATTTAGACCCCCTCTGTTAACAGAGAGGTGGATTTCCTTTCTTTAATCCAAACTATTTCCTGCCTTCAGAAGTGGGGCCTGAGGGGGCCACTGTTTCCCTTCCAGTTGCTGCTGTTAGTATGAAAAGTGTTCTAAATCATCTCCCCCTCCACCCCACAGGCCTTTTCCACACCACGGTCATTTGTATAGCTGCCTTGAGGGTTTTACTGCAAGATAAATAACACTTGCTACGTTGTGGTTGCAGGAAAACAGCACAGGCGGGTTCAGAGGTATGTGTCAGCCACCTAGGAGCCAAGGGTTACGAGGTGGGTGGCAAAAACAGGCCTCTCACAGAGGCTTACCAATATCCTCCATTGAGAACTTTTTTCCACCATCATGGTCTTTGAGGGGAATTTTTTTTTCTTGCACAAGCACACAAGAACCCCCCTAATTCACACTCTTCTCATCAGGTCCTGCTGTTGATTTTGGCAACCGAACACAGCACCTGCTGTAACACCCAGACTCCCTCTTGGTTCTAGGACAGCTATTTTAGTTAGGGGAGAGGGCCAGAGGGATGTGAGTTACTGCTAACATCACTGGTCCTCAACCAATGCGTTAGAAGAACCCAAAAGTGGATTGAGGCCTGAGCTACAGGGTGTGTGCCAATTTTGCTTTCTATGCAAAAGAAGAGGAAGTGTATGCTTATAATACAAAGTTATACGAATTGTTCTTGCCAATTAACAGGGATCCCCCACCTGAGAATTTTAGTTTATTGAGCATGAGTTCTATGAAGGATCTCTGTCCCCCCTCCCCAAACAATAATTCCCAGGGTTCCATAAATGGCTGTTAAATCAGCATAAATATATTCTGAGGGAGACAGAACTATGTGGAGGGAAGCAGAAAGGAGGCACATATTTAAAAACATCCTGGGTTCCATGCTGCAGACTGAAGCTGAAAGTGGCTTTGATTTTGCTTGAAAGCCAGCATGGTGCTGAAGTATCAGATTAGTACCTGGGAGGCTATGGTTCAAACCCTCCCAGCTATGTACCTCTCTAAGGAAATGAGACATTCCTTCAGCCCAACCTGTATCAGAGGGCTGTAGTAAGAAGAAAACAGTCTGGACTGGGAGGAGGGGATATGGTTATCAATTCCATCTTGGGAAATCCCTGGAGCTCATCAGGGTTGTGATATCACTGTAAAACTTCAATTTCTTTTAGGCTCTAAGCTTTATCATAGACTCTGCCATCTGAAGCTGCGATCTCCTCCAGGAGAACGGATCCCTGCAGCCTAGAAGTCAGTTGTAGTTCTGGGAGAACGCCAGGCCCCACCTCAAGGTTGGTAACCTAGGACAGACACCATTAAACCACCCACCGTAAGCTTATTGACAAAACAAATGGATACAAATGGACAGATGGTTTCTCATTTGGGTTACTCTGTGTATATTGATAACAGAACCACCAATATGTGTTTCATCTTCATCCTTCCTCTGTAATAGGCTCAGCGTGGTTTATAGTAACGCAGGCCAAATACAGAGGAAACGAAAATGGACTGAACATGACAATATCATCACTTTAAACCTATGCTCTGCTCTTACATGGGTCTTTCAAGTTTCCAATGAGCTTGTCTGGTTGGCTGGTGATGTGGGCCAAGCTTACATTTGGCCACTTTTTTCCCCAATCCAAATTTAAACAGACATGTATTTATATAAGCTGCTCCTTCTGTCAGGCATTAGAAAGTATATATTATGCTGGGAAGTTACAACAGAGTAATGCTATTACAGGGGAGGATTGATTGTGATTCTCCCCCATGACAGCTGTGTTAACAGGAACAAAATTTATTTATTTTATTCAATTTATATCCCACCCTCCCCACAGATGGGCTCAGGGCAGCTAACATTAAAAATACATTAAAATCAAAAAAACATAAAATCAATAATTTTTTTAAAAATCATTAAATACTCCAGGAGCTGGCTATTTAAACAAATATTGGGAGTCCGTATACGGGCATAGCAGATGGCTGAGGGTAGATGGAAGGAGGACATGCGCTGACACCCAGCCAAAGGCCCGGCAGAACATCTCTGTTTTACAGGCCCTGCAAAACTGTAACAGGCCCCGGGCCGCAGGGCCTGGATCTCCAGCGGGAGAGTGTTCCACCAGGCCGGGCCAGGGCAGAAAAAGCCCTGGCCAAGGCCAGATGGATGTCCTTCTAGCCGGGGACCACCAGGAGTTGCTTGTCTGCAGAGCGCAACACCCAGCAGGGGATGTAATGGCAGAGGTGGTCCCGCAGGTATGCAGGTCCCAGTCCGTGAAGGGCTTTAAACATCAAGGTTAACACCTTGAACTGGATCCAGAACTCCACTGGGAGCCAGTGCAGCTGGCACAGCACAGGATGAAAGTGCGCTCGGATTGGCATTCCGGTAAGGATGTGTGCCGCTGCATTCTGGACCAGCTGTAACTTCCGGGTCAGGCCCAAGGGCAGCCCAGCGTAGAGTGAGTTGCCATAGTCTAGCCTGGAGGTGACTGTTGCATGGATTACTGTAGACCTCAGGCACTAGGGCAATTCTCCCCCCCACCCACACACACAGTCACAATTCATTTCATTGCCTCACCTCACCTCCACAGTGTTCTTAGTTCATGCAGAACCAGTTCTTGTAGGACACCCATTTGTAGCATACCCCATTCATGCAGATTGTTATACACCCAGTTTGGTTGTGAATTCAGGATACAGGGGGAACACACCTATATTGTTCTGAGGAAGTGCGATGGTTAAGAGTCTTGTGGGGTCTTGTAGTTAACATCTGCAGAATCTACAGCAGTATTCATTGTGTATCATGCCATGTCCATTACACTATCATCTTCCTTTGTAACCCAACTTTATTACATTATTGTCCACAATATCTTTCACAGCCTCTCTCTCCAGTCTTTTACCTCCTGATTTGCTGTCTGTATTACTGTTTTTAGTGCAATGTCCTTTATTGCATTCACTGCATTCTTTTTAGCTGTAATCCACCTCGAGTCTCAGTAAGAAAGGCAGACTACAAACAAAATGCATACATTTGATGAGCTTAGACCAGTAAGTATTTCTCTGCCTATCCTTAGAGGGCTGTTGTGACGATAGCAAAGATGAGCCATGGATGCTGACCTGAGCTCTAGGGGGAAAGGGTGGCATTAAAACAACAAATAGAAGTTTTTATTTCCCCTAGCAACACTTAAATGCTTGCACAGCCCACCCCAGCTCAGGAAAGAACATACAAGGTGAAAAGGCAGTAATAATATACCACACAGTAAAGGTACCGACTTCAGCTTCTTTGCAGAGGACCTTGTATCAAGCCAACTATTCCTCTAACATTAAAGAAGATGAACTTATAACCATAGTGGAAATGTTTTTATTAGACTCTCACAAGTCTCTCTGGCAAGTCACAGCAAGGGCCTCTCCACCCACTGCAGCCCACCCTTCGCAGAAACTGAACATTTTCCACAGCTGTCCTCTTCACCCGTTGGCCCACCCATTTCACTATGATGTGGAAGATACACAACCACAAGCAAGCTGAAGAAAACAGACCCTGAAGTCACAAGCAGTAAACCCAAATAGCACCCTTCCTCCCACTAAATATCCACTGAACAGCTCTTCTGCAAAAGCTTTATTGAAACAGAAGGTGTGCACGAGAATCACACCTGTATTCCACTGCTTGAGGCTTGGTCATCTTCCCTTAAAGTAAAGGCTGCATAGATAGGGGCAGTCAAAGGTCTGAGGCATACCTTATTGAAAGCACAGAGATTTACCAGATCTTAGCTTAGCAGCAAGTAGTAAACTGGAGAGGAAGAGCTCCCTCTACTGTCCAGGTACTGCTATTTTTAGTATGACTTCACCAAAACATGGAAACTCAAAATCAGCTCCATGCTTTGTAGTTATGTTTGCAGAGAATGTACAACAGTTCTTGTATCTATAAGCATTAAATGTACATGCATCAGGACGTCTCACACTGAACAATGTGGACCTCTAGCCAAATGTATACAGGTATTTAAAAGGTGAATCTATCTCATTCCCCCTGCTACAGTTGGGATCCTGTGTATCTATCATACTATTTTCGTAAGGTTCCTAGTAAAGCACTGTAGACTTGGTTGTATTTGTACATCATTCTGAAGACACATCATTCCTACAAGTGGACTTGCTCTTTCCTGGTACAGTATCAATTCACCACCATTTCGTTAAAGGAGGAAGGTATAAACTTAACCCTCAGG
Source organism: Eublepharis macularius (assembly GCF_028583425.1). NCBI lineage: Eukaryota > Metazoa > Chordata > Lepidosauria > Squamata > Eublepharidae > Eublepharis > Eublepharis macularius. Next base: position 148,200,047 of record NC_072794.1, on the reverse strand, counting down.
AACTGAAACTTAGTAACCATGACCAATTTACAACATGCTAACTGAACTCATCCTCAGACATTTGGGCACAAGTTTTATTTGAGATATTACACTCTTTTGCCACAATGGGAACTCAAAGCAGCTTACTGCCTTATTCACCCCTCCTCCATTTTCTCCTTGCAAGCTTGTGAGGTACAGCAGATTGGTGCGTGACGGTCATCCAGAAGATAACTAGGTGAGTAGCCATGCTGGTCTGGAGTAGAACAGCAGGATTTTTGTCCAAGGGCACCTTAGAGACCAACAAGATTTTTACATTAGAAGGGAACAGTTTACATTCTGAAAATCTTGTTGGTCTCGAAGATGCCGCTGGACAAAAATCCAAGGTTGCCCAGTGAGTTTTCATGGAAAACTAGATTAAAACCTGGTTCACCCACTGGTTAGTCTCATACTTACTACAGCACAGTGGCTCTGTTATATATCCCATTTATACAGACCAACAGTGATGACCAAACTGTTACCAACTGTATTGGCAATATACCAGTTTCTGCAGGTTCATTCTGGCAGTGTACATGGGACACCTAGTCCCTGTACACACCAGAATCACTTTATGAAAATCTGTGTGGAGAGATTGACCAGTTCTTATTTTCTACACAGAGTGAGATCATTTGCCTGTAGCACGGGTGAAGATATTTTATGCTTGTTTGAGCTGTTTCAGACAGAACCATCAAAAAGGAGGAGGATTAAATTACAGGCAGGCTGACAACACTCTTCCAGTGAAGAGAGGTCAATGCAGCTTCAGTGTTTTATCTATATTTAATTACCTTCTTTCATACTCTCTCACAGACCGTGTCTATGGCAAGGAGAACAGTATTTTATGTTGGATAGTTTTAGAGGCACACATGCATTTTTAAGTAGGTCCAAAAAATTGCCTCAATGCAATTAGCTCAATACAAGAATGTATATAACTTTTTGCTCTACCTGTTAAGAGTCTACAAAAACGTTCTCCATGGACAGAGCTTGATTCATTCTTGCAGCTCAAATGAAAATCTTGGGACAAGAGTTTCAATAAACATTAGACTTTAATTGATTACTACATTTATTTATAATTTCATTTCAGAGCCAGAACAAGACAGTTTTGAAGTTCTAAAATTATTAAAATTACTAGAAGTGCACTTAGAATATGAGAACAAAGTAGCAGTCAGGTTTGTGTATTAGGATACCCAGTTCCTAAAAAATTCTGAAGAACAATGCTGTCATTTGCAGAGATACTGAGGACCATTACCAGGATCCAAACAGAAAATGCATATACAGAAACTAAGATTATTATCCAGCTGCCATCTTTGCCTCCCCCAATCACACTGAATGCCACTCTGACATACCACCCTCCCCCGGCACCCATGAGCTACTTCTGATGGGCACAAGAAGGCTACAAGAGGAAGGATAAGAATCTGAAATGCCCCACAACACTAGAGGTACTCTGTGTATGCTGACCAACCTCACCCAAAAATACCACTGCTGGGATGGTTCAGCACAAGAAGGGGGCTGGAATCCAACTAACCACACGATTTTGGATAGGATTTTAAAACAGGTTTAGTCAATCCACAAACAGAGCACATCCTAAAAAGTAGCACATTGATTGTGTAGGCCACTTCAGCATCTAGACACTCATGTCATGCGAACCTGCTTGAAGGCCATCAAATGCTGTCATCTTCAGTAGCTTGCCAGGTCTTCACTCTCAAATTTTAAAACATGGCTGTTATGTTGAATGGTGTGTATTGATTTGTACAACCTCTGCTACTGCAAACTCCCAGGGCAGTTTGTTACCACAATAATTAGCAGAAGGCAGTTAATACATAGAGCTAACCGTTTCAGATACCTCTCGATACAACTTCCTGAGCAATCTCTAGTCCAGTTCTCTTAATTTGTTTGATACAGAGTCATTCATTTCCACACAGTGAACATGACTTCTGAACGTGCCACCATAAGGCAAGATTTACACATCCATTAAAAAATCCAAATATTCAGGAGATGCAGTATTTCAGACTAGTACATGGTGGTGCATTCAGATATGATCACCCTACCAAAAAAACCAAAACAAACCCTGTTACACCACCAGTCTTTAGATATCAAGAACTGACTGAGAATCAGGCCTCTGATTCACTGGAGAGCTAGCCTTCTGACCCACAGCAGCACAAGAAATCATGATGTGGGCATACACACCAACTTCAGCACATGGACACTGAACTCTCTGCATGGAACTTTTCACATACATGACATCTTTCTTATACATACAGAAGCATAAAATCAAGGAAGTTCTACTTAAGAGTTCAGTAGTCCAGTATTTGCTATGTCTAAGGAACCAGAAGTTAAAATTATTTGCTACTATCAAATTGTTTTCAATTCTAGGTATAGAGGTAGAATTATACAAGGGCATATTTGAGCTTAGGAAACCAGAAATAACGTGTTATATGTTTGAATCCATCTGCCTTCCAAAAAAACCAAAGTCACATTTAGCATTTGAATTTCACATGGATGTTAATGGTGGAAAAAGAAAATGACAAATAGGACTGCCCTAACAGATTCCCTCCAAGCTCATGGAAGGTATTGTCAAGTTATTAAATCAAAACATCAGCCTGTTATGGAAGTGCAACACTGTGCTTGTAACTGAGACTTTATGCATTAAGGGCTGATTATAGTGTTTGTATTATTTCAATATAAAATCAAGCTCATTATTTTTTAGACAATCAAGGGACGCAAAACTGTTTGACATTTGAGGCCAATAATCAGAACTGCCAAATATCCAGAAAAAAATGGGAATCTTCCTATACGTGACCCATATTAGACAGAGAGCAATATAGTTTTTAGAAAGGGTGCCCACAGGCTAGAATTACTGGTAATGCTTCAGGAGTTTTACAGTTTGGGAAACTTAGGAAGAGGCTGAAACTGAGGAAAACAACAAATAACTAAAAAATCCTCAAATCAAACAGAATGAACAAAATGTTCCCTGCAGCATATCAGCAAGATTACTAGAAAAAGAGAAGCAGTAAAGCAACACATATGGAGACCACAGGAATCAGAGCCAGGAGTTGGACTTTTCTCTTTATGGATGCCAGAGAATGTGGGGGTAAGAAGTATCCGGGGCATGTCTCCCCCTAATGGAAGCCAAATTTAAGAGTTTATTTCCTGCTTTGTTCATTGATCCCTCAAGGAGCGCAACATAACTTGGGCAATCATATCATCTTCATCAGCATCATAATCCTAAAACAGAAGACAGGAGAGAGTAAGCATGAGCAAAGGAAGTTTGGTCTTGTCCCCCAAATGGGCCTTGATGAAACTGAATGCCCTGTTTCCTTTATTCTTCTGGTTTCTCTACAGCAGGGGTCCCCATCTTTTTAAAATCAACAGGCGCTGTTGGAATTCTGAGAGGGGTTGGCGAGCGCCACTCCAAATGGCCACCACAGGAGGCGGATCCAAACCTAAAATGGATTTCACATAAGGTTCTGCCTCTAACAGAAGAAGGCTCTAACTGAAGACCTCCCCTCCTCATCTTGAGAAAAAAATAGTCTGAATGGCCCCACCCACTTCCTGAAAAGCTTTGCAGGCACCAAGAGAACAACTGGCAAGCACCATGTTGGGTAACCCTGCTATATAGACAGATACAGATTCTGGGCATGCTCACAGTATGGCTGCGGTTTAGCTCACTTACTGTCATCATAGTGGCTGTCACTGAAATAGTGTTAATTTAAAGCCGTATTTTCAAGAGGTCAAAGAATCCAAGAGTCCAAAAGCAAGTTCTACCTTTTATATCCGTGGAACATTTTTTGTGCTTGATACTTACCACAAATGTATCATAAGAAAAACGATGCCGTCGTTGAAGATGCTCCATGAAGTTAGCACTTCTATAGCTTGGGTCACCCCACGGCATTGATGCACAAATTGGACAAACCTGGAAATGTTGACAGTTTAGCCACTCAACAACTCTTCCTGAGATTTTTCTCCTTTTGTATCAGACTGGCACACACTCTGACCTCTGTCTGCCACCTGAAATTTTTAAAAGCTTGGACCCAAAGAGACCCTGGAGATAGCAGAAGACACTTCTGTCCATGCACACTCGATGTCCAGCTGCACACTTCCCCCTACTCCCGTTGCATTATATACCACTACTGCGGGGTTCCTTTTCCCAGTTTTTCAGCAGAAAAAGGACTGTGGTAGGGGGAGGGGAGGAACAAAAAGGATAACCCTACTGCACGAGTCAACTCCACTCATGGTTCTTGGACACCAGTCAAGGTATCTGATGCATACTCAATGTTTACTTGAAAGCATTCAGGATTATTACAATGGGTTGCAACCAAAGGCTCTCTTCCACCAGAGGCTGCTTCTCTTAGCAGAAGGAAGTCTGCTAAGTCCAACCTAATTTACCCAAGATTAAGAAGAGTAATACTACAAGTATAACAGAACAGTGATTGATTTCATTTGTATCTCGCCTTTCTCCTTAACAAAGGACCCAAAGCAGCTAACATTGTTCTGCTCTCCTGCACTGGAACATCGGGATCATCCCAGTTAAGGATCTATGCTTCTGAAATTAACTACTCTGAACTACCTTTTTAGAATACAAGTTTAAACAGGTAAGATTATTAGGTCTACTTCCACCAAAAAGTGAGATAATATATTAATTACAAAAAATGGGCTGTAACCATGTTAAATATTAATGAATGCCAACCTGATGTAGAACCATAATTTGCTTCAAGGCACCCCGATTCAGACAACCACTCAGCCCATCTTTCCTCTCAGCTTGGCCTACCTCATAAGACATATGGAATTCACAAAGTTTTGCGCTGACATTCATCTTTATGATTAATCGAATGATCAAAACTTCTCTACTTGTTACAGAATAAGCCTTCAACAAAGAAGGTTTCACACTACAATACAGAGCAGCCTTTCCCAACCCCATGGGTTAGTCCAGGCTGTAGAAAATAAAATCAGTATTACCACTCGCTTTGCATCCATGCTGTGATACTTCCGGCAGTGTTCTACCAGCCCTTCCTGGTCCAGGTTTCTCTCATTGCAGTAAGGGCATGGAAATGTAAACCTATTTGGAACACTCCTGGAGAAAGAGAGGACGAGGGACTTCACTTCTCTGAAAGGTTATGCAAATAAAGGCTCCCAATTTTGCAGCAGGATAATCCCATGTGGAGAGAAGCATCTTACACCCAGACAGCAGCAAATGTTTTTGCAGTACTCTCTAAGATCACAGCTTCCCCCCACCCCCCCCACATCATCTCCAGAAATGAAGAGAAGCATGCAGAAGCCATTTATAGATTAAAAAAAACAAGTGCTTTCCATTTGGGCAGTTTTCATAAAATGAAAAGCAAAAGCTCTCTTCATTCTGACAAAGAACAGCATTAATTTTCATGATACAGATAAACCATTCAATGTAAGGTCCTCTTGAGTGCAAGGACAACTAAGTGATGCAGCCGCTTCCCACTAGAGAGCCAAGTAATTTGCCATGTCTCACACCAAGGACACTGTCATCATGTCGTATGGGGACAGAAGGACCAAGAGACCCTGTCTGTCTGCTCACAGCAAGTGGTCTTGGCCCTTCAGAGAAAAAGACCTCTTGCAGCAGAAATTGGCTTTTCTTAAGTGTTATGTATGTGCCAAAGGCTTTGCAGTGGATAAAGGGGATGCTGGCAAACACTAAGCCAAACCAATACTTGCATACTTGCCTAATGGTAAAGGGTGCAAGCCTTTTACTTTACTGGCATCCCACTTCTAGGAGTCTTAAGACACATCATGGGCCATGGCTCCTAACCACTCAATCTATTTTGATCCCCATCAAAAGCAAGCCCTTTCAGATATTTTATTTAGCATTTTGGGTAACAATGTGGAAGCTTGAAACAGCTTCTTCTGACTCCTGCAAACTGCTTCTACCGTGACTCTCAATTCACAGGTATCTTAAGGCCTTTAGAATGGTGTCAATTTCATCCACATGGCATCTTCACATTCAATCAAGAAAGTTTTTCCGAAGCCATGTTTCTGGAGTGAAACAGATACAGCTAACCATTGTGCAGTTAACAACTGATAGTGATCTCGTCATGGGTCTCAAGAGCTGCAAAGTTAACAAGTCAAGAGTTTCCAGCAGAAGGCTGCAAGTGGCAACACTTCCCCCACCCTTACAAAGAACTGCCCACTTTTTACTACTAAATGAAGAGTTTCTAAAGCCCCCTTCCCTCCCAATTATCTACTGAAGCAATCATTAGTGATCCCAGTGGAACACCAAACACAGTAGCATTTGGTTAAGACTTATCAGTCCTCAATTTGTGATGCCTCCTCCCCCTTTAAACACCAGCAAGCAAAGTGTGACTCTCCATAGGTGTTACCTGGTATCCTGTGGTGGATCTTTAGTCACAGCTCTAACACCTTCCATTATGTAATTCTGGTATTTTAGACAAGAAGCCACATGACTACGCAGCTTTGAGAGGTACATCTGTACAGGAAAAGTCAAACAAGGTTCTCTCTTTAATATGGAGACAGGAGATGCTTCAGACTGAATGTAAAATGAACATTCTCAGAAGTACAAAAAAAATCCACTTGCTGCTTCAGCAACACTGAAGCACAGCAGGCTCCAGATCAACTTCTAAAGGGACATACAAGGCTCAAATGATCTGCAGTAAGGTCACAGTATCTTGCCAGATCCCTTACAGTGCCTCAGACAGCTAACATCTTGTTTACCTGGCCAGTATTACTTTTTTTCTTTCATTCCCTGGAGACACATCAGGCTACAGTACTGTCTCTCTCATGCATCAAGTTAGGTGGTCTAGCTTTCTTCCTTCTTATAGTGTAATAGTCAAATATAAGCACATCGCTTTTTACATTTCTTTTCGGTGGCAATCATGCTAGCAATGCAAGGGTTACCAAAGACAGCATCAGAATTGTACTTTGCACGGCAACTTGTCCCTCCATGTCACATACCTCATGGTTAATTATTTGAAACCAAACCTTAGGGCGCAGGTGGTAGAAAGTGATACGTGTTTAACTAACATGGACTTCACTACATAGAAGGCCCAATATATAATAGAATTAAACTCCCATAACCATTTGATGAGTTTGCTAACATTTTATCATAATGCTACTAATATCTAATTAGGCATGCATCTTACAGAAATACACAGTACTTCTTATGCTCTCTTATTTGTGGAGTTTATGAAGACAAGATGGTAAAGACCATATTCATTCTATGAATGGAAGCTGGGCTGCATTCAACTCACCTAAGGAATCCATACCCAAAATAGGATCTGAGCTCAGGTTTACAAGAGTTGAACTGCAAGAACAGTGACCGAGTGTTTCTTAAAGTGCCAGTAATTTAGAATTTTTGCCCAGAAAAACAGATGGCTGCCCCAACAGCATTTATTGTATCATGCTAGTATATTGTGAAAATACTGATGCCTACTGTGAGAAGGTCATGTAAAAAAAATAACCCAGCATTATGAAGCTAATGGGCACACTCAGTTTGAAGGATGAAGGCAAAGATAATCTTATAGATGGTTTCAAGAATCAACATTCTTGCTTTATGTTATAGATTTTCCTTGTAGAAAAGAGTTTCAGTATAGCCAATTTATTTTAGAATCCACCTGCGGTACAATACGAGTCTGTGATTTTTCCTAGACTGGTGCTGTTTACCTATGCTCTAGTTTCCAAAGATCTCAAGGCTTTTCACCTTGCTACAGAGCTGAACTCTCATTGCAGTCCTTTAGAATAAAAGCTGATCTACTCTTGAATCAATCTTAGCTTATGACAGAGAGCTGCAATCAAGATGTAATCAAGTGTAATCAAGTGTAATCAAGATGCTAACTGTACTAACTAACCAACATGCTGCCTATAAAAGGAGTTACACCATTTATATGCAGCACTTACCTACAACAAACTGTTAGAAATTTTGTAATGTATACATCAAATCCGTTTCAGTTTTATTGATAGTTACCTTCCCTGTTACACCAAACAGACAAACTGCATAAGAATTTATGCTCTGGGAGTCAGGGAACTTTACCTGTGGCAAAATCTGTTAACTCCAGACTGCTTCTGAAGCTGACAGATCTCACTACTGGAAGTATCTGCAAGTTCCACCTGCTATGTTACAGTTGAGATGAGTCCAAATTAAAGCAGTGCTCGTGCTCTCTCTCTCTCTCTCTCGCATGCTCTCGTGCTCACTCACCCACACCCAGTGAGAAAAGGAGATTTCATTAAGTTACTACTAGTAGCATTAAGAAAACAGATCTAAAAATGGCTTCTATCAAGACTATGTAGGTAACGTGTTCCAATATTCCTTACTTTTTTACTGCAGCCATTGCAAGTGGTCTCTGTCATTTCAATTTGCTTTTCCAAGTCCAAAGCTCTGCTGCCATAAGACAAGGTACTGCGGCAAACTCCACAAACTGGCTTTTTTGGCTTAAGACATTCTTGAATGCACGGCATACAAAAGCTAGCATGGAAGAAAGACACTATGAGAACATTCCCAATGCAGAAAAAGCAGCCAGAACGCAAACACCACCACCCCACCGCCCATTATACCAATGTCAACAGGGAAGAGTCAAGCCATCTTATTAGAATAATAACATTCAATTTATACACCGCCCTTCAGGATGACTTACCACCCACTCAGAGCAGTTTACAGAGTTTATTATCCCCACAACAACAAACACCCTGTCAGGTGGGTGGGGCTGAGAGAGCTCCTAGAAGCTGTGACTGACCCAAGGTCACCCAGCTGGCTGCAAGTGGAGAAGTACCGTGCTATTTTTAAACTTTAAAAACTTAACCTGGTTGCAGCACCATGGCTCATTCAAGCGTTTCTCCTCTTTAAGAAACAAGCCATATCACATATAGGAGGCTATTTTATACCACTAATTAATGCTATCACTCGCAAGGCTGCCTGTTGACCACCCACTATAGTGACAATGACTGTGATGTGTGAAACATTATATTACTGCTGTCCCTTATACACAAATGAATATATCTGATACTATTTTCATTAATAATATCTACAACTAGTAGGATTGAAAGGCATTTTAAATTCCTAGGGTCAAGAGAAGGTTAGTACAAAACAACCCTGCAAAAAAACCCATCACACTTCTTATACGTTTGGATGAGGGGAATAATCCTAATACTTCTGCATATGAGAAGTGGCATATTTTCTATTGGATACAGCTGCAAGTTCCTAATTTACTCCTTTAGAATGGGAGAAAATTAAGATAACACCACACTATTACCAAGAAAGACTAATGCATTTCATGAGTAATAAATTTACAAGTTTAGATCTGTCCTGTATAAATAAGCATTGATCCATTTTGTCTCTTCAATTGCGCTCCACCACAAAGAAGAGTCACTTTTAAAATATGAGGTAAAATAGGAAGATGCTGGCTAAGGGGAAGAGCAGAGCCAAGCAGAAAGGATTATATGCCACCTCAGCAAAGAGTGGTTTAAGTTTCTTTTCTCTCCATCATTTGTATTTCCCAGAATCTCTTGCTCATGTATTTACTAAACGACTCTAGATTTCTATACACCCAACAAACTAAGTATATTACAGCTCTTGAGCAGAGGCTAGAGCAGTGGTAGGCAACTTTTATGGTTTGAATACCACCCCCCATCAATTATCTACCTGTTAAGGTGTAAGTGTGCCCACAAACCAAAAAGGGAGGGGAGGAGAGAACAATGGTTGTAGCTGGACAGAGACGCTACATTTTTTGTACACAGATCAATATTCTTCCACATGGAAGTAAAGGGGTAATATAAGATTGCTTTAGAAATGTCACTATGAAACATCAGTGGCTTTGCTATCAGTGTACATGGTTAAGTACATGCTTGCAAGCAAATTAAATAGTATCTGCACAGTGTTGTAAAAGAAGTGTTGTAAAATAAGATCCAAGTGAGGCACAAGGGTGCCAGAGGAAGGGTTTACACTTCAAAGTTTCACTCTTGGAACTACCAGGCTCGAAGTTCTGATTTTAAACAATTGCTCTTCTACAGAAGGGCACTCCTCCCCCTAGATCCTGCTGAACTACACTTCTGCTTCTGAAGTGGAAAGTAACTGCCATGTAGTGCAAAACAGTCTATCACACCACTATTTGGCACTTAAGCTGGTTTTACCTTCCTTGGTTTACACACACACACACACACAACTGAAATAGGGCATAAATCATCTGAATGTTTCTATTCTTTACCATCGGTATTTCCCAGAATTTCATGTTTGTTTTAGCAGGACTTTCTTTCCCAGTAGAACTTTCACTTTCAGAAAAGACTGAAAGCTGGTTAAACATCCAAGTCTTGCTGCTGTTTCCTTGCCCATTGCAATAGTCTAGCAGTCCATACCCAAATACGGATTACAACACCTATGTGCATACAAATAGACCACAATGAGGCAGCAGCAACCAGATGAACAACAGACTTCAGACCAAAAGGGAGGGATTTCCAAAACTCCCAAACATTAACCATTATCTGTAACTGGAAAACTTCTAAGCTGGCAAATTGCCAGGCTGAAACCTTTCCCCAGTAATAGAAAAGAGCAAGAGTCCAGTAGCACCTATAAAACCAACAAAATTCATGGTAGGGTATGAGCTTTCATGAGTCACAGCTCACTTTTTCCGATACAGCTATAATGCGAGTCCTTTTATCCTGGAGAGTGGAGTGATTTCAGATGGAGTGATTCATATGACAATAGCAGAAATGACACTAGCCGGTGAATGACATGGATTAGGTGGGATATGCAGAGGGGGAGTAGGTGTGGAGAAATCCGCATTGGCAATGAGAAAGGAAGTCTAGATCTTGATTCAATCAAGGTGGCTGCATTGTCCTGAGCTTTGTTATCAGTTGCAATTCAGCAGTCTCTTTGAAGAAGTGAGCAGTGACTCACAAACGTCTCAAAGGTGCTACTGGACTCTTGCTCTTTTCTACTGTTTTAATTAGGTTTGCAGAAGAAATTTTAGGAAGTGCACATTCTAATACTTCCTCTTCTGTATAGTTATTAAGAAATGGGGGGGGGGAGCTGAACACAAAGGCTTATTCTATTATAAAAAGAACCATCTTGGCTTAGCTTTTACTTTGGGTATCTGAGGATACAATAGGAGGAACCTCAGGGAAGAAAAGAAAGTGAAACAGAAAACAGTCAACAGTGAGAAGAAACACACCATATGATACTGGGGGGGGGGGGGGTGGATCTATGAACAGTTTTCCCAACTGGGAAAGCAGCAGTTCCCTGGGCCATTTCAGGTAGGAAAAACAGGGCAGGGCTGACTTGTATACTCCCCAGTTAGGCCCCCAGGCACATATGCAAAAAGAGGAAGATGGTACAGTCCTTTATTCAACAGGCCCAAGGAGCAGCAAGTTAGCAGCACCTCTACAGGGGATCCTCGACCCACCCAAATATCCTAACCCATGGATCAAATCCAACTGCCCTAAATAACACAAGCACTCAATGTAGCTGCAAAACAACCTTCTTGAGAAATTAAGATTACCCAAAAACTCCAATGCACACCTGCTTAGAGAACAAGCAGCAACTAAAAAACTGAGTTAAGACGTGTACCGTTTCCGACAGAGAGAGCACAGCCCAGGGAAAGGCATGTACAGGGACACAGGCTTGCCAACCTGCAGGTGGTGGCTGGAGACCTCCCAGAATCACAACTGACCTCCAGACGACAGAAATCAGCTGCCTAGAGAAAATGGCTGCTTTTGGGAGCGGACTCTACAGCATTAATGCCCAGTAAGCCCCCCTCTCCAAACTCTGTCCTCTCCACGCCCCACCCAAATTTCCAGGAATATCCTAACCCGGAGTTGGCAACCCCGAGGAATGAGTTAAAAGCAATTCTCATAACCCTATCTGGAGCAAGTCAACCTCTTCTTGCCATCCTGGAGCTCTACAAGAACTAGCTCCATTCCCCCTCCCCCACCCCGGTCTCCAGGCCTGGCCCAGCCCCCTCCCCACTCCTAGCAACAAAGCTCCGCCGCGCCGCCCCGCCCTTAAGCCACTCACACATGGCCGCAAGGCGCCCGCACGGGGCTCTCGAAAACCTCCAAGCACACCGGGCAGGTGAAGCGGGAAAGCGGGTCTAGCCGCTCAGCGGCAGGCGCCGCCTCAGGAAACCGAGAACTCGCTTCGGCCAGCGCCATCTTGACGCGCCGACAACGAACAGCGAGCCCCTAAACGTTCCTAGAAGCGTTACGGCGTCCTATAAGGGCCATTCGCGTTCGACCGCGCCCACCGAACGCCGAGAGACCCGAGTGCGCGTGCGTATCGAGAAGGAGGCGCTGGAATGGTGTGACGGTGGGGAATTCCAGTTTCTTGGGAGAATTTTAGAGCGTTTCCGGAGCGATCTGTTGCAACAACCAAAAAAAAAGAAAAGAAATAGTTATTGTGACGTTGGCTTTCCTGGACTGAAGCCGAACTTCGGGTTGCGAAGTTCGGCTTGGAAAATACCTGGAGGTGGGGGCAATGCCTGAGGACGGTGGAGCTTGGGGAGTTGAGAGGGGTGTGATGGCATAGAGTCCGCCCTCTGACCTCCTCCTGATCTGAAGATCAGTTGTAATTCTGGGAGATCTCCAGCCAGCACCTGGAGGTTGGCAACTTTAGCTCCTAACAATTGGGCAAATTCTCAGGCTCTAAAGAGCTGCTGACAAAACGTACGCATAGCCTTGTGAATAGTCAGTAGTTACGCCTTGAGCGGGAATGGATACTGGGTCTTCCTAAGCCTAGTCTAACCACCATACCATGCTCAAAAAGAGTCCAGTAGCACCTTTAAGACTAACCAATTTTATTGTAGCATAAGCTTTCGAGAATCAAGTTCTCTTCGTCAGATGCATGATACAGTTTCACAAGGCAGTAGCTTCTATCTGCATAAGCTCCTCTGAAATGAATGGGAGATACCTAATTTTAAGAACATGAAGACCAACAACATGTAGAAACAATTGCTGTTCTTCAAAGAAAAAGTAGAAAAAATAAGACAGAGTTTTGTGCTCCCCAATTGCAAGATGATAGCCATTTAAATCTCCATGTTTGGGCTGCCAATTTCCAGGTGGGACCTGGCGATCTAGAATTAGAGCTGCTCTCCAGACTACAGAGAGCAATTCCCCTGGAGAAAATGGCAACGTTGGAGGTCGAACTTTATGGCATCATATCCCCATTGACCATCCTCCCCTCCCCACACCCCGTTTTCCCCAGGCTCCACTCCCAAATTTCCAGGAACTGCCGAATCCAGAGTTGGCAAGCCTAGTTGAAACTAGATCTGAGTTGTTCTCTGAGGAAGGGGAGGCAGCTGTAAAGACAAGAGTTAAGCAGAGATAGATCAGTTGAGAGCAAAAAGAGAGCCAACCTGCAAGGAGGATAAAAGCTCATTAGCTGGACCAAAATGGGAGAACCAGATTAAGAGCATATGTTTAAACTGCCATGGCCTCTCCTTCCCTCATCAAAATGAAAGAATTGTGCTTTTGAAAGTACTTTGTCACTTTGCTGAACTGCAGTTGTCTATGACAAATTAAATTGGTGTGTTTATTACGGTATTTATTTACTTCATTTATAGTCCACCTTTCTCGTTGAGACTCAAGGTGGATTACAGAATTAGAAGACAATGCCATCAAAACCGTGTAATACATAGTACTAACAGTACAAGCATTCCCCCACTGAAAACAATGCAATACAAACTGCATATAACAAACTAGGCAATGTGGGTTGGACTAAGACCTGGGAGACCTAGGTCTGAATCCACACTCAAAGAAGACACTTTCCCACAAAACCACAGACTTGTGTATGTATCTAGCCGCAGCTCTTCTTAGGATTGCTCTACATATCTATTCAAAGATGACAATCCTGTCCCTGTGGTGCTACACTTCAGAACTTGCCCTGGAAAAGACGACCTGGTTGTTGTGTTCCTGCTAAATGAAGAAAAAAAGGCAAATGGTGCATGGGAGGAGTCTATTTTTTATTTTTTTCAAAATAAAGGGGGGGGTGATAACAGTTCAAGGAATGGTAGGATTTTGCACTACAAGGGTTGTTAAAATACAGCATACACACAACATAACCATCATCAGCTCATCAATGTTAAAATGAAGATTGAATCCACTATTCCCACTTCTGTGTACCTTACTGATTAAATATATTCTTTTTCTACAGTGTTCACTTTTAGATCAACTAAAGATCAAAACGAGTGGTCTCCATGCACATTCTTACTGCTCTATCTTAATATGGTCTAATGCTTCTATACAGATAATTTCTATTTCTTTTAACTATTATACCAAAGTTTCCATATCTTGTATTCTACCCCATCAATGATATTTAAGCATTTTCCATCTTATCAAATCCTAACCTTATATTCAGTCTAGAACAATATATCAGTATACTATCGTATTCAGATTGCTAAAACAAAAACGTTTTATGCATTTTCTCCTTTGTGAGTAAAATAGGAAGGAGTCTTTAATGTTTATATAACTGACAACTGTGTTCCTGCTATGCCAGTGGTCCCCAGTGTGGCATCCATGGGGTGCCATGCTGCACAATGAAGTGTTTAAGATGACTATGGAATCTCTCTCTCCCATTCCACCTTTCCTATTTTTATGTGATGACATCCCGAAAGGCAGCCGTGCTGGTCAGTTGTAGACAGATAAGGAGTTTCTTGTGGCAGAAGCTCTCAGGGCCTCCTGTTTGAGTTGCCAGCCCCCATGCCATGTAGGGCCTGGAGATCTCCCAGAAGTACAACTGATCTCCTGACTACAGAGATCAGTTCCCTTGAAGAAAATGGCTGTTTTGAAGGGTGGAATTTATGGCGTTATGCCCTGTTGAGGGCCCTTCCCAGGCTCCACCCCCAAATCTCCAGGAATTTCCCCAACCTGGAGTTGACAACCGTACCTGCTGTGTCAGTTGGCAGGGTTTGGGTGCAATAGGACACAGTCGCCATTGGTCCAAGCCTGGAGCCCAAACTGAGCCCTCCTACCTTGTTCTTTTAACTGGAGATGGCAGCGATTGAACATGAAACCTGCATGCTAAACAGAGGCTCTGCCACTGAGCCACAGCCTTTCCCATTTGCTGTTCACGGAAACCTATATCAAGTCTATTTCCAGAAAGATGCTGTTCAGAGGGTGTCCTGACTACAATCTCCTGCAGCTGAAGGACAAAGAACCCCAGAAATAGAACCCCAGCAGGCACTATCAAGCAGACCTGGCAAGCAGGCTGAGAAATTCCTGCAGATTCAGGGATCGGGTTTGGGAAAGACCTCAGTGGGGTACAGTTGCATAGAGTCCCCTCTCCAAAGAAGCCATTTTCTCTGTCATCTGGAGATCACTTAGAATTAAGGTTGCCAGGTCCCCTTACCCTCCTGGGGGTGGGGGCTGGCACTCATTTCTTGGCACAGCACAATGATATCACTTCCAGAAGTGACATCATCGTGCAGACCCCAAGAGCGTTCCCACGCTTTGCAGCAGGCCAATTGTTAAAGAATCAGCCCATTTGAGGCCCAAAGTGGCCTGGCAGAAAATGCAGGAACACTCCCAAGGCCCGCACACTGTGTTGGGAGCATGCCCAGGAGGTAGGGATTCCAAGTGCCTGCCGGTGATGGGCAACCTCTCAGCAGTTTATCTGGTTGCCCACTGGTCTCTGACGACTGGCAGGAGGTTTTGGACTGCCCAGAGCTGTGCTTTGCTTGGGGCTAATTTTGGCCCCAAACAGACTGAATCTCAAAGAATTGACCCCGTGAGGAGCACAAGAGCACTCTCACAGTCGGCATGACGGCATCACTTCCAGACCACACAAGGCTCAGTGGCAGTGGTAAGTACCAGGACCCCCCTGCCACATGGAGGGTAAAGGGACCTGAGATCTCTACCAGGAGGTCTGTTCCACTGCCTTTCCCCCCTGCCAGCCAGGTGAGTGGTGGCGGGGGTGGAGGCTGGGGGTGAGGCATCCTCCGCCCCCTGAGTCAGAACACATGGGTCTGTAATTGAACTTTAGAACCAACACTTTTTCCCGAAGTGCCTTCTTCCACCCCAATAAAAAGCCAATCCCAGCATTCCTCCACCACAGTAGAGTAGGAGATACTTCAAAAGATCATGGGAGGCATCACCTTCGGGTCTGGTAACAGTTGCTCCCATCCTAAGAAGATTCTTGACTGGAAACCTCTCAACATTTTGAGACGGCAGCCTCCATTTTGTGACTGGTCTGGCAGCTCTCATGGCTAAGGTTGCCAGCTCCAGGTTGGGGAATTCCTGGAGATTTGGGGGGTGCAGCCTGGGAAGGGCATGGCTTGGGGAGGGGAGGGACCTCAGCAGGATATAATGTCAGAGAGTCCACCATCCAAATCAACCATTTTCTCCAGGCAAACTGATTTCTATGGCCTGGAGATCAGTTATAATTCCAGGAGATCTCCAGCCACTACCTGGAGGCTGGCAACCCTACTCATGGCAGCCATTTTGTATTGCTGCCTACTACCTTTTCTCAACCCCTCCAAAATATATAAAGGCTCAAGTATGTTTGGAGACCACTGTGCTAGACAATGTACTAATATTCTCAACCAATGAGAAGAGAATATGAAGAACATGAAACACTGCCATAATCTCAGCAGTAAATGCTGTTTTATACGTAGTGCATTTTATTTTATACTTGGGAGTTTTCCAGATATAACTAAACTGTTTTAAATGCTGTTTTAATTGTTTTTTTAAATAATATGTAGTTTTAAAAGTGTGTTTTAATGGTTTGGGGACCCAAACAAACAAACAAATAAATAAACGGGCTTCCTTGAGCTGGGACCCAGCTGCATGGCATGCTCAGCACAGGAATTAATCATCCCCAGGCGGAGATTTGTGATCTAGGAACATGTAAACTGTTGCTGTTAAGACTTGTGGTGTCAATTTGCCCTCTCTTACAAGGTCTTTATGACTGACAGCAGCTTTTAAAAATGTAGGATGATATTTTGTGCCTGGAGACAGATTTTTTTCAGTGAAGCAGAAATTTTTATATATAGGTGACATCCAGGAGTTTGGTACCAAAGACAGTTAGAGGCTAAAAATGTGAAGGAGGGAAAATTAATCACCTATGCAATATGGGGAGTTTTTCATTTCTTTTGTAACTTCAGGTGTTTTATCATCGTTGGCAGCAGGTCACCTTGAGTTGATTTATGCTATGATTCCATACATTGCTGCTCCAGGCAACGTTCCTATGTAGACAGAAGCTATCTGCAGCTACTTCCAAGCAGTAGGAGCTAGAGAGCAAAACTCTTACTTTGTAGGAAAATGCAGAGAGACCGTCAAAAATAGGCAGGACTATGGTGAATTGTTTTTATGTAAGGGGAGTAGGAGAGAACACACAGGAAGACACACACAAGAAGCTTCCTGATACTGAATTGTCTATTCTGACTGATAGCAACAAGGGCTCAGGAAGAGGTCTTTCAAATCACCTGGTCCTTTTTTAAAATAGGAGATGTCAAGGAGTGAACCGGGGACCTTCTGCATGCCAAGCATATGCTCTGCCACTGGCCCCTCCCCAAACGTAGAAGAGCAAGTGAGTTCTCAGAAAAGAAATTGAAAGAGGATATGGATGGTGGAGAAAATGTACAGGGAAGTGTTATTAACTATTAGCATTGTAGTTGCCTATCACAATGTCAGTAGACAGGGTGGTGAAGGGAAAGGCCCCTGAGTGTCTGTGTGTACAATACATCCACACACAGAAGCCCATTGCTCCATCTAGGCAACCCTCACTATTCAGTATCAGCGTGTTGGCATGTTTTACCCTCATAATACATGTCCTTGCACAATTCCTTACTTTTTAAGGTGGAAGTGAATGACTTTCATTCACTTCTACTGGTAGATTAAAACAGATGGTATGTGTGTGTAGTGGCTATAGTATCAGAGTAGGAGTTGGCAGTCCCAGATTCAAATCATTCTGCCATGAAGGTTGCTTGGTGACTTTAGGCCAGTCACACTCTGGCCTAAAGTCTAACCTACCTCACAGAGTTCTTATGCAGATAAACTGGAAAAGGAAGAACCATTGTGCCAACTTGAGCTCCCTGCAAGAAGGACAGAATAAAAATGTGAAAGAAAGAAAGAAAGAAAGAAAGAAAGAAAGAAAGAAAGAAAGAAAGAAAGAAAGAAAGAAAGAAAGAAAGAAAGAAAGAAAGAAAGAAAGAAAGAAAGAAAGAAAGAAAGATCCAAGCCATGTCTTCCTTGACCTTCACTATCTGACAATCTGACTTTCAGGATCATCTTTACTAGGTTTACTAAGATTGGAGAACTATTTTTCACCCACCTACATTTGTTCAAGATTTTACGAGTATGTACTAGCCAAGAATAACTGTCTTGGATGACATTTCTTTTAACCATAGTTTATCTATTATAATAATCTATTATAACCATCATCTATTAATTTATCATCAGATTTTAGTTTTTGTAGAGAGAGATATTTATTTTTTAGCCATGATTAAATGAGAGGAGATCAAGAAGGGCATTTGGATTATCTTGCATGGAGTCTTCACCTTCACCCTGCCCCTGAAAGCCCAAACATGATGGAAGAGGCAGATTGAATCTCTTCTAAAATGTGCCCCGTTTTCAGTCCTTCTACCATATCTCATAAAATTCTGCTTAGCTTTGGTGGCCTATTGTATAGAAGCATTGGCTGATGATGTGTTAGAACATAAATGGCAGAATCGCTCATCAACTTCAGAGGGTGCCTTCCCACCTTGCAGCTTTGCATGTAAACCTATTTGTTTGCTCTTTTATCGGACAAATTTTTTGTAGTGTATTGATGCTATACTGGAAAGAAACACACACCTTTGTGAGCAACCCTCAAGACTGATTTTGCAAAAATCTTAATTTGTACCTCATTCAATCTGCACACTAAATCTATAGCACCCATTGAGGATACTGAAAAGAAATTAAGAATTGGTTTATCAGAGAAAGCTGAAGAAGCAGCTATTAGAACTTACGTAATGGAATACATGCACTGATGTGGCCTTATAATCTCACTACACTCAGGCAGTAAAAGAAATGTTTGAGCACTAAGCCTAATCTCAAGCATCTGTAGAAGTAAATGTTCCCCTTTCGCTCAAGGCAAATCACTTTTGAAAACAAAGCAAGCAACCAGAGTGTAAGTAAGCATAGCCCACAGGCATCATGAAGCCGATTTTTGGCATTAGCATCAGAGCTGAAGGTTGTCTCTTCATTTATTCATTATGCTATTACTTATGTACAGTTGTGGGTATCTTGTGTGTGTGTTATGTGCCACCAAGTTGCTTCCGACTTATGGCGACCCTCTGAATAAAAGACCTCCAAAATGTAGTGTTATTTTCCTCTTCACTGAAGGAAAATAAAATATTCATCTTCTTTCAAGCCAAGAATTTAGATGAGTTTGTATCAACATCATTTTACCATTACATTTTTATCTGACTTGAATTTGATTATCATGCAACAAATGTATTTGACCTCCTCAGAGTAAGCCAATAGTTCTGAGCCACTGCCTATAAACTACTACGGAACCTATGCTGTGGAAATGTCTTCGGTACCATGAGTTCCATTCCATTTAGTATTTTGTCAAGGGTGTATGTGGTTTGGGATCAAGTTCTTGCCATGACCATTCTAAGGACAGGAGAGATGGCAAAGAAAACAAGGCAGCCCTTGCAGTGTTAAACTAGGACTGAAGAGACCTGAGTTCAAATCCCCACTCAGTCATGAAACTCATTGGGTGTCCTTGAGCCACTCTCTTTCTCGGCCAGTCTAATCTACCTCACAGGAGTGTTTTGAAGATAAAATGTGGGAGGGGAACCCAGATCTTGTGGAAAGAGTGGAATAAATGCCTAACATATAGTGCATGGCCATATATATGTGGCATGAACAGTCTGAAAAGTCTGGCTATTTTGTGATATTGAAGCCAGATATTGGTGGAACTTTAGGTTCTGATCTGGACTTCCAAGATTTTTGGAAGCCAAAAGACTCAAAAACTGGACATTCTGAGTGATGGTCATACCAGGACACATACCTAACAAATCAGGGACTTGGATGCCATTTAGAATTTCCATGGGTACAGGGGACAACTTTTGCCAATTTCCTCCTTTCTGTGGAAGACTTCTGATCCCCCCCCCATATTCAGGGGGGTCCCCATCCAAACAATTAATCAGACTGGCAGAAAAACATCTTTTCTGTGAGCTATGGTAGCACATGGGCTAAGAGAATTAGCAATGCGCTGGGTTGTCTCTGGTTGAAACCTTGCTTTTGCAAGGAATCAGCTCAGTGCCCTTAGGCAAGCTCCTCTCTATCCATCTAAGGCCATATATATATAAATAAAATAGTGGACTATCTTATAGTACTGTTGTAAGGACTGAAACTACCACAGCAAAACAGCACATAAGTCCCGGAGCACGTTAAAGAGTAACATCATTTATTTCAGTATGAGTTTTTGTGAGCAGAGATCTTCTGTTCAGATACAATGGAAAGAAGCTGGGTGTCAGTCTAGACTGTTTTGGCTTTGGCAAAACCTGGAAAGGCATTAGGAGCTTCACGACTTATCAGTTATACTCTTCTCGGAAGTAGCAGAAACCCATCCGTATGCCTGTCGCTCATTTATGCTGCACTGGAGTCTGCAGAGGGCACGTGCAAGGATTCCCTCCCTATGACGTCAAACATTGCAGTTAAGTCGGCTCCGTACGCATGCGCAGGTAGCTAATGTACCCTTTCCGCCATTCTCAAAGACTGAATATCCGCTGCCCCTACTCCCATATCCATCCTCTCTTCGCCGCTCCTGGAAAGCTAACATTTCTATTAAGCCCATAGGACAACCAATTACAAACAACAAAAACCATTGTCTCGGTTACAATAAAGTGTGCGTTCCCCATGTGCAGACAGCTTCCCAGAGGCCGGATAACAACCAGCCGTTTGGTTCTGCACATGCGCTCTACGCACCAGTAAGGAGATTACGGTTTGAGGCGGCTTCCGCACTTGCTAATTCCGGTTTCCTGGAGGAGGATAAGGATGTGTATCCGGGTCACGGACGACTTCCTGGCTGGCCAGTGGCGGCGGTTGTTGGTCTGTGATCTTGGGCGGGAGGCGACGAGAAGTCCTAGGCGGGTTCCCGTGCTTGCTTTCGGGCGTTTCTGAGGGAGGCCGATAGAGGCGGTGAGCGCGGGTGCGGGAGAGGTGGGAGCGGAGATTCTGACCGCGTAGAGGGAGGGGTCTCCTAGGCGACCTTGCTGGTGGGGCGGGCGGGGGGCTGTGACTGCCCCTTTCGGCTCAGCCTGGCCGCTTTAGCAGGCGCCACCCTTAACCTCCCCCCCCCTCCAAGTTTGGCTCGCTTGTACAGTGATTGTTATACTTCAAAAGCCCCTTTCGCGGGGAGGGGTGTTGCGTGTAGCCTTTGGGGTGACAGTCGTATTTGTACGGTGACAGCCTAAAGTTTCGTGATCGCTTTGGCATGATCGTCTCCACTTCAGAAACACCGGAGAGCCCTAGGCATCCTTTTGCGTGCATCCATGCCAGAGCTCTCAAGTAGGATTGATAAAAGGATATTGGAAAAATAAATGGCCCTCTGGACTATAGGATTTGAATCCAGATGCACCTCAGAGACCAACAAGATTTCCAAAGTGTAAGCTTTTGGGAGTCAGCTTCCTTCTTCAGATACGATTAGGAATGGAGATCCCTGAGCCCTTATATCTCCATTCCTACTTGTGTCTGAAGAAGGGCGCTCTGACTCTTGAAAGCTTACACGTGAGAAATCTGGTTGGTTTCTAAAGTGCCACTGAACTCAGATCCTGCTATTCTACTGTAGACCAACAGGGGTACTCACCTGAAACTATGAACTGTGTGTGTGTTTCTTATTGTGCATGTTTGAATCCTCTGAAGGTTCTCTTCCTTCATTGGACTTTAGGCCTATCTGAAGTTGAGGCGCTGTTTAAGGCGTGGGGAAATATACAGCTGTTATGCTCGAAAAGCTTTGCTGTAGGAAATAGTGTTTCCCAATGGGAAAAAAGGAACCTGTTGGTAGAAGAGTAAGATTCAAGTCCAGGAGCACCTTCAGGTCAGCAGCAGCAGCCCAGTGCTAGACAGGCAGATTGTTAGTCATGTTATTGGGTTACAAGTCTTGTGATGCGATAATTTTGCAAATTCAGGTGTGAGTGACATCCTAGGTCATCCAACTATGGCAGGGCTAGGTTTCATCCTCTGTAAACTTGAGAGTTCTTTTTTCTCTGCTGAAACATTTTTATTTGTTCACTTAAGAAAAATAACATGTATTGAGACTAAATTAGAAAAAAGTGGTGGGAAGTAATTGGCTCATAGTCACTAAGGGAGTAAGTCGCCAAGGTTTTCTACTTATAGTTATTTGCTGAGGCTGCTGTTTGCTGAGTTTCTTCTTATAAACCACCACCCTGATAACAGTGTACTGTTGTACTACAGTGTGAAGAAGAGATAAAGTTGGGGCTGGGAAAAAGCACAGGTGCTGAGATGTGTACATTTGTCTCAGGACTTTTAAATGTGACTCAGGAGTAGCTTCTATGAATTGAAAAAATACATGCATGCATCCATGCCATAGCTCTTACATGGCTTTGACTGGGATTGATAAAATGATATTGTCAAAAAAAATGACACTCTGGACTATATCTGTGTGTTTTTCATTGTGCGTGCATGCATTTTTTCATGTTACACAGATTTCTGGGCATGCTTCCTGGAAAAAAGCACACATTTAATTTTACAAATGGAATAGTCCTATTGTGAACAGATGTCATGTCTTGTAGACTTGGGGAGTGATGTTTGCATAATGAAGATGTCAGTAAACTGCTATGCAGAAATTGTACATCTACAGATGGTAAATTATAATTAAAATAAAAGGAGGATGGAAATACTATACATTATTCTCCATCTTGAACAGAAAAGTTCAGTTGATTCTTGGGGTTTCATGTGGCCTGGCGTCTTAAACAATGGGGCAAAGCCCTTTCACTACAGAACCGTTGGGCATTCCAACCTGATCAGGTTTCATGCATGATTGTGTTTTATTTGAAGCAGTATGGAGATAGATTTCTAAATTGTGGATGATTGTAAGCTTCAAATGTTGGGCTTTGCTCAGCTAAGCCAGTCTGCAGTTTATCATCAGCCGTTAAGAAACCAGATGTTTAGGGTAGTACTGAACGTATTTAATGTGCATCATCCATTTTACCAATTTGAGGGGAGGAAGTAGAATCTCCTCTTAATACTAAGAGAAAATGATATGTTCTTATGGCCAGGGTTAAATCTGGAAACAAAACCTTGTTACCTCTTGAGTGAAGATTTCCTCACTGGTAGACAATTGGTAAGCTAGTCAGAGTACCTCTTCTTGTTTGAATTATTGAGTGATTGAAATGCTTCACAAATATTCCAACAGTCCTTTCCATAACCCTTTAAGATAGGTAGTTATCTTCATATTGCTGATGTATCACTGAAGCTGAAAGAGTGTGGTTTGCCTAAAGCCGCTGCTGAACTGTTGACAGTACAAAACAAAATAACAGTTCCCATAGTAGATATAGTGATTTTCTATGTGTACCTTAAAGTATTTTGAAATTTTTATCTGTATTTTATATAAAGTGCAAGTGCTTAAATAGTAAGTGCAAACATACAAGTTAACAATAACATCAGCCACTTTCTCACAATAATTATTACAGAAGTTCTTAAAGTAACAGTATAATCACACAACTTACATAGCTAATATATGCTCAGTGACCATCAATAATCTTCATTCATCCAATAAATACAGTTATTCCAATAAATTGTATATACATAGGAGAATAAATATAGATGTCCAATCCTCTGATACAAATACGCAATGCTAAATAGAAATTACGATAAATAGATTCGACTGTAATGCAAATACACTTTGACAAATAGAAAAATAGAAAGGCTGAAGTCCATTGTTTGAAACTGTTCCTGGAAAGGGTGATGGAGGTAAATGGTAACCTGTGCCTCCCCTGTGGTATAGTATAGTTTTCCACTTACGTTTCTTCTTTGTAGCTATGTGTATCTGACTGAGATGTTTTGCTTCTTCCCACAGGTACACCGGGTCATAGCACTTCAAACAAATCACCTGCTCAACGTCCACATAAACTGTGGGTGGGGGGAACACCCCTCTACACCCCAATGGTCTGGGTGTATCAGAATTCCCGACAGGATGCTAGCCAGTTTGGTGACCAAGAGAAGGAACATGGTTACAAACATGGCTATACAACAAAGAAGTTTCCCCCTGAGAAAGTGGTTACGAAACAGGCCAGGGCCTAGCATCCTGTTGGGAATTTTGATACACCCAGACCATTGGGGTGTAGAGGGTGTGTGATTATACTGTTACTTTAAGAACTTCTGTAATAATTATTGTGAGAAAGTGGCGGATGTTACTGTTAACTTGTATGTTTGCACTTATTATTTAAGCACTTGCACTTTATATAAAAATATAGATAAAAATTTCAAAATACTTTAAGGTACACTTAGAGAATCTCTATATCTACTACGGGAACTGTTGTTTTGTTTTGTACTGGCTTGACCTGTAGGAGCCCTTGTTGTAGTTAGAACTGTTGACAGTGGCAAGATTTCAGTTACAGCTTTCTGATTCTTCCCCTCTCTATTGATATTACTGATTGTGCTCTTTGTTAATAAGAAGTCTGTTAGATGCTGTCATTGCTTTCATCCTTCCCCCCTTTGCTCTTATTTCACTGTTTAGCTGCCTTGTAAGATATTTGCCACAGCATCTGCTCAGATTCATTATTTCATGGAACAGGGCTAGAGTTTTCATGGCATCAGTAAGTGATTCCTGTTATACAAATTGCAGTAACTGAACTACTAGAACTGCTGTCTTTGTGGCCCAAACCAATGCACATTAATTCAGTAGTAAGTCCAAATAAGTTCAAAAGCTGTACTCCAAAGAATGTATGCATAGCATTGCAACTTAGTTTTGGTTCTTTATAGTGCAATCCTATGCAGAACTCCAGTCTAAGCCCATTGAAATCAATGTCGGTTTCTAAAATTCAGGAAAGTGAATTTATAGACACAGGCTGCAGTCCAGTGAAGCAAGCATTTATGTACAAAGTTTCTTCACTGCCAGCTCTGGAACAAAAAAGAGCTGTGTGAGTTCACATTCGCTGTTGTTGGGAATGGAATCCTTTATGGGCCAAGGAGCTTAGATTGCCATCTTGACATTTTGCACTTTCTCTTCAGATCTGCATTTTGTCAAATGGATTTCCTTGTGTTAGAGAGTTCATTGCCTTTATGCCACAAAACCTAGTTTACAGACTTTTTTGGTAAACTTACTTAACTAAGCCCTGAAGTATGTGGAAAGATATATAATATTTATCTTTTCCCAGTATAATTTTGCTTTCAGTCCAGTTTGGTTTGCAAGAACCCTGACACACAAACTTATCTATGCTTAATAAAGGAGATTGTTTATTGTCTTCATTTATACCTCTCCTTTCTCCCCAGTGGGGACGCAAAGCAACTTAAATCTTTCTCTTCTCCTCCATGTGGTCATGGAAGGCTTCAGATAAACTGCCTAGCCTTCAGGATGCTTGGTTTCTCAGTTGGAATATATTTCTAAAAGCAGACGAGGCTCAACAGATGTTCTAGTTCTACTACAAAAGTGGAGGAAAGTCTGCAAGCTGTTACTTGAAAGATCCTTTGGTAGTGCCTTGAGAGGAGGGAATGGCATATTTGAGTAGTGTAGTAATTAGTGACGTGTTTTTTTCCCCCCTTCTTATTCCAGAAGACTCTCCACTGCTATCTTTTTTTAATATCTACTGATCAGCCTGTTTTGGAGTGACCATGGAAGAAATGAGGTAGCCGCCCACGAGCGTGCTAAAATCCTACTTCAGATGGATACAAAATACAAAGAAGATGTATTTAGGAAGTATGTACAGTTTCATGAATCCAAATTGGATACTTCTGATAAGAAGCAGCGCCCAGTTAGTGATGAGTACCTACAGGTGGCAGCTTCAGCCTTACTCTGCCTTCCCAAGATCGATCCCTTTTATAGATTCCGGTTGATAAAGTTTTATGAGATAGTTGAACATTCTCTTCGGTCCTTGAAATCTTCAAGTTTACGTTCTCTCCGGAATGCTTTTGGCGTGCTGGAATCAGTTGGAGTTAATCTTTTTCTTTACCCTTGGAAGAAGGAATTCAAAAATATAAAGGTGAGAACATGAAAGCATATTTCAGCAAGATGATTTAGACCATAATGGTGAAGCTGATCACAGTTGTCAAGAAATTACTGAAAGCTAAGTCAGCTATTTGCATACTTTTGTACCAGCATAAATAGTGAAAGAGAATTTAAGAAGTATATTTGAACATCTTATACTAGGGAACATCTTGGCTTATAAAGGACAATTGGTCAATTGACATTGAATTACTATTGGTATATCTGGGAGTACTGGTTTGACAGGATTTTGCCTATGTAGATTCCATAGCCATGATTAATCCTAATTATAATATTGGGCACAAAGTGGACTTGATTAAAATTTCTTGTCACGGATGATTTCATATTATATTTTATCCTGACTCCATGTAGGGGAGTGCAGCCACACCTTATTCTTGCAGAAAGCCTATGTAGTAGTTTAGATGACCTTGAGAGCTGATTTGGGATTTGTCCTATAAAGTTTAATCATTTGAGCCTTGTCCTTAGGCTTCAGCTAGCTTTTCAGTTTTTTTTTCCAATGCCTCCTTCTTTCAAATGAAGAACTTTGTTCTTTTTCCTCATATGCTGTGCTCTGTCTCTTTCCAACCACTTCTTTAGAGCTATCCATACCATGGAATGCAAAGAATAAATTAAAAGCCTACAACCATAAAACTGCATGAGTGGGAATAAAAAAAGGACATCTTTCATCTGTTTGGATAACCATATCTCTAGGAATACCATATCTCCCAGAAACGTACTTGTGTACTGTTTTAAAAAAAAACACCCAAACACTTGAAGTGATTTTCAAACATAAAAAAAAATCAATATACAGTAATCAAAACACTATTTGATAGAGCCAGTTTAAAGCTAATGTTCAGTGAAAGTGTCTTCTAAAACAGCTCTGCTGAAGCAAATGAACAGTCCTCACAGAATTTGGCATTTCATTCCAAAGGGATGGAGTTGCCTCTTGATCGTGCCGAGGCTATTAGTGCCTGTTCTAAAGAGGCAACCAAAAGCAACCCCTCGCAAGAAGACCAGAGGGTTCTCTGTCATAATTTCGGTGTTATCTTCAAGGACAATAATGTAGACTCAAGGTAGTATGGATTGGTGTGGCCAGGTCAGCTGTATCAAAAAAGGGTGGAATATAAATACAATAAAATGAATAAATAAAAAGAAAGCGCTGGTAGCAATGACACCGATCTCCATGAGCAGCCTTGGCTCAGAGAGCACCCCAGCTCTTCGCTGTATCCACTAACATGAGAAGCACCCCTTCTGAAGTTAGCAACAACGCCTCTTAGGAATACTATCTTTCCCAGCCAGCATCACTTCCACTAAATTGAGCTTTAGCATTCTTTTTTGTCCATAGCTGCTTGCTGTGATACCCAGGGACCAGTTTTTTTTTAATGCTATTAAAATAGAGCAATGCCTTCACAGCCGTAGACATGTTCCCACTTGTCCTGGTAATGCTTAACAAGTAAATGATAGAAATAAAGGTAGGATTGGGTTGTTCATGGAAAAATTTGATGTTTCTTGAGAGACAGATAGCCATCAACCTCAGCTGCCACAAGGCACATGTTAGTAAACATTTACCACTAAATGGTAGGAATGAGGAAGAAATTTAGCAGTATACTTAGTTACTTTGGGTTGTTACTGATAATAAGCTTATGAAAATTTCTGCCTGGCTTTTCCAGCAAAACAGCACTTAGGGTGACTGAATGCAGTGTTCGTTCTTGTCTGAATTCTTGGCACTGTACGCTTATTGGTGTGCGGTATCAGTGGCCTGCTCCTCTAAGGTGGGAAAGCTGAAGTGCAATTATTGTATGATCCTTAGTGGGCCAGTACAGTTCCTAAGCAGAATAATGCTTTCTAAGTCCAGTGAGCTTAGGATTGCAGTTTTGGCATTGTCCAACTTAATGGTCGTGCTCAAGAACATAAAAACTCTACACAGCATTGGAGACAGTTGGTGCCTAAACACTCATTTTGTTTATCCCTCCTTTCTCCCCGAAGTAGCTTACATCATTCTCTTCTCCCAATAGCAAGGCTAATGTCTAAATTATTTTCATAATCTTAAGATTGGGGCTTTTAAATTCTGCAAATTGTTCTCTAAATCTCAGCTTCCTACCTTCAAGAAACTCTTAACAGCATAGAATCCTGGCACAGACTTAAACTAACAAATACATTGACACTAAAACATTAATATAGTTAAAATGTGGTTTTAACAAAAACATGCAGGTTTTTGTAATTATTCCTTCATCCTGATACTCTCACAGCTTTTTCAGGTGCCAGTATCTCCAGCTGTCCCAACCCACCTGCTAATTTCCCTCTAAAAATACCTATGATACAATTGCCTATTGTAGATGAAAAGAAAATGCTTTGTCATGTTGAATTGAAAACACATGCGTAATAGGAAGTAAGAGTACTGTGTGGGTCTCAGTTTGAAGTTTAATCCACAGCAACTTTTAAATATTTCCTTGGAGCATTGTATGGCCCTGGAAAATGCTATTTGCTTCATAAAGAACATTCAGACAAGGCGTATTGTGAAGAACAAACATCACATTCAGTGCTTGCACTTCATCTTTTAAAGCAAGCATTAAGACAGTAATGTTCACTTCAGTTAGTACTTACAGAATGTCATTATTTCATTGGGAGCCGAGTTTATAACCTTTTTCTTTCTTTCCCATTTTCAGACCTACACAGGGCCTTTTGTTTATTATGTGAAGTCTACAATACTTGATGAGGATATAAGGCAGATCCTGAACTTAATGGGATATATCCAAGAACTTGGAACGGCATATAAGCTCAAAGACCTAGTTGACACCCTCCAGGTGAAGTTGGTATCGTTTGAACTGTACTTGGCCAAAATAGAGTGTGAACAGTTGATTGAAATTCATTTGCAAGTGAAGGATAAAGGATATTTGGAGCTCGACGTTATAAATGAGAGAAAAAATAGCAGTGATGATGTTCGCGGTTGCTCAGATGCCTTGAAGCGTCGTGCAGAATGCAAAGATAACCTGAACACTTCCATGTCACGGATGGTGCTTCAGAAATCTGCTAGTGAAAGAGGTTCTAAAGATTACTTCAAACCCAAAGTTACCAAACCTTCTAAATCAGTGGATGCATATGATAGTTACTTGGAAAATAAAAAACCTCCCTTGATGACTTCCTTGAGTCTCAGAAAAGAACCCATTTTGGTCGATCCGGAAGATGATATCAAAGATGAAATAATCCGTCCATCGCCCTCTCTCCTTGCCATGTCAAGTTCTCCACGTGGCTGTTCTGATGAATATTTGCCGGTGTCATCCCATGCGAATGGCATACTAAGAACGGGTGTTCCATACAGTACCTATTATTCCCCTCAAGATGATTTAGATTTGTATACTGACCCCGATTCTAGAAGCATGTTGAACTTCAAGAGGCAGGAATCCACTAAACATGACATATGGCTGCTGAAAAATGATGCCAACCCTAATTACCATAAACGTACGCATCTAGCCAAAGAGACCACTCCCCTTAAGTGCCAAAGCTGTGGATTATCTTGCGGCACCTCTGTTTGCCAAAAGTGTGACAGTTTGCTCATCTGTAGGCAGGAATATCCAGCGATGAAGCAGAGCAGCTATTCCCTCAAAACTGTTTCCGGCGAAAGCATGCCATCTGGGTCTGCTGCACGGGAAAAGCCTCAATACACATTACAGACTCAAGAACGAGCCCCTCAATTTGCTTCCAAATCCAAGCCTTCAGGCGCTTCCCGCTGTGGCTTTTGCAACCGGTCAGGAGCTGCAAACACATGCACTTTTTGTTCAAAAGTCTCCTGTGACACTTGCCTCAATGTTTATTATTATGATCCCTGCTGTCGAAAGAGTGAGCTTCACAAGTTCTTGCCAAACAATCAGTTAAACTATAAATCAAACCAGCTGTCACACTTGGTTTATAGATAGATTTTTATTTTTTAGAAACTATATATTGGGACAAAAGGGCTAAAAATACAAACATGCTGATGTTGCTGGTAAGAAATATCGTCCTACTGACCTCTTGTTAGGAGAAAAGACAGACATGCCCTAGTATTAGACAAACATATCTCAGTGTAGGTGCCAGTTCTCGATGCGACTTTACAAATGTTGTCTAAACAATAGATTCTGCTGCTGCTCTTAACTGAATGCTGCTCTTTTTCCATGTAGATGGGAAAGAGGAGCACTCCCCCCCCCTTTTCAGGAACAGGCAGGCATTGCACTTCAGTTTCTTTTTCCCCCCTAAAGAGACATTGCACTTCTGTGTTGCATCGCTGTCACTGCCTCATCCCATAATCCAGCCTCAGAGCAGTAACAAAGAAAATAAGAACAGCATTTTCGGTGGCTTGTGGAATCCTCTGCTTGGGCAGTTCACACAAAATATTCATGAACTTCAGGGGGAGGGGGTTGCCAAAAAAGATGGGAGTGGTGGTGTGTGTGTGTTTTGTTTTGGGAGAGTTCAGATGCATTTCCTGAGCTTCAAAAGGCAAATTGTCGTGGGAATCTCATCATCTTGTTTTCCCCCCATCCCATTTCCAGGATAGCAGTTAAAAGCAAAATTGAAACCTAGTATTTAAGTGTTGCCAATACACCTTTCTTGTCTTTACTGTTCTTAATAAGTGAATCTGTGTATGTTACATTATGCCCAGAGTGTTGTCTTTCCCAATGAGTCCTGATTGTATTTTACATTCTGTTACTTGTGTATCGAGTCCCATTCTTTCTACTGTAAATAGATGATTTGGAAGCAATTTATATTTTAATAAATATTTAGTATGTTGTGTTTTTCTAAGAGAAAAATGCTGAAATCCTGTGACAGAAGTCTCTGGGTTATTTCTTCAGGTAATATTCCCCACCCCCACTCCCTGTACTCCCTACAGCTTTTAAAGGCTATTATTGTAGACTGGTGTCCCTTGAAATCCATGGTTTTTTTCTCTCCTTTCATTTGGTTTGAAATTCTGTTTCTGATGTTCAGTATCAAGCAATTTCATCCCAGCCCTTCCATAGCTTTTGGAGAAATATTGAATTCTGTCTCAACAAGGAATAGAAGAGTTGGCCGTATATACATGCCAACTCACATTCATGCTTGTGGGGAAGAATTAGTGAAAATACATGTCTTCACTCCATGGCAAATCTGTAGCATTGTTTTGTGGTAATAGATCAAAAAAGAGGGCTTGTGCCATTCCCGGTCCTGTAAAATTTCTCAGCTGTGCAGTTGGAGCTGCATGTTGAATTTGGTCTTATTCCCAAAAGGTTGCCAGTGTCGTCCTTACAGTTCATTCCTTATGTAGAATAGTTAGGTCATTTCATTGAACTCTGAACTTTGTGCCAGATTTACACTTTTGACCCTAAAACTGTACATTTTGTGAGCATGGTTGTAGATTTTAGGACTTCTACGAATCAGTGTCCTTTCATCTTTCATGTGGCAAACAAACATAAATGGTTATTTTTTAAAGTGTGTTTTTTGTGACACGGGGTGGTGGGAGAGTCTGGCATGGGGAGGAATAGGATCATGCCAATTTAATGAGCATTGTAAATTTGCTGAAATACTTTGGCTGTGGATGAGTATGGAATGTACAGCTTCAAAAATGTTTTATGGAATGCTGCCAGCAGCAAACTAATAGCGAGGAGATGTGTGACCAGGAATGGTATAAATGGAATGATTGCTATGGCACCTTGAATCTTTTTTTTTTTTTTTACAGGCAAGTATTACTTTGCTGTCCAGGAAGGTTAGGGGAAATTGTCGTGCAAGTGAACGATTAAGGTTTTCTAAATCTTAGAAGGATTCTTTTTTTATAAATATATATAAGTATATTTGTAGATAGATACAATATGTATATAATGCCAAATTTAAAATTTTTCTATTTCTAAAACAGGTTGTAGAGTTCCTTTTGATGTATTCTGTTTCTGTTCAGCCTCATGCCTGTCTTTCTTTGGCTGCTATACTGTGTAGCTTCTAGCTCTTTCTTGTTCCAGTTCCATATTGCTACTCACATGACACTAAATGAACAAAAACTGTGATGCCACGTAATTTATATGGTGAACATAACAGGGACTAATTAATTTGCTTTTTTTTTTAAAAAAGGAAGCAGTCCTATGTACATATCTGTCATGGAATTCCTGTAGTACAGAACAGTGTTAAATTGCAAGTGATACCATGCTATATATTTTTATGTGTATCTTACTGTATGAAGTTGCTGTGATTGAGACAGTAAAATATATACTAATTTAAAATGCAGCTGTTTGGCATCTGATTTGTTAAACCTCTGAATTGCTGTATTTGAATACTTAAATTCTTTCTCCTTAAGAATTTAATGAGGGGAGGGGAAATGCCCTTCTTTGCATATTTATACTATGTCAACTACAATTACACCAATTTTGCGCGAGCTGCATTGGTTGCCAGTGGAGTACCGGATCAGGTTCAAGGTTCTGGTATTGACCTATAAGGCTTTGTGCAGACTAGGGCCAGCGTACTTGAGGGACTATCTCTCCCCGTATATTCCCCGGAGGACCCTCTGATCAGGAGAAAAACAATTATCGGTCCCTGGCCCCAAGGAGGCC
Source organism: Eublepharis macularius (assembly GCF_028583425.1). Taxonomy (NCBI): domain Eukaryota; kingdom Metazoa; phylum Chordata; class Lepidosauria; order Squamata; family Eublepharidae; genus Eublepharis; species Eublepharis macularius. Next base: position 148,167,377 of record NC_072794.1, on the reverse strand, counting down.
CGCCTCAACTAGAGCAAGGGCTTTCTCAGTCCTGGCTCCTACCTGGTGGAACACTCTGTCTACTGAGACCAGGGCCCGGCAGGATTTACTATCTGCTGGGCCTGTAAGATAGAGTTGTTCCACCAGGCTCATGGCTGAGGTTGGGCCTCCGCTGCCCCCCCCTTCTTGTGAAAGCTGCCCACCACTTTGTTTTTCAGCTGCTGTTACTGTGCTGCTATATCTAGTTGTACTGCTGTATTGCTCGTTAATAGCTGTATTGCTGCCGCCAGGCAAAGAGTGCTGTTTTAACATGGAACTTTTTAAAATGATTTTAAGGTGGTTATACACCCTGAGCCCGCTTGCGGGGAGGGTGGAATACAAATATGATATAAATAATAATAAATAAATTAAATAATACAATAGCAAATGGTTCAGCTCTTATGCTTGCCCTCACGGTGATCCTCTGGAAGAGATATGTCTGCCATAAGTGGTTGGACTGCCAGTCAGCACTGTGCTGGTTTGAATCCCACTACTGCCATGAGCTTAGCAGGTGGCCTTGGATAAAACCCCTCCTCTCAGCCCCAGCTCCCCAGCTGTATTGTGGGGATAATAAACACTGACTGTTCACTGCTCCGGGACATTAATCTGTCTGGAAGAGCAGTATGTAAGTGCACTGTTATTGTGTTTTGGAAATGAAAGATGAACGGTGAATGGGCCTTTGGTAACTCGGGGCCCACCATATTATAAAGTCTTTATGTTTGTGTGGGATGACATGAGGCATTGTATCTGACGTGATAGGAGTTTTGTCCCAGATACACAATAGATCTTTTTTGCGTGTGACCACAGCACCCAGGGAGTTCAGCTAATCTTGAACATTTTTTTCACAAAATCAAATGGTCCCATGGAACCCTTACCGCCTCTGTTCCAACCATCACATTGCTATATGACTACATGAAAGTGACAAGTGGGGAGAAGCTGAAACTGCTTCTAAATGTGTGCTGCAGTTGGAAGCAGAAAACAGCTGGTGTGCATCTGGGAGGCACAAAACGCATTGCTTGCCTGATTTGAAGTCCTGGTGTTATCCCTACCAAACAATGAACTTTGTGATGAGAAGATTGGCTCCTGGTAAGATGTAATGGAGGTTAGCTTTGAAATCAGGTAATCTGGTTCAAGACCAGCTCTCTAGCCCTTGTTTGACAGTGTTCAATTATGTTGGCAGATCAGGGCTATGAAACTGAATCTCAAGTTATACTCCTTTTGGAACTTCTGGATACAACTCCACTTTAAAAATTCTGTAGGTAAAAGCAGCAGCACCATGTCCTTACTCGGGTTCTGAAAGGTCTGACCAGTTTTAATCTCTCTTGCTGCTTTTTCCCAGGCAGCCCAAGACTGGACCTGTTAAAACCTGTACCCTAGAATTTATCACCAGAACTGGTAGGTTGCAACATCAGATATGTCCCATTTTAAGGCTCCATCCCTACAAAATGGGGAGGCTGTGACACTTTGTACAGATAGATACATTTGATACAAACGAAACTCTGTCAAAAGATGCCAGTTTCCTCTTCATAGTAATGAATTGAAGTATGTTGTATCATTGCTATGTTGTGCTAATCCTGACTTATAAGGGAATTCTGTGGTGCTAATTAACACTTGTATTTGACCGTGACCAGGCCTCTGTGTATTCATTCTGTCCACTCATCTGCATCCATTCTTGAAATGTGTTTAGAAAAGCTGAATTCTGTAGCTTGTACACATTTTGCTCATTTGCTTGCTAACTTCTGCTATTCTGCAGGACTCTGGAACCCTAGCAGTCCTACTTAAGCCCCCTCTCCGGCAATATAGCTGAAGCCCAAGCGCTTTTCACATCCTTTAAAAGTCATCTTTGTGGAAATAAAGGCTAGAACGTTACTTTACAGAATGGCTGGACACTGTGTTCAAAACTGCATATTTGAAATAGAATTGTGAAACACAGGCAGCTCTTAGTTCTATGACCACATCCCTATAGCACTGGAAAACAATTTGGCGTGAATGGTGGAGGGCATCCGTACCTTCCCAGACACACAATATAGCAGTCTGTGTGCAGGAACAGTGTGAGTTCTCCCCAATGAATGCATGCATTTGAAAATGTAAATGGTTACGTTAAATGATTTAAGTGAAGTCACGCTCAAGCAAAAAATGCATGTTAAAAAAAAATCAGCAATAATAAAAAATACAACTGAGAATTACTGCACCCCCAAGCCTAGTTCAAGCCCCTGAGTCTCTTGTTACCAGGATTACCCAGCTCTCCCATATGACATCGGGAGAAGGTAGGTAGTGAAAAACCCCAGGTGAGTGTAAGTGGAGAGGCAGAAGAAAGCCCTCCTCTTCCACTAATGAGTGCATGTGTGAATGCCTGAGTAGGATAATAAAGGAAGAATCCAATAGCAGGGATGGAAGTAAGGTGGATGAGCGATAAAATAGAGCTAGTTTTCTGCAATACTCAACTGAAACACCAAAAGCTTGTCTTTCACTTTTTAACTTGTGTAGGCTCAGACTTTCACTGTGTGTTCTTGCAAAACAGAGGCTGATGAATATAGAAAGCCTTGCAGCTTTCTATATTCATCAGCCTTGCAGCTTTCTATATTTCGAATGTAAAATGTATGCCTTTATAAGGAGTGGGGTGTGGTTATCACCATTCAGAGCTACCAAGAAACCACAGCTCCAAACAAATTCAATTATCTGACTCGGGCTTAATCACCAACTTGGGATTTCCATTTTTGTCTTTGATGTGAATTGTGGCCTGGCTGTTCAAGGGCACCCCCTCCCCCCCCGCTCCCGTCCCTGCCCCTGCTTTTCTTTGTTAAAAAGTGCCTGCAGCTTGCTTAGTTTTTGTCTTCCCACTTTGAGTATTTGATCTTATGTTTTGATCTTCTGTACATCGGAAAGCTGCATATTAGGGATGGAGGACTCCATCTTGAGGACTCTGCTGAATACAAAACTAAACTTTCACTCTTAATTAGTATTTATACTCGGACATGTGCTCATGGTTGTAAAAGTCTGTATACTACAGCAGTAGACAAGCAATGTCAAGCTTTCTTCCTTCAAGGAACCCTTTCCATTTTGGCTCTTTTGTTGTGCGATGTTTCAGTGTCTGCCTCACATGTTTGTAAATGATTTTGCCGCGTCCTTGCCTGGAGGCAATTATTTTATACAGGTGCTGGCCTGGAGGACTTCACAGTTGCCTGATGTGAACTGTTTGTATGCCCATCCACACCTTCTGGTTGCCTCTTGTGGAAATCTGCCTACCATTCCTTCTCATCTTATTGAGTGTTTCGGATTGCCTGGGATACAATTTGAAATGGCTGGTGTAGATGTTCCAGCAATCTGATGGAACCAGTGGGACCTGAGAATAGATGATTCTTTATCTGAATCAATACTCTAATGCTTATAAGCTGAAGGGAGAATGAGTTTGTGCTACAGCCACTCTAAATGCTCTCAAGCATGTGTTTTTGACCCATGATGATTATGCATACCTAGATATTCCCTTCCCATGGGTGGGTCTAAACCCTCACATTAAAACAAAAAATTGTTCAGATTTTCTGCAAACCTGATGGTCCCTTCACAGATACTTCCTTAGCCCTGGATGGCCCCATTGCACTGATTTTTTAAAAAATTGTGCTTCTGATACGATTTGGGGAGAGAATTATGGGAGTCTGGCTTATTGGCAAATACTTGTAGAGTAGCAATGGGGGTGACTTGCTCTGGGAAAGTTGTAAGTAACAGGTGGGAACTCAGCATCTTATTCTGTGAGTGTGGTCGTGTGTGTAAAGTCGTAGCCATCTTATGGTGACCCTATAAGGTTTTCTGCGCAAGAGACAAACGGTGGTGGTTTGCCATTGGCTTGTTCTGTGTAGTGACCATAGACTTCCTTGGTGGTCTCCCATCTAAATACTAACCAGTTGGTGTAGCCAGTTTGGTGTAGTGGTTAAGAGAGCAGGACTCTAATCTGGAGAACTGGGTTTGATTCCCCACTCCTCCACTTGAAGCCAGCTGGGTGACCTTGGGTCAGTCACAGCTCTCTCAGAGCTCTCTCAGCCCCACCCACCTCACAGGGTGTTTTGTTGTGGGGATAATAATGGCATACTTTGTAAACCACTCTGAGTGGGCATTAAGTTGTCCAGAAGGGCAGTATATAAATTGAATGTTGTTATTGTTGTTATTAACTAGGGCTGACCTTGCTTAGCTTCTGAGATCTGACAAGGCTAGCTTGAGCCATCCGGTTTTTTCCTGCCTGGAGTTTTGTGCCTGCAGAGCCTCTTCCCCTAGACAACTTCTCTCTGCCTGGCACTTTGTTGGACTGGGGGAAAATTGGCTGGAGAAGTCTGCTGGCAAGAGATGATGGGTGAGAAGGCTTCAGTACCTCCCTCCCAACCACTACTTTTTCACTTTAAGTCAACCTAGCCCCTTTTTTATAGATAACCCTATTTTAAGTCATTCTCCTGCCACGATGGGCAACTCCTTCCATGAAACATCCTAAGTTGAACTATTTTGCTGTATTCTATAGCTCTGATTTTATTGTGTGTTTGCCTTAGGCTGAGTTTTCTCTGGAAATGTGGCTGATCTTTTAAAAATTTCTTGGATTCAAGTGTCAAGTTTTTTCACATGACTAAGATTAGTAATAAAATGCCTCTCATACACATTGCCAAGTTGCTGTTTCCCCCCTCCAAAGTATAAATATTGTATCATCAGTACACTTGAGACAAATTTTCCCATTCTGTTTGCTCCCAAATGCATCTAGATTACAAGCCCTGCTCTTATGAGTAATCTAAGTGGGGCTCTTTGCCAGTAGTACATGGCGGCCAAAAGTCCTAATAAATAAGACTGTTAACAACAGCATGCTCCTGCCAAGCCTCTTAAACACATACACACACAGCCTGCCAGCTTAAGTGACTCAGTGTAGTTATGCTAGCTGTGTTGGTCTGCATGTTTTCAGTGGAAATAGTGTCATGTAACGTAAGGCTGAGCTTCGTGTAATATTCATCAGTCCATTTCACATTTCAGGGTACCAGAATTCACCCGGGTTTTACTTACGGCTTGAGGGTAAAGTTGGCTAGGCAAGTTGCTATGAAGGATAGTGAGCCTTTGTGGTTCTCTTCTTTGTTACAAATAAAGTTACATTGAGAGACCCTTATATATTCATGACTGATTGCAGCATCTTACACCTCCAGTGAGGGAGCTCAGGTTCAAATCTTAAGTCTGTATGATCTCCTTTTGTTGGTAGCTGTGACAGGCATTTTCTTCCAACTGACGGGATCCTCACCACCTCCTATAATTTTGGGGTGCTAGGTTTGTTTTGAAATGAGAACCTTTCCCTTAGTTGCTAGATATTCTTACGGTACTAGCAAGTGGGCTTTGGGTTCAATGTGGTGAGGTAATTTTTGTGTTGCACCTGAAGAGTACAGAAATCACAGCAGCAGAAGGTTTAACAAACCAACAAAAAATTTATTTATGTACCGGAGGTTTTTAAAGAACAGAACAGCAGCCCAGGCCTCAAGACAATGACAAGGCACTGAAACTTAAGCTAGTTAGAGCCTCAGGTTGTAAATTCCTTTTAATGCTTGTGGCTACAAGAAACAGGATTTCACTGCCTAACCCCTAGGTTGCCGCATCCTCTCTCACACAGGATTCCACCCACACCAGCCTGGCCTTGCCCAAGAGTCAGACTGAAGGGTACCAGGCCTGCTGTTCGTCAGAGACAGGCCTCGCAACTCCTCTCTCCACACCCAGAGGTAGAGCTAAACCACTCTACCACACTACGGGGCAGATTCTGCCTGCTCTCTCATTGAGGCAGCCCTGAACTGAACTGCAATTCCTCTAAAGTTCTATCCCCACCCCCTCTGAAAGGGGGGGCTAGATGCTGGGGCAGCACTCCCATAGCCCAGGGATGAAACAGCCGAGTGGCTGTTCTACTTTTCAGGGGCAGGGCAGCCCCCTGTCTTTCGCAGTTTGCAACAGCACTCTCCAGTATGCAGCACTCTCCAACTAAAGCACTCTTTGGTATGACCATAAGTTAGGGTGCCACCCACTTGTGAGTCTTCACCAGTTGAACACCGATGCCTTAACTGGCCTGTGACAAACCCCTTCTCAGTGGCCCAGAGGGCAATCTAAACTCCACCCTGTCTGGAGATCAGGGGGCGGGGCCACCAGCCATGTGACCATTTTTAAGAGGTGCCGGAACTCTATTCCACCATGTTCCAGCTGAAAAAAAGCCTTGGATAGAAGATATGCAAAATGATTATACAGCACCTCTGGAGAATCTCCAGAGTATTCCAAACACTTCGAGTATTTCAAACATTAGTTCTAAGAACTGGTGGTGGAGTGCAATTCAGAGCTAATCTTTCCCATTTCCTGCTTCCTATTGCAGTTCCCTTCCCTTGCCGGGCTGATTCTTGGAATCTGGGAGATCCTTGAGAATAGTGCAGTATGTGCATGGGTGTCTGGCAAGGGTATGTGTCCCCCCCCCAAAAAACCAAAATATATTAATATAAAAACTGCAAGCAGTCAGGTAATCTACAGGCACAATTACTAGACCTTCGCCCCAGTCATTTCTGGGGATGGCCTTGGTTCAGAAGGCACAACTTGGAGTGGGGGAGCTGTAGAAATCATGGATTCTCTCCTTTGTGTGACTGTCAAGCACCTTAATGTATTTATAGATGGTATTAATAAGGATTTAACAGATTCATTTGTGTAATAAATAGTTTGTACATAGTTGCTTAGTGTGAGAGAACTGACCCTTATCCAGGTGTTTCCACAGTTTGACAGCCAAGGTACACTTCGGTCTACCCTTGAAAATGTTTTACTGTAAGATAAAATGCACTCTCCCCCTATGTTTCTGCAAAGGGCACCTGCATGCATAATGAGCTCAGAGCAGTGACTCATGAAGAGAGGCAACAAGCATTCTTGTGTGTTGCCGACTGATCTAATCATACTCAGTGCAGAGAGTTATCTGCACCAAGAGGAAACTGAGGAGAAAAAGGCAGAGTAGTGAATCATTGAGAGACGCAGTGGACAATATCCTCTGTGGGTGAGCACTTTTCATCCCTGGGGGTCTTTCTTTAATAAACTTACTTCCCATTTCACAGAGTTGTGGGAATGGCTGCTGTACCCTATTTGTTTTGTTGGTCAAGGGAATGGCTGAGGCTGAAATGAGCTCCAGAAGAACCAGCTGGCTAAAGTTGGCAGGATAATCAGAGCTGTATGTGAATTTACTTGATTGGCGTTATTTAAACATTGGTGTTCCAGTTAAATGTTGGACTGTTTTCACTTGACGTTTCTGAAATGCAGTACCGCTTCTTTTTAAAAAGTCATATTGGAAAACAATAAATATTACTGTGTCCATTCAATACTTCCAATATTCCCTCCCCTGAAGCCTCTAAAGCTAAATTATCCTGAGCTGGAATTTCGAGAGGATGTGCATAACTATTTTGCAAATATGTTTGAGGTCCGGAGAAAGCACTTGAGAGTTTTGTTCCCCCGATTTCATTTCTGTTCTGCCTTACAAGGAAAGATTATTTGAACTAGCTATAGGTGGCACTCTGGCCTAAGTTTTTGCTTAACATCTATCCTCACAGAAGTCATTCCACGCTCAGAGGTTTGTAAGAATACATAACATGAATTAGAAAGGATTTGGATATGGAACTGAAAATAGGACTGTCACATTGTGACAGTGCAATCAAAGCTTTGCATTGTGGGAGACACTGTTATCTTTACATTCCTTTTTGATTTTGTAGGAAGGCTTCATGTTAAGTGAGATGAAAAGTGATGCTCCAGTCTGCTATTACAAAATTACACAAGGAATGCTAAATAAAGATCCATGGCATGACTCCAAGGCAATAGTTTCACCGTTTTTAGCTCTGGACCAGCCCGTTATATCAGAACTACATCTTTTTACTATATGTACCTGTTCTTTTTAAATTAGTTTTTAGTTCCAGCTTATTCTGATAACAGAGTTAATAAAAAATCTTACATTTTTTGGTTACATGTTATATAGCATGCATTTCATTTCATCTCTACAAATCTTTCATCTTTTTACTATATATACCTGAAATGACTACATTCTTTCCTCAGATTTGTTTGTTTGTTTATAAAATTTTTACCTCAACTTTCTGCCCTCATAGGGCCACCAAGGCAATTAACAAGACATATAAATTAAAATCTCATTTTAAAAACCATTAACATCAACATACAAATATATCATTATATCAGAAGAACATCTTTTTACTATATGCACCTGAAAATACTACATTCATCCTCAGGTTTGATTGATTGACTGATTTTTACCTCACCTTTCTGCCCTCATAGGGCCACCAAGGCAGTTAACAAGGCATACAAATTAAAATCTCATCTTAAAAACCATTAACACCAACATACAAATACGTTGTTAAAACAACTTAAAACCAGAGCATAAAATATATACTGAAGATAAAAATAACAGTTAAAACATTGTGGAGGAAGGAGATATCACTGAGGAAATGCAAAGGAATACAAACAAAAAAAGGGGGCAAAGCGTCTCATGCCCTTACATGTATATGCTGCTCTGACCCACATCATATTACATCTCCCTAAAAACACTCTGGGGCAGGGAACAATATGCATTAGAGAAGGAACAGAAAATGAATCCCCTGCTCTTCCCCCCAGCATCAAAATAAAAGTGGGGGGGGGGCGTGTTGAGGGGAGGTTTCAAGGTGAAAGTGATTGGCAATGGAAGAAAGAAACCAATGTGGCTTTATTACATGCATGTTTGCAGTATCATGTGCTGCTACCCCCAAACAGTGAGAACTAGAAACTATCTCTTTAAAAAAAAGAGAGAGAGAGCAGATGACAGAGTGGGAGATGCATTATCCGTGCAATACTTAATCTGTGCTCCTCCCCCTTCTTCCTGTCTCCAGGTAAAAACTTGGCTGTTGTCAGAGGCCCAAGCCCTTGGGTATCAGCCAAAGGGCAAGAACTAAGGGACTTTTGGCCTTTGGCTCTCATGGCCTTGAATACATTGGACCACTAAGCTGAAGACCAGCCCAATTTATAGTTACTTACTTCCTGTTAGTTTAAATTAAAAAAAATTCTCATTGTTTTTTTCTCATTGTTTTTATTGTGTTGTAAGCTGCCTTCGATCCTTTTGGAGAGAAATGTGCTGAGTGACTATAAGTAAAAAAGCATTAGATTTCTGAGAAACTATGGACAGTGCATTGGAAGTCAAGTTCCACAACGCGACTGCAATCATAGAAAACAGACGCCAACCAGTTTGTATGCATTGCATCACAGTGCATAAAGTTGCATTTGGAGAGAGACAGCAGTTTTTAAGAGAGTTGAAGAGGATACGACAAAGCTATTGCTGCCCAGGGCATATAATCCTTTCTTTTGTCATCTTATTGGGTCAAAAAGGTTTTGTAGTTTTTTGAAGCACAACAAAAATCTGCAAAGCCTCTCTGACAGAGAAGGTAGTGGGCAACCTGAGGCAATGACAGATGTATCCTATCACCTGAAATTCTCTTATGAGCTGCTGTATATCTCCAGTCGAACAGTAGTGGGAGCAGGGGACTTTATGACTGTTGAGTGCAACAGTGCCTTGAATCATACCATTTCAACTCTACATGCACACCATCTTATTTTCTACCTCTAGCCTTAACTCAAGTTGCTTTTATAAGTCAAAATCAGCACCTTGAAGTATTCCTCAAGGGCTTCTAGAAATCACTGTACGTATATTGCATTTCTTGTACTGTTTTTGCATTGGGGCCCCCACCATTTTTGTGAGACTCTCCCCTCTAGGTCACCTCTAAAAGCGATTACAAAGAGGTTGCTTTCCCTTCCACTTTGCGTCTCTCTGCTGCCGCTGCTTCCAGCAGTTCACCCCTATTAGGAGGTCACACTCTGTTCTTTAGCAGCTGCAGAATCAGAAAGTCTTCAGGGGCAGCCCCACATAGACTGCAATGCAGCAGGCAAGCTTCAAGGTTACCCAAGGCATGGTCCAATTGCTAAGTTAAATCCACAAGGAAAGCCCTGTCCCTTCTTGAGAGAGGAAGCAACCTTAGCCCCTGGCACAATTTGAAAGTTCTGGCATAATGAGCGCTGGGTAGAATTATTTTGAAAAATAACAGAAGGCAAACGCTCTAGCTGAGTAGTTTTTGTGAGCACGGCTCAGAGATCTCAAGCTAGGTTGCTTCCAGTATTCAAACGGTGAACTGCAACAGCCCCAAATAACTTCAAAAGGGATAAGAATGGTTTCACCACTCATGCTGAAGAGGATGTCTTTTATTCTAGTGCGGCTGAACAGCAAGAGACCAGGAGGCAGAGGCAGTCAGAAGATGGGGCTGAGGGGTAGTTTTTAGATATGAAATCATAAACACCCTTCCCCAAACAGCGTAAGTGCAAGACACTGCCTGGCCTGAAAGAAATGGATGCCAGCTGGGTAACACTCTGGGAAATGTTTTTAGAAGGAGAAGTCAGAGCAGCTGGCTGACTAAACACCCTGTCCTTGCCCAGGAGAGATGCATAACTTGGAACGAGGCTCCCAGGATACTCCTGGCTAATCTCATCCCATGCCCTGCCTAACTTCCTTTACCCACTCACATTGATTAAGCACCACCTTATGCCCCAGGGAGCATTTTGCCCTGTATCTGGAGTCTCTAGCCACCAATGAGTGTGTGTGTGCTTGGATCCATACATACACCCCCAAATCCTTTTGGGTTTTCTCTTCTCTGTGAAATGCTGGTTATTTCACTGCTGCCGTGGACCTCTGTCCTTGAGACTGGTGATTATAGCCTTCCCTGAAACAGCTGTCTCCCTCTTTCCTCCCTGATTTCCTCTTAGTTATCCTCATATGTGTGCTGTGTGTGATTTTGGTACATTTGCCATTTTATTTCTCTTTTAATAAAAAAAAACGTTCTGGTTAAACGTGTCTGATTTATTTCGAGAGTTCTCTTAAGGGAATGGTCCTCATAAACTTAGGTGGAGAATCCCAATTACCCCCCTCTCGCTTGTCTAAACTAATTCCCCTAACTAATTAGGAGACCACCTACTTGGGTAACAGTTTAGGGACTGCCCTAAAGAGAGGGGTGGAAAAGAGGGGGGGTTTATTGCAGGGAGTGCTTGGGGTCGTGTGCTATTACATGAGATCCCTTCCCCATTCCCTGAGTCATCCTCAGATGCCAAGTAACTGCAGAATGAGCACTCCTGTAAAATGCAGTGTCTTTGGTCTAGGGTTACCAACCTCAAGGTAGGGCCTAGAGTTCTTTCAGAATTAAAACCTTGGGTCACTCCTTTGATGGGGGGAGGGGGCAAAACATTATGCTATTTTATAGGTAAAGGTAGTCCCCTGGGCAAGCACCGAGTCATTCTGACCCATGGGGGGACATCGCATCCCGATGTTTTCTTGGCAGACTTTTGTTACGGGGTGGTTTGCCATTGCCTTCCCCAGTCATCTACGCTTTACTCCCAGGAAACTGGGTACTCATTTTACCGACCTCCGAAGGATGGAAGGCTGTCAACCTTGAGCTGGCTACCTGAACCCGGCTTCCACCAGGATCAAACTCAGGTTGTGAGCTGAGCCTGGGCTGCAGTACTACAGCTTACCACTCTGCGCCACGGGGCTATTTGCAGTAATGTTTTATTGGATTTTAACAGTATATTTTGTTGTAAACCACCCTGAGCCCACTTGTGGGAAGGGCAGGGTATATGTCGAATAAAGTAAATAATTAAATAAATAAATAAAATGTCATTGAAACAATCTATTTCTTTGCAAGTGTACAGACTGAGAAGGCATTACATATGCAACCCTGTGGACAAGTAGATTGCAACTCTGAAGCCACTTCTTCTGGAAGTAAGGCTAATAAACAATAAGAAGAAGAAAGGTTGCCAACTCCAGCTTCATAAATTCCTGGAGATTTGCAGGCAGTGCCTGGGGAGAGGGGAGTTTGAGGAGAAGGAGTTCAGTGGGGCAGTGATGCCATAATGATCCTTCTTCAAAGCTGCCATTTCCCTCAGGGGAACTAATCTCTGTTGCCTGGAGATCAGTTGGAATTCCAGGAGATCCCTGGGGGAGGGGATCATTTGCAATGTACGGACTAATACTAAGCAAGTCTATTCAGAAGTGAATCCTTATTTTATTCAAGAGAGCTTGGTTTAGCATTGCCAGTTCCAATTCCTGGATATTTGGGGGTGGAGCCTGAGGAGGGCAAAGTTTGGGGAAAGGAAGGACCCCAGAGGCTATGTGATTCCATACAGTCCACCCTCCAAAGTTGCCATTTCCTCCTGGGGATGTGATCTCTGGAGATCAGTTGTAATGATGGGAGAACTCCAGGCCTCACCTGGAGGTTGGCAACCCTAGCTTACTTCTATGAAAGCATTTGTAGGTTTGCAGGCTTCGTCTTTGATCAGTAAGAGGATTTTTAGAAAAACAAATTTAGAAGCAAGATAATTGAATGATGGTAAAATAGAGCATGACAAATGAATTGCACTGATGTATTATAATGGACATTATATGGAAATTGATATGGGGTGCCTCCTATGAATACCATAGTACTTCAGAGCAGAGGAAAGATCTAGGTGCTCTGACTGTGGCCCTTTTTGTGTGGGTGATTTTTGCCACTTTGGGCTCCATACCTCTTTGGGTTTTCTTCTGAATTCCAGGTGATTAACTTTCCCATCAAAGTTCCATGCAGCATTTCAAGGGTTCTCTTGCAAGTTTTCTGCCTGCTCTTTTTGTGCACAGGCAGAAAATTTAGAAGAGAACTGAAATCTGAAGGAGGAATTAATCACCCGGATTTCAGAAGAAAACCTGAACAGGTATAGGGCCCAAAGCAGCAAAAATAGCCTGTGCAAAAAGACCCTTGTTTCAGTATCACTGACTTGAATTCCTAAGTGCCTTTAACTAGGAGAAAAAAATAATTACCTCATCTGATTAAGTGTCTAATACTTAAAGTATATCTTTATTTTTGACATGCAGCAAGAGGGTCCAGGTTATGGTTGGAGGGCTCATGGCTCAGAAAATCTGCTGATGCTAAGCATGAGTCTGTCTAGGTCTGGTCGATAACTCTGCTGGAGACCTTCAGGGAATCCTATGTATGTGATGGAAGAAGGGCAGTTTGTAATGCAATAAAATGCTGCAGAATGAATTTACATTTGTTCTAGCTTTGAACTGAAATTCATGGTGGTAAGAGCTGCTATCACGTAATGGTTAAAAGGCTGGGTTGCAAATCAGCACTCTGGTGGTTCGAATCCCGCTACTGCCGTGAGCTCTCCTGGTGGCCTTGGGTAAGCCACTCCTCTCAGCCCCAGCTGTATTGCTGGGATAATAACAACACTGACTTTGTTCACTGCTCTGAGTAGGGGCACTAATGTGTCTAGAAGAGCAGTATATAAATACAGTTATTATTATTGCTGTTATTATTATTAAAGCCCCTCCCCCTGCCGCAGATGCACCTGCTATTATTCCCAATTAAATTTAATCTATAGATTTAGTTTCTGGATTCTGATCAGACTTTCAGGATGAGTTCATGAATCCATTGCAGAGATCTCAGGGCTGTTCTTTCCCCCCACTAGGGATCCAGAATGGATTCCAGACCTTTGGGGCATAGATGGGAGGTCTGAAGCACATTGTGCAGGTCTACGTCATCTGCTCGCTTTGCCCCATTTCTGGTGAAGATTAGCCCAGGAACTTACTGTATCTGTAGGATCTGGTAACAGGTTTTGATAAGTCTTCCCATTTACCTGGGGGTTCTAAAACAGCAAAATCTAAAGCCCCGCTGTTGGAATCCAGTTTCAACCAAAATTCCACAGCGCTGTTAGCAAAAAGATCACTTGGTGGGGGGGGAGGGGGAGAATGAGAATTCCTTTGGGGTACCACGGCACTGGAAAAGATGTGAGTTGTTTTCATATGATGGTCGGATTGGGTCTGGGTGATGTTAGAGGGTACAGAGGAAATCTTTGACTGGTGCTAATAGTGGCTCTCAGCAGCCTTGGCCACTCGATTGGTGGCAACTTGATAGGGAGAGCTGTATAGAATGGAGAGGGGAAGAGGGGAAATGATTTTACTTCATTAATGTCCCAAAGTGGCTTCCAACATTCTCCCTTTCCTATTTTATCTTCACAACAAACCTATGAGGTAGATTAGGCTGGAAAAAAGAGAGAGAAAGAGAGAATGGCTCAAGTTTCGTGGAAGAATGAGGATTCAAACCCAGGTCCTAGCTTGACACTTTAACCATTTACACTGTTCTGGTTCTCCAGGATGGTATTCAGAGGAGGAATATATATTCTGCCATTTGACACTTTTTTGTACAGGCCTGATTACAGAAAACAGCCTGGCTCGCGCTGGACAATCTACAGTTGCAGATGTTGTATGTGTAATTAAAATAGAGGAAAAGTTATAATAAGAATTACAGGGAATGCAATTTTCATCCCATTTTTCTTTTAAGTCTGTATCTTGATCTCTTTCTTTATTACTTAAATGAAGCTTTCATAATTGTATGAATTTTAATTTTTGCCTCCAGGCTAAAATGCACATTAAGTTACACTTGAGCCAAGGCCTGCTATGAGGAGAGAGAGATAAGGCTGGTCAGTTCTGCCTGAAGAAGGATGAGAAACTCGGGGTTTGTTTGAAAGGGCAATATGATGATAATCGAATGATGATACATGCGTAAGTGGGTCTTGCTTGAACTAGTCTATTTCCATGTTCTAAGCCAGCAAAAAATACAGCAGATGCACAGAAAAAGTATCTGTTTCAAAGGGAATGTGCATTCGTTTAAAAGTGAATGCAGGTAAACACATAGTAAGTGAAGCAGGATAACTATAAAGGAATGACATCAAAACTTCTCCCCTAAATTCCCATAAAATACTAAAACTTCAGGTAAAAGGGGGAAAAGGCATTTCTTTGTTCTAGAATCTTTCATTTCTCTTTACCTAATTGCAACAGGTTCTTCAACCATGGTATGAACTCAGCTTAGCAAGCTCCATTACATATTTACATGCCTGCAAGTTGAATGTCCCTCAGTACAGTCTCTTCACTCATGCATCAGGTGAAGTTATACTGGTAATGGTGCAGATGTTAGCCAATAGATGTTAGCTTACCCCTTACAGATTTTTAAAGCAAAAAAAAAAAAAAAGCCTTGGCATCTGTTTTTTTCAAAGCTTGCCCCAAACAGAAATATGTACTTGCACTTTAAGAGTAACAATACTTTCAGATCACTGCCACCATTCTTGAGATATTTAGCTATTCATACCTTGCTTTTCTTCCCTATGGGATTCCAAAACAGCTTACAGCATTATCCCCACCTCCATGTTATCCTCACAACAACCCTACAGGGTAGGCTAGCCTGAGAGAGTGTATCTGGCCCAAGGTTACCCAACAAGTTTCCATGGGAGAGTTAGGATAAGAACCAGGATCTCCCAAATCCTAGTCCACTACACCACACTGGTCTAGCGTCACCCTTTGAAAAATTCCATCTCTACTGGTATTCCAGTCAAATCAACTTGGATTATCAGGAAATGAATAGTTTGCTGAAAAAAGTCCCTTACCATAGACTTCACCCATAGATTTCACTACTATGTTGCCTTATTATGTACTATCAGTTGCTTTAAATATGTGCTCCTGCATCAGCCCTAGAATCGCTTATGTTCTGTTTCAGCATTTCTTCAACTCTGTATTGGATTCTTGCTAATGTTATGCCTTTGTAAACTTGTGTTTATTTACCCTATGGCATTGTTTATAAAATTGTCCTTGATACTAACTGTACTAATCTCACACTGTGTAATCTGCCTTGAGTCTCAGTGAGAAAGGCGGACTATAAATGACATTAAAAAAAATAATAAGATGGTTTTGAATCCAAAGATGGTTTTTGATCACTGAATGGACTTCTCTTGTCAATGGAAGGGTACTTTTGGATCCATGTTTTGGTCCGTCACTTTGATTTGGATCTGACCCATGTCTCTATGTGTATAAATGCATCTTGCCTCACATAGGTATCCTTTGGATGACCATAATATATATAACGGCACTTTAAAAACTCCAATATGGATTTGAATAGTGTCATTTATGGCAGTGTTCAGGTGTGCTCGTACCCACCATTTGGGTGGGCCTGCCTGTTATAAGTACATTGATGGATGCAAGACACAGAGCTGGAACGCTTTCCCTAGAAATGAAAGAGGGGTGGAAATAGATCAGATTTTGATTTCCCCCTAATTTCTTGATTCAGACTGAGAAATTCCAGGAGATTTTGGGGGTGGAGCCTGGAGAGGGCTACCACCTAGAGGTTGGCAACCTTAAGTGGGTTGGTCATGTCCAGCTTCATCCAAGCTGAGGACCCATAAGCTATTAAGCCAAACCTGCTAGAGATGGATTTTCAGAGGTGTTACTCAAAGGTGGATAATAGATTCTAGACCACAGGCTTGCCATAGCAGCTCAGACTTTGATTCAGTCTCAAGCTACATATTACATGTATGTCCATGGTCCTTTTTGGGGGGGATATTTCCCTTTTTCACCCAAAGAAGTGATCAGGCTGTAACTTGAAGGGGAAGAACAGGTGACGGAGCAGAGAGGATATTCTTAACCCCTTTTTGTGCTGTTTCTCTGTCAAAAGTTCACACATGCCTTCCCCAAGTTGTTTTTGCAATGAGGGAGAGAAGGGTCGAATCCACATTCACCCATTACCCGCATGTTTATCGGATATCTTCCGTTTGCCTCCAATCCGCGATTTTTTCCTCTTCGTTCACATTCCTGCTTCTAATCCGTCTTTCTCGCGCGTCCCTCCGTTCACACGGCTGCTCGAAAACCGCTTTTTTGGGCGGGACCTTTTTTTCCCGCCCATTTTTTAAAAATTTTTTGAGCGCACTTTTCCGTTATTTCTATCTTGTCTTATAAAGAAACATCATTGAAGATAATGATGCCTCTCTTTCCCCCACTGACAGCACTGATGGCTCTCTCCCGTTTCTTTTTTGGAAATTTGGAAGCATGTGGGAAGCTTTCGAAGGCATTTCCTATGCAGGACAGTTCAGTGCCTGAATTTTACTGAAGTTTCACTTCCTTGGAGTGTCATTATTTCGATATTTTGTAATTTCGATATTACAGTAATATAAAAAAATAAAAAGCAGTTAAAAAGGAAGTTTCGTGAGTCCATTCTGAGGATGGATTCACCCCAAAATGATTTTTCAAACTACCAGATTTGATTCAGAAACAGCATAATCAATAAATCCAATGCTATGAAGTCAAAAACAGTCTTTTGCAGACTATGGAGCACTTGCAAGTTGAATCAGCCAATAGGAACTTTTGGAACGGCCGGAGAGACAGGAAGGGGGGGTTAAAAAAAACCACGTAAATTGCGCATTGGCCCATTCACGGCCACCGTGAAACTCCCGTTGAAAACCTGTGACCACATATTCGGGAGAAATGCGAATGAAATGCATCTGTTTAATGAGGTAATGTGACCGGCACTCGGGATTGCGTGGGGAATACGGGGAACATGCGACTTAGAATGAGTAATATGGATTCGACCAAGGTACAAATGTCCATGTCTTTTCCTCAGCTGGAGTAGAAGCAGCTTAGGGAGAAACATGAGAAGAATGGAGAAACATGGAGAAACATGAGAAGAAAGGATGTGGTGTCGTATGAGCATGTCACATTAGAATCTGGAAGAACCCGGTTCGAACCCCCACAGTGTCTTGAAAGCTTGGTGGGTGATCTTGGCCTAGTCATTCTCTTTCAGGCTAATCTGCCTCATAAGATGGTTCTTGTAAGGAGGAAGGGAGAATGATGCTGCTATGGGTCCCCACTGGGGAAAAAAGCATGATTTAAATAAATGCCCCTCACTCCCTGCACCAGTCTTTCACTTCAAATTGCAGCCACAATGATTGCATTCTGTAAGAAAGGAAACACACCAAAGGAGCTAAACAAGTGCAGTTCTTATTAAAGGCTGATGGGCAGAGCTTTGCTTCTATGGCAAGTTAGAGAAATTAAAGGTGGTAGCAAAGTGGCTTCCAGGCAGCCTTCTCTCAAAGAACGGACAGCCTTGGGTGGCCAAGTTCAGACTTCTGGGGGGGTTGAGTTGCATATGCTACTTCCCAAAGAGATATGAGGAGTTCCATGTCAAACTCCAGGCTGGTCGATTTGGGAATTGTAAGACCTCCATAACAGACACTCCTGGTTTGCATTCTAGTGTGAGAAGTCACTAACTGGGGACTCAGGTTAGTCACAACTGGTAGCATCACCAACTTTCAGTAAAGCCCACCAAGTTCTTTGAAACAACCTCTGTTGTTCAAGAGTAGTGAATTGTATCCTTATGTTACTGCCCACCAATCTGCCCCTTTGTCAGTTCTGTACACAAATAGACCTGTCATCTTCTTCTCCACGTGAACACTCAGGAAATTATAGATCAGCAGCGGTGACCTCTGAAACTAGTGACATTATTAAGGAACAAGATCAGCCAACATCAACAGAAAGAGGAATAGATAAAAATCAGCCTATGAGGCTTCAGCACACCTCAGTCTCATCTGATAAATGTAGCACATTTATGCACACAACTTTCATAAACAGACATTTAGCAAGAAATACAAAGAAGATGTGAAATATGTTCAGAACTCAGTAAGGTACTGGATATGATGTGGGACTGCGCTTAAACAATTCATCGGGAGAAAATGTTCCTGGAGAAAAAACTGGAAGAGGAGCATTTTGCTGTATGGGCATAGGAGCCCTCTGTGAACACAGAAGAGAATATGGGTGCACAACATGGGCTCCTGCAGTTGGGTCACGAAATGAAGCTTCTGGATTGGCCAGTCCTAATATCAACACTGCTACCCTGTCCTTGCCTAGTCAATAGAGTAGTTCTCTTTGCTTGCTGTCTGTATTTCAGGCTCCAGGTTCTAGTTTTCCCTCCCTCTAACTTGACCCTTGTCTCTCACCATTGACCTCAATAAGCCTGAATTGGAGAGCACAGTTTATAGTGACATATAATTGCCCTCCTGGCCTGGATAGCCCAAGAGAGTCTGATCTCATCAGATCTCAGATGCTAAGCAGGGTCGGCCTTGGTTAGCAATTGGATGGGAGACCTCCAACAAAAACCAGGGTTGCAGAGGCAGGCAACGGCAAGCCGCCTCTGTTAGTCTCTTGCCATGAGGCAAGAGGGGGTCACCATAAGTCAACTATGATCGAGGGTAGGATTTCCTTCATTCATAATTGCCCACAGCCACTGTAGCAATGGACTGTATGCTTCTGCAGGTAACCGCTGCTGTACTCAGGGCCTTGACAAATGCAAACTCCCAAATGGTTTAAATAAACAAGACAAGACAGCCTCTGATACTTCATTCTTTAAAGAATCTACCTTGAAAGACCACCAGTGGCTTCTACAAAGGAGTAAGTAAATTCCTTAAGAGCAAGCAGACAGCATCTCACCACCCCCGAATACCTTTTCTGCCGGCTGGGCAGCATATCCCAGACACAAGGTCAACAGAGAAGAAAAATTTCCTTCCTCCTGCCCTTGCTTCCACATCTCGGGATACATGATAGCAAAAATAAGGCCAGTGAATGACAGTCCACTGTTTCCTTCCTTTGATCTCTTGCTATTTTTATGCTGCGGATCGATTCTCTATTTGTCACTGTGTTTATATTTGTAGATCTCTTTATTTTTGGCAGACGTATTCCCCCAGCTTTGGCACCCAGGGCCGTTTCCCCCCCTTCCTTCCACTCATTATCCTTTTTTAACCCAGCATTCTTGGTTCTATAGATCTCCCCTCTGTAAAAAGGTCTGGCATTTTTTTTAAAAAGCTGCCAGCCCTATCGCTTACTCTGATCTATAAATCCCTGTGGGATCATTCCGGCTTCTCATGCTCTTTACATTGATTAACCTGAATGAATTTCAACTGGAGGCTGGCCAAGGCGCTTTTTAAATATTTTCCGTGTGCTTGTGGAAGTCCCGCTTGGAACACCACAAAGGTGACATGGCAGAAAGTCGGGGGAGGGAAAGATTTCCTGTTTTTCAACTGAGGCAAGCCTGAAATATGTTCAGAGATTGCACTAGGAATTGAGGTTATTATACAGTCTTCCCTGAGGCCTAGCCAACAATTAAAAAAAAATTATAAACAAGGCCAAGGGTTAAATATCTGAAGGACCACCTACTCCCACATGAACCTATCCAACCACTGCGATCATCTTCAGACCCCTGCTTCGGGCGCTGCTGCCATCTGAGGCCGAACAGGTGGCAACCTGAGAAAAGGCCTTCTTGGTTAAAGCACTTAAACTTTCTCCAAGGAGATTTGTAGGGCTGCCAGGTCCCCCAGTGGGGGCAGGGGATCCCCTGCTCCCAGCCTCTGCCTCCCCCCCCTCACCTGGCCAGCAGGGAGAAAACGCAGGGGAACAAACCTCCCAGGTGCACCCCTGACGTGGCACAACAAATCATTTCTGGGAGTGATGTCATTGTGCAGGCCCCAGGAGTGCTCCTGCTCTTTACAATGGGCCAATTTTGCTTCCCCCAAATGGGCCCAGTCAGGGCTTTTTTTCAACTGGAACGTGGTGGAACGGAGTTCCGGAACCTCTTGAAAATGGTCACATGGCTGGTGGCCCCGCCCCCTGATCTCCAGACAGAGGGGAGTTTAGATTGGGGCCACCAGCCATGTGACCATTTTTTCTGAGGGCAACCCACTGAGTTCCACCTCCTCTTTTCCCAGAAAAAAAGCCCTGGGCCTGGTGCGATGCAAGTGACATCATCGTGCCACTCCAGGATTGTGTGTCTGCAAAGAAGGAAAGAGGAGAAGAAGGTGAGTGCTAGATCCCCCCTCTCATTGGGAGGGTAAGGAAATCTGGCAACCCTAGAGAGTCATCTATCTTGCTCTATTGTGGTCTTCTGCCAGTGGATGAAGTCATTTAAAATGTCATGAGGGCCCACAGCATGGTGGGCTGAGGCACTTGTTTACCCTACTGCCTTATCAAGTGCTGAAACGCTCCCCTCCTCCACTATAGAGAGCCAGTTTGGTATAGTGGTTAAGAGAGGTGGACTCCAATCTAGAGAGCCGGGTTTGATTTTCCACTCCTCCACTTGAAGCCAGCTGGGTGACTTTGGGTTAGTCACAGCTGTTCCAGAGCTCTCTCAACCCCACCCACCTCACAGGATGTTTAGTTGTGGGGATAATAATAACACTTTGTAAATCGCTCTGAGTGGGCATTAAGTTGTCCTGAAGGGTGGTATATAAATCTAATGTTGTTGTTATGGCTGTGTCAGCAATTGAAAAGGTGTGAATGGGGAAAACAAGATTTGAGTGCTGGGTGGCCCTAATGAGGAATTGGTCCCTTGCAACATTTTCAAATGACATTAAAATGGCAGCGGTGTCCTCATGGTGGCCACAAGGACAATGTCACGTCTCGTTTGGCCCTAAAATAAATATGAGGTTGAAACACATTTCCCCTGAGGAAAGACAGAAGAATCTGGGACTTTTCAGTTTAGAAAAATGATGACAAAGGGGAGACATGATAAGAGGCTTATAAAATTATGCCTACAGTGGAGAAAGTGGACAGACAGAGCTTTTTCTCCTCATAATGCTCCAACTCAGGGGTATCTATTGAAGTTGATGGGCAATAGATTCAGACCAGATGAAAAGTCTTTTTTCCATCAATGAATAATGAAATTGTGGAAATCACTGCCAGTGGATATAGTGAGACAACAAAGCCACAAGAATAGATGGCTTTGAAAGAGATCAGACAGGTTTACGGAGGAGAAGTCTATCAATGGCTACTGTGTATGTGTTATGTGCTGTCAAGTCGCCTGTGACCTATGGCAACCCTATGAATGAAAGTCCTCCAGAATGTCCTATGATGAACAGATTTTCCTCAGATCTTGCAACCTGGAAGCCGTGGCTTCCTTTATTGAGTCAAGCCATCTCATTTTGGGTCTTCCTCTTTTCCTGCTGCCTTCCACTTTTCCTAGCATTATTGACTTTCGCAGAGAAACTTGTCTTCTCGTGATGTGACCAAAGGACGATAGCCTCAGTTTTGTCATTTTAGCTTCTGGGGAGAATTCAAGCTTGATTTGCTCTGTCTTTTTGGCCTTCCATGGCACCCACAAAACTCTCCTACAACACCACATTTCAAATGAGTTAATTTTCTTCCTGTCAGCTTTCTTCACTGTCCAACTTTCACATCCACACATAGTAATGAGGAATACCATAGTTTGGATTATCTTGGTCCTGGTCCCCAGAGAGACATCCGTACTTTAAGGATCTTTTCTAGTTCCCTCACAGCTGATTGTCCAAGTCTCAATCAAAAACCCTATGATGAGACACTAGCAAAGATGACTAAAGGAGACATCCACTTAAGTGGTCAGCCTCCAAGGAGGCAACATTAGGAGAAGGCCCTGGCCTCCATATCCTGTGTGTTGACCCTGCAGAACAACAGGTTGGATCACTGGATAAAACACGATGCTGGGCCTGGTCTGATCCCACAGGCCTCTTACCCTGCGTACTGTCAGGCTATGGGTGACAGGATACAGCAGACAGATCTCTGGACCACTGCAGCAAAACACAAGTGCTTGGTCAAATGGCTTTTATTCAGAAATCAGATCATTTCCATATACAGGTCCATAGGACTACTTAGAAGCAAGGTAGACATCTAAGTAGCAAGAGCAGAAGTTGACAAGAATGACATCATGTGAGAGAAACTTCTCTTTTAACACTCTAGTCTACTCCTTTCTCCCCCCTCCCAACCGTAAACAATACTTTGGCGCTCTCTTGGTGAGAGAACATTTCACATATTTGAGATATCACATTGACTTACTATGAGCAAGACACAGCACTGGCTGGGAATGAGTACAAGGTCATAAACACTGGAAGCTGTTACAGTCCAACAGATAACACCTGTGAAAAGAATAGTTGTGACACTAGCAAAGTGAAATTGAGCTATAGCAAGATACACAGTGTTCAGCGGAACAGAATCAAAATTGGCATGGATGGGGCTCACACATGACACGTACTGGACAGCTCTGCTCTTAGATTTTCTTTCCTTGAACTTCAAGTGTCTAAGCTAGTTCTGGAGAGGTTTTTATCAATATTTATTTGTTAAAATGTTTATGCCCCGGCTTTCCTCATGACTCAAGCTTTTTCCTTGTTTTCACCTGGAGACAGGCAATAGTTTTAAGAGTAAAGTGGACGAAGAAAGCTCAGCTTCCCATGATATGCATATGCATTTCTTATGGCCAAAGAGGCTTTGCAAGTTTTGGAAACAACACAAAACCCTGTAAAACCTGTTTTATCGGAGCAGCGGTGCCAGTAGTAGTGACTATTTTTCTAACCTCAACATCTTGAAGCAAGTTCAAGATGGGTAGCTGTGTTAGTCTGTCTGTAGCAGTAGAAAAGAGCAAGAGTCCAGAAGCACCTATAAGATTAACAAAACTTGTGGTAGGGTATGAGCTTCCATGAGCCACAGCTCACTTCTTCAGATACAGATAGAATGCGAGTCCATCTGTCCTTTATATCTTGGAGAGTGGAGTGATTACAGAAGCCGAATAATAGTCGGTGAATGACAATGGCAGGCATAATTGAATAGGGTGGCGTATACAGAGGGGCAGTGGGTGTGGAGAAATTAGTATTCGTAATGAGACAGGGAGCCCAGGTCTTGATTCAGTCCAGGTGGATGCATTGTCTTGAGCTTTGTTATCAGTTGCAATTCAGAAGTCTCCCCTTCTGATCTCTTTTTGAAATTCCTCTGCAGGATGAGTGCTACTTTTAGGTCAGCAACTGAATGTCCTGGAAGGTTAAAATGTTCCCCCACTGGTTTTTTAATGTTTTGGTTTCTGATGTCAGACTTAATTCTTTGTCAAAACAACTGGCCAGTTTGTCCAATGTAGAGAGTGGAGGGGCATTGTTTACACGTGATGGCGTAAATCACATTGGAGGATGAACAGGAGTATGGTGTGGCTGATGCAAGTCTTCAACCTACAGGAAGCTGAGAAAGTACCATTTTCCTCCTCAGCAGGATTAACAGCACTAATCTTCTTCTAGAGGGGACAAATTAAAATGCCGTTAATGAACATAAACTGATCATTGCACCAGTGAATCGATTTTTGATTCCTGCCTTGCTTGAAAGGGGTTCTGTATCTGGCTTTTACCCATGACGTATTGTTTCGTAGACCAAACTGTTTCCACTTTTGATGCTTCTGCATACTTTCAGTTGAGAAACAGGCATAATAATGATGTTTTTCCTCTTCAATATGAGAGAGGCCAGCTCAGGACTGACCATAACTCATGCACCAGATGTGCAATTATCTTAACTTGTGCTGATGCAATGAGCGTACACAACAAAAGTCCGTGATGGGGATAATCTCTTTCAAATTTGCAGTGCTCATAGCTGGGGAACGTGTAGGAGAGTTGCATGACTCATCCATAGTCTCAGGAAGGCAAGTTTTTTAAAAAAATTGAGCTTGATGAGTTTTATGTCGGATATTCTTTGCTTCTTGTATCAAATATTGCTAACTTCTTCTTCTTTTTTGTGGCACGGGTTATATTAAGTGACAGTTGGTTCCATTCCCAAAAGGTGGATACGTATGCATACAAATGCCGCTTAGGCATTATGCATCCTAGTGGTTTTGCTCTTAACTATTTTTTGAAAAAACAGTACAAGGACATTGTTTGTGTCATAAGCAGCACAATTCGCCTATCTGAAAAGGTCTGTTTTGTGAAGGATGGGGAGGAATGGCTTTGTGCAGAGCAAATGAATTAATAACATGGGCTGAAGTGCACAAGGAAGAAAGGATTTATTAAATAGTTCGAAGGGAGCGATAAACATTAGGGGGAACCTAATGGAGCAGAACATCTAACTGAAAACCTAGGAAAGAGGGAAATCAATTTCAAGGTAATACTTTTATATTTACATAACTCTGGAAATGGGCAGTGGAGCTCAGTGTGGGTTAGAGGGGTGGTGTGTCCACTTGGTCTGTTTTTTGCAAGAAGCTTCTGCCAGGAGCAGTGTTGATTAGTCGTTAGAGGAAGAAATGAAGGGCATGTCTGCTGGCAACTCTTCTTCTTGTTCATATAGTGTGGGTTCATACTGCACACAACGTATTTGTGATGGAGTGTCTTTTGGGGTCATTTGCTTCCTTTCTGTCCTATATTAGAATTGCACCATATTGGTCAACTAATGTCCATGTCATACTTTTATGATGTGACAGTTATATTTGCCACAAACTAGTATTTCCTGCAAACAAAGTGCGAAGAGCAGATATGTGTCCTAAACTCTTGAAGCCATACATGGGGTGGGATGGGGGAGGGTGCTTTGCTGGCTAAACTGATACGTATCCATGGCATATTTACACCTTTGCAATCAAGTCAATGGAAAAACGGTCTCAAAGTAAGTTGTCCCTGGGAAAAAATTGTTCCAAAGTAGTTCCAAATCAACAAAAACTTGGTGCCTTCTGCTTCTGATATAGTTCCACTTTTATTTTAAACCAAAAAGTAGAGATCTGCCAAAAGCAGCATCTGTGGCTAGTGTATACTCTTAATATTTGAATGTATTGGGCAACAGCACCCATTCAGCTGTCATAATGTCATGAAGGGAAATGGGATTTCCAGGCAAAGTTTGCCACTTTCTGAATGTTTACAACCTAGTATTACATGCCTTTATAAAAAAAAAGATCTTGCTTTGGATTAACATGGCTTCTGCAATAAGGCAGCATTTGAAAAATGAACTTTTTACATCAATAGACATGCACATATTTATGACTCTTAAACGTGAGACTGTGTGTCTATATCCTCTATTTATTAAAAAAATAATGATTTTAAAATATTTAACATTTTAAAGGAGGTATAGACAACTTTTTTGGTTGGCCCAAGTGCTGAAAAAACACATAACCTTTGAAGATGCTGGTGTGCTGGCAAACAAGAGTATGCTCTGGTTTCTCTTCAGATCGCATAAATCTTTCACCTTTTACTAAAGGTTTCCGTGGTGCTGGCAAACAAAACTGGGTGGCGGGGGAGGGGTGTATTTGGCTAGACATGCTTGAAGCAAGGCACGTCCCAGCAGTGTTGCCAAAGTCCATCTTTGTGTATGTGTATTAATAGAAATACACTGCTGTTTTAATGTAGATGAATTTTTATTGTATTTTAATATGTTGTTATCTGCCCTGAGCCCGCTCGCAGGGAGGGCAGAATAGAAATTTGAAATAAATAAATTAAATAAATAAATCTTGGACTCAGCTGGTGGCTGTGCAGGTCTAAGAGGTCATAAACCATGTCTGTTGCCTTCTCCCACCTGCTGGATCCACAATGCTGCCAGTGCCTCAGTTGCTTGATCCAAGATCTGTCCATGGGTGACAAGCAAAGTGGTCTGGCATGCTGCTGTAGTTATTACTTGGAACTCCCCCCACATAGATGGTAGCATGATCCTTTTTTCTTACTCCGCACCATTGGTTCACGCTGACTTGGATAGTCCAGGTGAGCCTGATCTTGTCAGATCTCAGAAGCTAAGCAGGGTTGGCCTTGGTTAGTAATTGGATGGGAGACCTCCAACGAAGACCAGGGATGCAGAGGCAGGCAATGGCAAACCACCTCCGTTGGTCTCTTGCCATGAAAACCCCACCGGGGTCACCATAAGTCAGCTATGACTTGTGGGCACTCTCTACTACCACCACACCATTGGTTCACATACTATAAGCACACGTCTTTTATTCTCCATCAAAGTTGCACGAGATACTTTTGTAGGCACAACATATAGATGTTGGATATTGTGGTCATGTCAACACCATAGAAATGAAATGTTTAGGAATACTTTTAAAAAGATCAACCATAACTCCAATGACTTTTAACTCAGTGATGTTAGTATCAACTTTCCGCGTGTTACGGCAGAACGACTCCAGCCACTCCACTGAGCCAAGTCTGACGCCGCCCTCCTTCCTAAGATGCCTCCTTCCAACCTAAGTGGTTCTTCTGTTACAGAAGGAGCCACTTCTGTTAGAGGAACCCTTCAGACACTGATGAGCAGAGTGGTGGCATCCACGCCCGGATCGCTGTACCTTGTTTCCCTTTTAAAACTCCTTAATCTAGCAATCTTCACAAGTGGAGGCATGGTTCAGCCTTCAAGGGCAACTACGCCTACCAGAGGTAGCCCCAGAGGGTTCCATAAAGCCCTTGAACAGTCACACTCCTTCCCTCCCTAATCAGGTGAGTGCAGAGTGCATTATTTTGTTTATTTATTTTATTTACGTCATTTATAGTCCGCCTTTCTCACCGAGACTCAAGGCGGATTACACAGTATGAGGTTAATAAATACAACCAGTTATCAAGTAAGTACATTTCGATACAATACCATAAGGTAAACGTATACAAGTTTAAAGACATAGCATTAGCAAGGATCCAAGACATAGTAGAGATACTGAAGCAAAACATAATCAATTCTAGACAGCATGGAGCGCTGGTTGTACATAGGAGTACATATTTAAAGAAGCAGATAATATATGAGGCAAAAATGGTGATGAAGCCTATGATCCCCAACTTGTTAGTGAAGCACCTGAGACCCCATCCCTACAATGCAGCCCTCCCATTTGAGTAAAAAGCCTTTTTGAATAGTTCGGTTTTGCATTGTTTACGCATAACTGGGTTTCTTCTGAGCGATCTCATAGATGCCCATCTAGTAGCCCTGCTCACTGTACATGCTTTATTGAGCCCCAAGAGACTGAGAAAATGTAGATGCTCTCCAGTTTACAAAGGCATTAAGAAATTACAAGCAGAACGAGCCCTTTTTCTTTTGGGTCTTGCCCAGTCACAAGAAACATATGACACCACCTCTATCAAGGTCATCATTACTGCCTACTTTGGCAGTGGCTCTCCAGGGTCCCACCTGGAGGCTTTTTATATCACCTACTATTACCTGATCCTTTTTTTCCGTCTGGAAATGCAGGGGACTGAACCTGGGACCTTCTGCACGCAAATACAGCTTGGGAATTGGAGCCACCTGCTGATCTTATGGCAGAAGTGGGATTTGAACCAGCAGAGTGCTGATTTGCCGCTCAGCCACTTAACCACTGTACTACTAGTTCCCAGCACAGGCATGCCACAATATGACTATCGGTGCCATAAGATGCCAATTTTTTTTAGTGTAACCAACACAACTGCCTCTCTGCAAGTAGCTAATGTACGTGAAACACTTTGAGCAAGTGCCATATAAATAGGTTCATGGGGGTTCTTTTTTTAGTTCATTCTGATTTTAGGAGGCTACTTCAGCCATACATTGCAAACCCACAAATTGTTGGCAATGGACCCACGTAGCTCTTATCTGCCTTCTTTCACTGGGTTTGCGAGAGATTTCAGCCATTCATGCTTGGCAAAAAATGCTTTGACGCTCCAAGACATTATCCGTGTGCTAAGTGTTGCTATTTTGAGGCATGCAGGTTAGGTTGCGACGGGGGCTATCCATCAAGGCTTTTCATACTGTACTTGCCCATCAGTGTTGTATCTGTTGTATTTTATTATAACAACAGGGTTGCTAAATAGAAGCTCCGCTGTTAGCAAATGCCCTTTTTCGCGCTACGCCGTCCCTGGCCTGCAAGAAGGAGATAGGGCTTTGAGTTGGGGGCTGGAGTCTCTGATCCCCCTGCAGATTATGCCCCAGTATCAGAAGCAGCTGTTGGGACAGCGCCCAGAGCCATTAATCCTACCTGAGAACAGTTTCTTCGCAATTGTTTCTGCCTTCCTTTTGAATACCCCCACTGACTCATTTTCCCTCCCACTGTAAGATGGACCCCCTTCCCTAGCCCTTTCCCCATTTAATCTGACCATACACACATTTGGGGCTCAGCAAGGTGCATGCAGCTACAGAGCCATATTCTGTATCGTTTTCTTTATCGGCCCTAGGGCCACAGGTAGCCACTTCTCCAGGTGGGTCTTGCAAAGCAGGTGATAGCCAAGGCTGGTTCTCCAGCCAAGCCGCCCAAACAAGCACTTAGGTGGCACATTGAAGAAGGGTGGCCATGCTCCATGAGGACTCAGCTGGTTCCCAAACCTTGGCAGTATGTAACTGGCATCCCTTCCCAGGTCTGTGCCGCTGTGGCCCTGGCCTAAGCCCCTGTGGGGAGGGGCTGTGGTTCAATGGAACAGCCTCTGCTTTGCATGCAGAAGGTCCTTTGGTTCAGTCCCCAGCATCCCTCGGTGAAAGGACTGGACAATAGGCGACCTGAAAGAGCTGCTACCAGTCTGAGTAGACCATACTGACTTTGATGGACCAAGGATCTGATTCAGTATAAGGCAGCCAGCTCTCCCCCATCTTTCAGAGAGCTGATTCGAGAAGGCTGGTCCTGTATTGCAGCAACAATAAAAAGAGGCAGCCTGTGGAGCCAATGTAATGTATTCCAGCGAAGGTTGCCAACCTCTGGCGTCTGATCTGCAGATGATAAAGACTGGTTTTCCTGGAGGAAGTGGCATCTTTGGCATCAGGGTGGGTCCATGGCATCATATCCTCACTGAGCTCTCTCTCCTCTCCCCAAACCTCTCCCTCCCCCTGCACTGCCCAGGAACCCCACCAGCTGGAGCTGGCAACCCTAATTCCAGCATTAAATTGTACGAGTCTTTAAGGTGTCTGTCTTATTTCAATTGAAGCGGCCACCTCTCACTTTTCATATTGGCAGGACAATCAGAGCCCTGGGTTGCCAACTCCATGTTGGGAAATTCCTGGAGATTTGTGAATGGAGCCTGGGAAGGGCTGAGTTGGGGGAGGGGAAGGACCTCTGCGGAGGATAATGCCCTAGAGTCCACCCTCCAAAGTAGACATTTTCTCCAAGGGGACCTGTTGTGTACAGTGTGCAGACCAGCTGTAACTCCGGGAGATCTCCAGGCCCCATCCGGTGGTTGGTAACCCTATCAGAGCGCCTACAGCCACAGGCCCCATCCTGGCGATAAGCCTGTCTGTCCACTTTTTGCCTCAACTAGTCTCCCCCTTTCTTCTAGGGTTGCCAACCTCCAGGTGGGGCTTGCAGCTCTCCTAGCATCAAGACTACAGAGATCAGTTCCCTCGGCCGAAGGGGCTGCTTTGAAGAGACAATCTGCCTCGGAGGTCCTCCTCACGCCCGCCCTCGAATCCCACCTCCCCCAGGATCCGCTCCGGGAATTTCCCAACCTAGGCCTGCCAACGTCACTGCCTCCGCCACGAGGCCCGCAGCGCAGAGCCGCCGCTGCCCTCCGCCCGCCTTGCGCGCACGTTGCCGCTCGCTCGGCCGCCCGCCCACTCGAGGCTGCGTGTTCCCACGCACGTCCCGCTCTGCTCGCCCGCCAGGTGAGTGATGGCGCGGCGCTCGCCGCCCGCCTCTCCCTCGGCGTGCTCACCTGCCCGGGCCTCGGGCGGGCGGGGAGAGCCTCGCGCAGGGCCAAGCCAGGCCCGCAGCGCGCCCTCCGGCTCCCCGGCTCCGCATCGCCGCCCCGACGATTGTGGCCCGCTATCTGGGCAGTGGATCGCTCCGATAGGAGGACGCCGCTCTCCCGAGCGCCGTTGGGCGGCGAGCCCCCGGGCCCCCGCGCTCTGGTCACATTGTTTTCGCCTCTCCTGTCTTGATTATTGATGAGAACCATTTGCAGTACGTGACGCTTTAGGCGGCGGGAACAAACGAGGCTGGGGCGGGGGAGCGGGAGGGACGAGCCGCCGCCGGCTGGGAAGTTCCCTCTGCCCTGCGCGCACGCAGCCGGGGGCTCGCGGCGCCGGCCCCGACCTCTTTGCTCACAGGGTCTTACTCCCGAGGAGAGGGTCGCCGCGCCAGCCCACGCATCTTTACTCGGGTGTAAAGCACTGTGTAAGCATCAGACAGAGGTGCTCCGCTGGATCGGATCTGTGGCCCGGCTACTCCAGCAGAGTTTGGATGCGATGCATCCAAAAGGGCACTGCAGAGCTAGGAAAAGTACAGGACAGACCGATTCTCCATGACCGTTTTCGCTTTCAAAATATAAATGCCAGGAACTGACCAGACCCTCGTCCAGCTTTCACACTGCAATCCGAAATGCTCTTTTCTGTGGAGCAAAATTCCCCCGGGACTTAAAGCAAAGTTCACCTTCCGTGTCTTTCATATACTTATAAACACGTTTAGATGCATCGCAGAACTATATATAAAGAAAATGCCTTGCAGATCCTTAAGGACTAAACAGGTTTACTGTGGCGTAAACCGTTGTGCTGCAGAGCCTCTGTTGTTTGGGCTGCCACCGATTTATATGGAAAAGATCTATATAACAGCTTTATAAGAGGCAGTGCCCTCCTGGATCCCATCAATGGCCCATCCAGTCCTGCATCTTTCAGACACCGGCCAACTCCAAAGTCCCTGGAAGCTCAAGAAGCAGTGCAGAGTCCAAAGCCTGTTGCTGCTGTGGCCACTCGGCAGGTGGTATTACCAGGTGTACTGAGAGTTGCTGCAGCATAATGGTTAAGTGGTTGGCCTGCAAATCAGCACTCAGCTGGTCTCACTACTACTACTACTACTACTACTACTACTACCAACATTCGATTTATATACTGCCCTTCAGGACAACTTAATGCCCACTCAGAGCGATTTACAAAGTATGTTGTTGTTATCCCCACAACAAACACCCTGTGAGGTGAGTGGGGCTGAGAGAGCTCCTAGAAGCTGTGACTGACCCAAGGTCACCCAGCTGGCTTCCAGCGGAGGAGTGGGGAATCAAACCCGGTTCTCCAGATTAGAGTCCCACTCTCTTTACTACACCAAACCGCTGTGCTGTGAGCACAGCAGATGGCCTTGGATAAGCCACTCCTCTCAGCCCCAGCTGTATTCACCACTCTGGGCACTAATCCATCTAGAGGAGCAGTATATAAGTACATTGTTATTGTTTATCATTATTATTATTGCCCCTGAACATGGAGGTTCAGTTTAATCATCATTACTAGTAGCCATTGAGGGATCTGTATTCCATTAATCTGTTCAACCCTTATTT
This sequence comes from Eublepharis macularius, assembly GCF_028583425.1. Taxonomy (NCBI): domain Eukaryota; kingdom Metazoa; phylum Chordata; class Lepidosauria; order Squamata; family Eublepharidae; genus Eublepharis; species Eublepharis macularius. Next base: position 148,135,481 of record NC_072794.1, on the reverse strand, counting down.
AAGATACGGGTCATCACTACGTCCCGTTCCCGTGCCTTTCCTACATTATTTTTTGCAATGTGTGAAGATGTGCTTTTATCGGCACTGATTCTATTTTCCCATCAACTTCATTAGATAACTCTCAACTTTTAGTATCACATGAGAGGGATGCAGTATTTTATTGGCTGTTTGAATTGGTCTGTTTCCTAATTGTTCCTGGATCATGTGAACCTCTCCTGATACTGAGGATATCTATGCATGACATCCAGGACTCAACACCGAGCCTTGTCTCCTGGGACAGAGATCAGGGATGAAATATGAGTCTCTTTCCTAATTGTTCTTATTTGGTGTTTTAGCAGCTGCATCACACTGAAATGATCTTTCCAATAACTTTCCTACTATGACCCCAAGGTCTTTGCTGAATAGTTATATTGTGAGTTACCCTGGCAGAGGCTGTGGGGTGTTCGCTGTAAATCACAGCCCGGTTTATGCCGAGCCCTGTTTGTAGTCTCAGGAAGGAGTGATAGACCCTCAGCAGGGATGTGAGTTTGTCATTTCTGTAAGCTGCCAAATGCCTCCGTTTCCTCAGGTCCAGATTCTAATAAACCATCCAGGAGGGATGTCGAGAGAATTAGCTTTAATGCTCTATGCCCACGAGGATGAAGGCAGTCGACGAGGGAAACTGCTGTTCCTTTTATTTGTTTCCTCTCTTTTACAAAATGAAAACCACAGCTAGGGGTGCAGAAGTTCACAACGGGGTCACTGCGTGCGCATTTAGAAAGAATGGCATTACACTTTTATGTTAAAAAGAAGTGACATCTACCGAGGTACAAGTTGAGCACAGAAGTGAAGCCTGAAGGCAGGGCTATAGCAAGGGGTGGAACATCAAGGACAGCAGCCCAGAGCACGGCCTTTGAACAGACTGGTACACAGCAGGGGCTGAGAAAGAACTGGAATGCAGATGTGGGCCTATCCTTTGGCTTAGATGGGTTTAAAGAGGGGCCGGAGGAGTTTACGGAAGAAAAGTCTGTTCCTGGCTGTTAGCCGTAATAGCTGAATGGGATTTCTTGGTTCAGGTGCTGAGTAGCCATCAGCAAGTGAGGGCTGTTGCTAGCTTTAGGGCTTTCTGGCAGCATTTACCTGTCCACACAGCAGCATCCTCAGATAACAATAATGTAGTAAACCAGTAGCATCGGGCAAAGTCAAACAGCATTGTGAAAACCTCAATACAAAATCAGCCTATTTTTGCTAAAGGCCCTCTGCATCAGGTCTTTACTGTGTTTCAGAAGACCAAAAGAGATTGTATTAGCTCTACCTTGGGTGGATGTGAGGATGGGAAGAATCCCTCCCCCCTACATAGCTGCAGCAACTGCAATGGGTACCTGCCTGCTTTATGTTTAATAAGTTCTACAGCAAGGCACCATCAGCTGATCTTGGGCTGATTCACGGGTGGAAAAGATGCTTCAGGTACTTTGGACCCCAGTCATTTTGGACCTTTAACAGTCAAATCCAGGACTCTTGACTTGGGCCCAGAAAACCAGTCAGAAACCACTGCATTTGATAAGGCACTGGTCTTGAACAGTTATTGCAAAGAGATCCTTACAATCGCAGCTGTCAAGTTTCCCCCCAAATGATGGTTCTAAATACTCGCCATAGTCTGTGTGGCAGTAATCTAATCTGGATATTACTGAGGCGTATGTTATAGTGGCGGCACCTGGTCCCTTTTCTCCAGAAACGTTTTTGTGGTTTGTGAATCATTGGAGCCTCTCTTCCAGCCAGTCACTAGGTGAACAAACAGAGCCAGTGTTGTTTAGTGGGTAGAGTGTCAAACTAGGATATGGGAGCATTTCATTCATATCCTCGCTCTGACATGGGAGCTTGCTTGGGCCTACCACTCCCTCTCAGTCTAATCTACCTCGCAGGGTGATTGTTGTGAGGATAATGGGGAGGAGGGGAAGATGATGTTATAAGCTGCCTTGAGTCCCCATAGGGAAGGAAAGCAGCATGTGAATTAAAAATGCAATGAATAAGTGATTTTTAAATATGATGCTGGCCAAGGGGAGTGTCTGGTGGAGGAAAGTGCTTTCTGCGTGCTTTCGTCACATTTAAATTGGGTTAAGTAACATCTTTGCTAGGACCAGGGCTTTGTTTCAGCTGGAACACAGTGGAACGGAGTTCCGGCACCTCTTGAAAATGGTCACATGGCCGGTGGCCCCGCCCCCTGGTCTCCAGACAGAGGGGAGTTTAGCTTGCCCTCCGTGCCGTGTGCCGCAGAGGGCAATCTAAACTCCCCTCTGTCTGGAGATCGGGGGAGGGGGCAGGGCCACCAGCCATGTGACCATTTTCACCGAGGGCGATTTAAACTTTAAAAAACTCCTCTCTTGTTCCAGCTGACCCAAAGTGACATCACTGTGCAGTCCTGAGTTCCACCACCTCGTTTCCTAGAAAAAAAGCCCTGGCTAGGACATCACTCCAGGTGTTTGTTTACCCCATTAGCTTTGCTGGGTCTGATAGCCGGAAGAGAGGAAGTGTTTTCCCCCATGTTTTGTTTAGAGCCTTTTATATTTTTGCTTCCTTGGGAAGCCATTTGACATTTTAAAAGGCCCACTGATAAACTGTGACAGTCCTAGATGTTGTCTTAATCTTTCATTTATCGGAAGACACAAGGCAGGCAGGAGTTAATTTCTAGATCTTTGGCTCATGAAGAATGGATTGTTCTCCTGGCAGTTTTCTAATGGAAATAAATGACTTTCCTTTTTTAAAACCAAAACATCTGATCAAATGAGGCTCTCTTCATGTGGAGTTTTGAACTGTGTGGACTCCAATTCATCCTTCATGTGCTGGGTTGGGGGGAAAAAGTATCCTTGAAGTCTAGAGAAAATGTGATTGCAACGTGTACAGCCTTAGAGGGAGGAGAGAAGGCTTGTTTTGTTACTGCTCTCATATCTTATCTCAGAATGAGGAGAAGGAGGGCCTGAATGTTAGACTACCACCATAGATATGGTTGGAGAAAGCGAGGGCCACATTTTCATGGTGAAAGAACTCATCCCGATGCTGCCTCTTGGGCATCCTTCATTGGACATGGGCAGTGACTTCTGTTCTTATTTTCAGGGGATTCTTTTTTGTACATTGTGAGGTAGGTTCTGGAGTATACAGGGAGAGCCAGTTTGGTGTAGTTGTTAAGAGTGGAAGGACTCTAATCTGGAGAACTGGGTTTGATTCCCCGCTCCTCCGCTGGAAGCCAGCTGGGTGACCTTGGGTCAGTCACAGCTTCTAGGAGCTCTCTCAGCCCCACTCACCTCACAGGGTGATTATTGTTGTAGGGATAATAATAACACACTTTGTAAACTGCTCTGAGTGGATGTTAAGTTGTCCTGAAGGGTAGTATATAAATCAAACATTACTATTGTAACAGTATGATATCTGGGCCTGTCATGTTCACCTTTGCCATTATGTGAACTGAGAGATCTCTCAAACAGTTTCTCACATTTAGGATTCCTAAGGGTAGTCCAGGGGATCCATAAGAGTCTACAAGGCAAAGGGTGAGCTTTGAGCTGGTAAGTGGCAAGAGACCTGGTGATGGACTGATGTCACTTCCCCATGCACCCAGAAGTGACATCAGTGCATCACCAGGGATGCTCTAGCATTTGAACAAAACTCTACTAGATGCTGCACCACTCTCTCCCAATTTTCCTGCCATTTTCCTCCTGCCATCCAGGTAAGGGGATCCCCTGCCACCAGCAGGAGCCTGGGTGAGCCCCTTCCACACCCATTCAGCTGATTTGAAAATAGAGCCCTCTCTGTTATCTAGGAATGGGGCAGGGACGATGGGCAAAGGACAGAATAAGCTTTCCCTTCTTTTGAATGGCAAAAGTTTGCATAGTTTTCAGCATCTATTGATATCCGACAAAGGGAGCTTTACCATCAAAAGCTTACGCTCTGAAAATCTTGTTGGTCTCTAAGGTGCCACTGGACTCGAATCCTGCTGTTCTACTGCAGATCAGCACGGGTGCCTACCTGAAACTACCCTCTGAGGACTGACCTTGTAGGCCATGTACAGAGAATACTGAACTCTTTCATAAATTCCCTTTTTAAGGGGAGGGGATGTGGTCTCATGGTACTGGTCCGTGGGCCATGCATGACTTGCCAGATATCCGCCTGGGTCAGCATCTCCACACCCGATCTGCATCCCCGTCTGATACAATGCGCAACTTGCTAGCATCAGCTGGAGACGCCCCATTGTTTTCTGGGAAGTGCTCCTGTAGATCTTTGTGGAGACCGCTGTGCAGAGGATCCTGCCTCAGTGCAGGAAGTCATGGATGGCTTGTTCTTTTCAGCCTTGTGATTCTTTAGTGGGAAATAATGTCCTGATTTATTCTAAAGTTACATGGGCTGGAAAGTCATGATTTATATTCAAGTTACTGCAGATTTCTTTCCTCTGGCTTTCCTCTGCCATTCCTTGGATGTCTCATTTCTGTTCAGAGCTTTACCACACAAATCATTTGCCTCTCTTTCCGCTCAGACCATGTGATGGCCTTCCTTAAATCTCTGCACCGGCTTCTCAGCCGTTCCCCCATACAGCCCAAAGGCCTTGTCCATACCTTACATTTATTTATGTTTCTTGGTAGGGTATGAGCTTTCATGAGTCACAGCTCCCTTTTTCAGATCTTACACCCTGAAAATCTTGTTGATCTCTAAAGTGCCACTGGATTCAAGTTCTGAAGTTTGGAAGAAGTGAGCTGTGACTCACAAAAGCTAACCCTAGCACGAATTTTGTTAGTCTTTTAGATGCTACAGGACTCTTGCTCTTTCCTACAGCTACAGACAGACTAACATGGCTACTCATCTTGATTTATTTATCTTGTTATCTCTATCACACTTTTCTCCACAACGGGGGACTCAGAATGGGTTATCAAGGTCACCCTTCCCTCCTCCACTTCATTCTCACGTAGGCTGAGAGCAGAACCACAAGTGACAAAAGGCACAGATTGGACACTTGTCTGCTTCCCTCAAGTTTTGATGGGAAATGTAGGCATCCTGGTCTTGCAGCTTGGCTCTCCGACTGCTGTCCAATGGACTTTTCAACTGTCACTTGTCCAACATTCCGCCAAGCTGCCTACATTTCCCATCAAAACTTGAGGGAAGCTGACAAGTGTCCAACCTGTGCCTTTTCTCACTTGTGGTTCTGCTCTGAGAGTGAGTGACTGGTCCAAGGTCACCCACCCAACAGACTTCCATGGCAGAGTGGAAATTACAATCTGGATCTCCCCAACCAAGGGAATACCATGGGGGAAGAGTTAAACCTCCTTCCCCATTTCTGTGGTCTTGCAACATTCTGGGACTCCTGCAGCTTGGTTTTAAGGCCGAATAACCTGTCTAGAGATCCAGTCCTAGAATTGCAACGTCACATGTATGGAGCCAGTTAGGTGCAGTGGTTAAGAGCGGCAAGACTAATCTGGAGAACCGGGTTTGACTCCCCACTCCTCCACTTGAAGCCAGCTGGGGAACCTTGGGTCAGTCACAGCTTCTTGGAGCTCTCTCAGCCCCACCCACCTCACAGGGTGATTGTTGTTGTGGGGATAATAATAACACACTTTGTAAACTGCTCTGAGTGGGCATTAAGTTGTCCTTAAGGGTGGTATATTAGTTGAATGTTGTTATACTATTATTACAGCAAGTCCCATGTACCTTATCCTTCACTTTTTAGCCTTATCCTCAACTAAAATAAGGTCTAGACAGGTGTGGCTGCATTTGCTCTCATGCACCCCATGTGATCTTGGCCCCTCGCCTGTCATTCCCTTTTTTATCTCCCTATGTTAAAATGTAGATTAGCAGTTCTTCAAGGCTGGGAGTTCCAGGTCGGTAGCCGTGCTGGTCTGCAGTAGAACAGCAAGATCAGAGTCCAGCAGCACCTTAAAGACCAACAAAATATCCAGGGTATAAGCTGTTGAGAGTCAAGTTCCCTTTGTCAGATACAAAGGGAGATCTCTGAGCCCTTATATCCCTGTCAGTAGGTGGGAGGGGTGTTGCAGTCAAGGGAGTCAGGATGCAGAGGCACAATGCAAAATGCAATCAGCTTGATTAGAGCAGGGGAGAAATGCTTTGGGGGAGGAAATGCAGAAAATAAGTATCCATAGAGAGAGAAGAATCCTATGTCCCTATTCTGCCCAGGGGAGGTGGAGTGTCCATCGTTCTGAATTTGTGAATGAACTCAAGTTCAGCAATCTCACATTGTAATCTCCTTTGAAGCTTCTCTGAGGACTGCCACTCATAGGTCAGCAATACAATGTTCTGTAAGATTAAAATGTTCTCACGCTGGTACAGCCAAAAAGTTCCTCTGTAAAGCGCTGTGTATAGTCATGGCCCAAAGCTTTAGAATACAACACTCCCTGCACATCCTTATCATCTCTTTCATTGTGTCATGTTTGGGTGGCTTTACTTTCTTTGGTGGTTGCGCCGTATAAATAAATCAATGATAAGAAAGAGAACTGTGGGCTTATTCATTTTTATTGTGGAAAACCTACTTAAAAAAAAAACTATAATTAGCTAAGATAACAAGCCTAATAACAAGTGAGGAAGACGAGACAGAATGCAGAACCACAGCCAAAATGACGGTTAGTGATTAATCAAATATCATTAGTATTCGCTAACCAGCCATTACGCAAATTCCCCCAAGAAATGGCAAATCCATTGGTTTCCAGCCCAGCAGATCAAACGCAAAGACGGAGCCCATTCTGACTTTCAGTGAATCGATGCTTTTAACAATGACGAAAGTGCGCTCCGAGGAGTACTAGATAACCTCGTCTAATTTAAAAATAAAACATGCGTATGAGTGAACCACTGAAATCCAATAAATTCACAAATTACTTCCCAGCCGCAACACTATAAAACACCTTAATGCAATTCTGGACTCCTTTGCCTCTCCCCTCTTCAAAAAGAGGAACAAATCCAATATGAAACTTGGGAGGAAGGTAGGAGGTACCTATAATCAATCTGGCGTTGGCTGCCTCATAGAGGGGTCAGAAGTGCTTGGAACCCTAATAGCATTTTTAGACGGCAGCCAAAGGTGCTTGTGGATATGGCTGGTGCATGCACAGCTTTCCAGAAGCCAGGATCTCTATTTTATACATTTGAAAGAGCCTAGGGTATTGAAATGCCTGATGAATTTACTCTCATAACAACCAAACACATAAAGATCCAGTTGGAGCTTCAGTTCATTCCCAGATTTGGGGCCAAGAAGACTATTAAGAAAGTTTTATACACACCACATGTTCAACTGCACTAGGATGCCCAATATATCCCCTTGTGGCCACATATGGTGCAGCCCATCAGTGGTTTGGTGACTCAGCAGGGGTTGCCAAATTCCATATTGCAGTCCCCTATTGGCTGCAGTTCTGAGCATGGCACAGTTCAGGAGTGAACCACAAGAGATACGGGGCAACTGTTAGGCAAGGTGCCAAGAGGTACACATGAACTCCAATGAAGCTACCTTATACTGAATCAGACCCTCAGTCCATCAAGGTCAGTATTGTCTACGCAGACTGGCAGCAGCTCTCCAGAGACTTTAGAGGACTTTTATATCACCTCCTACCTGGTTCTTTTAACTGGAGATTCCAGGGACTGAACCTGGGACCTTTTACATGCAATGCAGAGGCTCTTTCACTGAGCCACAGCCTCAAAGGCAGAGATGCCAGGGGTGTCTTTTCCTTTAAAATGCAAAAAAGTAAAATGTGGAAATTGACAGGTTAAATCCCTACTCCCTTCCCTGCAAAGCCCAAGGTCCATTAAGGCTTCACGTGTCTTCCATTTGCTCTTATCTACAAAGTAGAATGCTGTTATTAATGTCTTCTGTTGGAACCAAATGTGCAGTGTCCTGAATGGATGAGGCTTATAGGACAAGGCTTGATGATGAAAAGGGGTGGGAACCTGGAGATGTCATACGAGAGCCAGCTTGGTGTAGTGGTTAAGAGCGGCAGGACTGTAATCTGGAGAACCGGGTTTGATTCCCCACGCCTCCACTTGAAGCCATCCGGGTAACCTTGGGTCAGTCACAACTTCTAGGAGCTCTCTCAGCCCCACCCACCTCACAGGATGTTTGTTGTTGTGGGGATAATAATGACATACTTTGTAAACCACTCTGAGTGGGTGTTAAGTCATGCTGAAGGGCGGTATATAAATCAAATGTTATTGTTATTATTATTTTCATAGTGTGGTTTGCTTAATTCTAGTCGATATCGATTCTGGCCCATGTGCCTGTTTAAGTTGTGCACCTTAAGATGTCTAGAGTCTAGGACTGGGAGAACACCTTTTATGTGGGTTCTGGTTTGTAGAGGATTACCTCAAGTTGGAGCCCACATGCATTATGTGCACATGGCAGTTCTTGCACAAGCAGGCTGCACAGAAGCATCTCCTCTTCCTGACAACCTCCACAAAGGAACACAGAAGAGGCAACAGTTCTAAAAGACAAGCTGGCAGTTGCGGGGCTGGGGGGTTACTATTAAAGGGAAGCAAATTAAATGTTACTATTAAATGTCAAGCATTCCAGGTAGGGTTGCCAATTGCCCGTTTTCAGTGGGAGAACCCCCACTGGCACTTCCTATCCCGCCACTGATGCTCAGTGGGGGGGAGAGGCTGCCTATTCTCCCCTTGTGGCTCAGCTAGCCAGTAGGAGAAATGGGGGGGGGCATTGGCAGTATCCTGATGTGCTGACATCATTTCCCATGCACCCAGAAGTGACATCAGCATATTGCCAGGGGACGCTCTGGGATTTGGGCGAAAGAGTTTCTAACCCCCTCAATCCTGCCACCGGCCTTAATTTAAGCGTTTGATTGTTTTCATTATTGGTGCAATGAACACTTGGTCTTTTTCACCTCAGGGCCCCCAGTGTTTTGGGGTGCCTTTTTGTCTCAGGTTTAGGGGCATAGATTGAGACGGGGCCTAAGCATCGTGCTTTTGTGCTTGGTGGTACAAACTTGCAACATGAGCTTCCCTCTGCATCCCACCCACACAATCTTATACTATGAGTCATAGGGGGGGGAAGCTTATTTCTTGAATGGCATAAGGAGATCGTTTTGTGGTAATAGGCTTGGAGCCCTGCTCTGGCTTCTTGGCCCAAGCAGAGTGTGTGCATTCCCCCCTCCCTTCCACACTTGAGCCCTGGATTTAGATATGGTAACAGGGTTTATTTCAGGTGAAAACTAGATACAATGCTGGGAGTTCTGTGACTGGACCTCCCCGTCCTTTTTTCCTGTCCAGTTATCTTGGCATGCAGGATCCTGATTCAGGCTGGGACCTGAGGGGTGTGTGTGTGAAATATTATGCGTGGCATGGAATAGCTCTGGGGAGCCACCATGTTCTCAGCTGGGGCAATTATTTGAATCTCCCTAAATCTTCTAGCCATCTTAACTTGTTAAAATGAACTTTAAATGTGAAGAAATCTGTGGTACATGGTAAGCTCAAGCACTCAAAAAATCAGAAATGCTTGATTTAACAATTTCTCATGAATTCTTGTAGCAGTGTCATTTTATTTATTTTTTTACTTTTTACAAAAAAGGGAAATGAGCAAAACTGTCCCTTTCTCTAAAGACTGATTTGCTTGTTGTTTCAGTAAATAATATCAGGGAAATGGTTTCTCTTCAATCTTTGAATTGGAATGGAATCCATGGATTAAAGATGGAATGTATCCTGACTGAGGTCGAACTGGAGGAATCTGCTCATGGTAACTACCCATATCAGTACTGATATGCTTTCTGACTGGGGTAAATAGAACCTCTTCGACTAGGAAACATATAGATTTCAGATCAGGAAAATGGGGTGGGTGCGTTTAATCCCACTGTCCCCCCACCTCGCATCCCAATCGGGACACTAGGTCCCTGATCAGGGCTTTTTTTCAGCTGGAACACGGTGGAACAGAGATCCGGAACCTCTTGAAAATGGTCACATGGCTGGTGGCCCCGCCCCGATCTCTAGACAGAGGGGAGTTTAGATTGCCCTCCACGCCGCTGGATTGCCCTCCAGTGGCGCAGAGGGTAATCTAAACTCCCCTCTGTCTAGAGATCAGGGGGTGGGGCCATCAGCCACGTGACCATTTTCTCCGAGGGCAACCCACTGTTCCACCACCTCTTTTCTCCGAAAAAAAGCCCTGCCCCTGATAATTGAATTTTTAAAAATGCTTCCATTCACCAGCCTACTTTCTCATCTGGTTTGACCCTGATTCTGAGGATTTCTCCTCAGAATTGGTTTGGGACAATACAGTTCTATATTCCACAGTGGGCCTAACCACACATTACATTTTCCCAGGTCTTCTCCAGGTCAGAATGAACAGACGTGTGCCTGGAGTTCCACTCTAGCAACTCAGTTCCTGAATATCTGTGGGTCTGATTTGGGAGCACACAGAGAGAGTTCTTATCTCTTCTGCCCCCCTGCCATTTTCCCTGACCTGAAAGAGCCCCCGGGAAGTATTGTTCTGCATGTCCTCAGGAGGCCCTGGAGCCATTTCCGGACATGAAAATTGTGTGGCAGAAAGGCTGAACACTCTTCTTGTTTGCTCTGGCCCATATCTGAATTGGGCCCTGCAATCCTCGGAACTGGGTTTCCCAGTGGGGAACTTGCAAGCTCATGTGCATCATGGATACACGGGGAGGACCCTGGGAAAATCAGAACATGTGGCCAGGCCCTAAGATGTGAAGCAATGATAAAGGAATCCTTACATGTTTTGCATCCCTCTCTAAATCTCTGTTGCCTCCATAAAGGAAGCCACAGCCTTCAGTTTGCAAGACCTAGGGTTGCCAGCTCCAGGTTGGGAAATTCCTGAAATTTGGGGGGCAGAGCATGGGGAGGGTGGGGTTGGGGGAGGGACCTCATTGGGATTTGATGCTATAGAGTGCACCCGCCAAAACAGCCATTTTCTCCAGGGAATTGATTTCTGTGGCTTGGAGATCAATTGTAATTCTGGGGTGGGGTGGGGGGAGATCTGCAGCCATCAGCTGGATGCTGCCAACCCTAGTAAGCCTGAGCAGGGCTGTCAATGATAGGGAGCTTTGGAGGTCATTCATAGGGTTGCCATAAGTCAGAAGCAACTTGACGGTACATAACATGTGCACACACTCAATCTCTAGTTAAGACCCCCCCACACTGCACTGCCAAGCGGGTCACCCTCTTAGTAGGGTTGCCAGCCTCCAGGTAGTGGCTGGAGATCTCCCGGAATTACAGCTGGTCTCCAGGCCACAGAGATCCGTTCACCTGGAGAAAATGGCTACTTTGGAGGGTGGACTCTATGGAATTAAGCCATGCCCAGGTCCTTTCCCTCCCCAAACCCCACTTTCTCCAGGTTTCCCCAGGTTTCCCCCTTGAGATCTCCAGGAATTTCCCAACTGGGAGCTGGCAACCCTAGGTCTTAGCCAGTTTTTTCCTGCTGCAGCACCACTCCTTACCCAAGATTTCCAAATGTTCCCAAACTCAGACAGTGTGTTCAAAATACAGCATGTCCTTTGAGCATGATCATCTGCAGCACAGGGGGAATAATTTGTGAGAATGGATGTTCTCCTCTTTGTGTTCTACTCCTGTTTTCCTCTTCCTGAGACCAAAAGCTTCACTCCCTCCCCCCGCCCCCATCCAAAAGCTGTATTCATCGACAGGATGATTGCACTACTACTGCATTTACCTCCACTAAAAATATGCCAGCATCCTGATATATGAGGTCAGCTCCATGTGTGTCAGAGAAAAATGAACTGAGAAATGCAGTGAAAATGTTTGAAGATATGATAGTAATTAATTCAGGGACCAGTCTTGCAAGTCCTCCGCACACAGAAAACTTCAGCAGCAAGGCCTGGCACTAGAGATACCTGATAGCATGCTTCCAAATGGTGGGGTGAAGGGCACCCCACTTTTCTTGCACTAGGGTGTCCTACCTCCAGGTGTGGCCTGAAGATCTTCCGGAATTACAACTGATCTCCAGACAACAGAGATCCATTCCCATGGCGAAAATGGCTGCTTTGGAGGGTGGATTCTATGCAGTGGTGGACCTCCATTTTTGGGACCCTGAAGCTTGAACTGTTATGGGGCCCTCTTCTCAACCAGCAACAATAGGGCAACAGCTGCGGGTTCAGGTGCTGGAAGCCCCTGAGAAAATTTTGAAACTTGACCAATTACAAGGACATTTGGAGGCCATATGAAATGGGTATTAGAGCATATTCTAAGGTCAATGTTAAGTACTTCAACCCATTGGCTTATGATTCTGTCACTAAAATAACCTTATTTTAACAGCAAACATTTTAACAAAACTCCATCAATTTTATGATGTATTGTCGAAGGCTTTCACGGCCGGAGAACGATGGTTGTTGTGGGTTTTCCGGGCTGTATTGCCGTGGTCTTGGCATTGTAGTTCCTGACGTTTCGCCAGCAGCTGTGGCTGGCATCTTCAGAGGTGTAGCACCAAAAGACAGAGATCTCTCAGATCTCTGAGAGATCCATTAACTGCCAGCTTCCAAGATCTGAGAGATCTCTGTCTTTTAGTGCTACACCTCTGAAGATGCCAGCCACAGCTGCTGGCGAAACGTCAGGAACTACAATGCCAAGACCACGGCAATACAGCCCGGAAAACCCACAACAACCATCCATCAATTTTGTTGAAAAAAGTTGCTTCAGGGCCCTTCCAGGATTAGGGACCCTGAAGATTAAGCTTCATTTATTTCATCGTAGATCCGCCCCTGATTCTATGGCATTATACCCTGCTGAGGTCAGGGGCCAGGAGGTCTCGGTCTGGGTTCCCTCTTTTACCGGCAGCCTCCTGCTCTTAGCTTCTGTCCACTGCTGCTTGATAAAGTTTCAGGGGGATCCTAGTGCATCCCACGCACAGTGACATCACTTCCATCACCCCCAGTCTCCTGGGCATTGCCAGCCCAGCCGTGAGTTTGCAACCCTAGCTGTGCCTGTCAACCATACCGCTGGGCTGAAGGATCTGCAGTGGCTTCCAATCTGTTTTCCGACACAATTCAACGGGCAGGTACTTGCCTTTAAGGCCCTAAATGGCATTGGGATAGGGTGCTTGAAGGACCATCTTTTCCCATACTGTCCCCTGCTAGTTAAGATTCAGTTCCCTAATCCTAGTCTGTGTCCCCACCTGCTGAGTTGAAGCAGGTGGAATCCAGACACGGGTATTTGTCGGTGGTGGCGCCTTAACTTTGGAATGACCTCCCCATCCTTGAAACTCGCCTGATTCCTACCAACACATTTCTTTTAGCCAAGGTTTTAAAAGAAGAAGTTCATTTTTAGCTGTTTTTATGGTCTGCTTCCAGCCTAAGGACTGCGTTATGAACATTATTTTAAGCTACATTGTGGGAAGAACTGAAATCCGGTAAGTGTGTTCAAGGCCAACTCCTGAAGCGAACAGCAAGGGTTGGTTTTGTTTATTTTTTTAAAACCAACCCTGTAACAAACATGTCACTCAAACCTTTAATGGCATTGTTAGGCTCTTTTTAATAATGCTGTTTAATACACTTTTCTAATGCATCTCAGAGGTAATACATGCATTACAGACAGGAAGTCTTGCTAAAATTAAATCAATATTCTATCTGAAAAATTCTGCATCGCCCGAATCCTTTCCTTGATTCTAAATGCTTGCTTAAATGCAAATTGCTTTTTGTCCCAAGATCCTATGGTTGCTGGTTAGGAGTATCCAAGAATGTTATTTGTATACTGTTTTATCTGTTTTTAACTGTATTTATGTAATTTGAAATGTTGTACTCCGCCCTGAGCCCGCCTGGCGGGGAGGGCGCACTAAAAATCTAATATAATAAATAAATAAATAAATAAGAAAATTGTGAAGCTAGTTCTGTAGTCACAAAGGGCCTCAAACTGAGCTTTGGCAAATAGCAGCCTCACCTCTATAATAATACGTGGCAAACCACATCTGAAATTGTAGTGAAGAGAGCAAGATTTGGGCCCAGCATTACCTTAAAGACCAACTAGATTTCCAGGGTATGAGCTTTCAAGAGTCAAAGCTCATACGCTGGAAATCTATTTGGTCTTTAAGGTAATGCTGGGCCCAAATCTTGCTCTTCTACTGCAGATCAATACAGTTTCCTACCTGAAACGATCCAAAGTGAAGAGAGTTTGGCCATTTCCACACACGTTGAATAATGCACTTTCAATGCACTTTAGCAATCCTTTGGAAGCGGATTTTTTGTTCCACACATGGGCTGGTTCCACACACGTTGGATAATCCACTTTCAATACTCTTTAGTGAACATTTGAAACTGATTTTCCATGTGTGGAACAAAAAATCCACTTCTAAAGGATTACGAAAGTGCATTGAAAGTGCATTATTCAACGTGTGTGGAAATGTTTCTGAAACAGCTTTTGAAATGCCATGAGGGTGCAGGGGGTGATACTCAGCAAAGGAAAAAAAACAACAGTTTTCAATTGTGCTGGGCTACTTCAAGCCTCTTACTTGATCTTAAGCAAATTATTTAGACCCAAGCCTGTATTATTTTCTAATAAAGTCCACGGGAACTGATCCCCGTCGTTTGGAGGTCAATTGTCATTCTGGGAGATCTTCAACTACCACCTGGAGGTTGGCAACCCTAGTTTAAATGTTTTTCTCCACTTCTGCTTCCAAACAGGAACAAGGTTTTGGGAACACCCACGTGATCCCAGATTTTTCCTATCCTGGGCACACACTTTCTCAAACCTGGTTTACTAAGATATTTTCTGAAAGCATGCAATCCAAGTACATTTCCATCTGGATGGGAAAGTGCACATTTGCTCATGGCCCACACTAACTATGCTGCAATTTTCCTTTCGTCAGCCTTTCATAGTCACCATTTTCCCTACTGTGCCACCAGAGGCCTTTTTTGAGGGCTTCAAAAGAAGCCCAGCGGTGGGTGGGGAGATGCTTGGAAGCTGGCAGTTAATGGAGGAAAGTGCATAGAAAATTCTCATGTGGATTCTCTGTTGGTAATGCAAATGCATTTGCAGAGGCAATGAATGCAGAATAAAGAATCTTCCTACCCATGAGGTGCAGCTGAACGAGTGGTATTTTCAAAGAGTACCCATGACTCAGGCATGAAAAAAAAAATTCTGTTTCTGCAAGGCTTATCCCAAACTACCAGGTGTTTGGAGGCTGCTTGCAGTTGTCTAGGTCACCAAGAAGAGAGATACTGTATCTGGGAGGAGAGGGCAGAAGCTGTAAGGTTCTTCCTCCCTGCAGGAATGTGTTGCCCACTGTCAGGGATTTTTTTCAGCTGGAACGTAGTGGAACAGAGTTCCGGAACCTCTTGAAAATGGTCACATGGCTGGTGGCCCCTCCCCCTGATCTCCAGACAATCTAAACTCCCCTCTGTCTGGAGATCAGGGGGTGGGGCCACCGGCCAGGAGACCATTTTCTCCGAGGGCAACCCACTGAGTTCTACCACCTCTTTTCTCAGAAAAAAAGCCCTGCCCACTGTTCATCTTGATGAAAAGCTGTCCAGCCTAGTCCCTAGGAATTCCTCTGAACTGCTTTTGTTCCAGTTTCTAGTCCTTTCCTTTTACTCCAAGCACTAACTATAATATATCATTAAAAGGGAATTTGTAAAATATTTATATGCTAATATACCTCAAATCGATTAACTTTCTCAATTTATTATAGAGGGAATCAATTATATTTTCTTTTTTTTCTGGAGAAGAGGAAGGTAATTGGTAGGGGGGAGCCCTTGCCCTTCTAACTAAGCAAACATTTATTTAACTATTCCCACCCCCATAAGGACTAGAACATCTATTTATCAAAAATATTTAGAAGAAGCAGTAGTTTAAACAAGACTGATGCCAAAAAAGGCTTTTGTCAGGCTTGAATTGGAACACGTGAATGAAGGTAAGGAACGGCTTTATATAGGGACAGATTTTGGCAGCTAGTTAGAATTTTGTTTTTTAAGTGGTGGTTTAAACTGTTGTTTCATAAATATTTTTTGGAAACAGTTAAATGTGTAAGGGAAAGGGTCCAGGCCAGGATACTGTCTTTTAGGATGCTCTTTTAAACCAGGAGTTTTGAACCTTGTTCAACCTATGGGCACTTTTGGACAGATGAGAACAGGTAGTGGGTGCTGCAACAATATGACCACCCCCCCTTACAAAATATTAGGAGGTACCAGGCCAAGGGTCCCCTTCACAGAATATACCAAAGTTCTTTAAAATGGTAAGTGACATCACTGCGAAAGCTGATAGTAAAAAACATCCCGTGTCAAAATCCAGGTAACAATTGCATTCAGCTATGCAAGGGGTACAGCTTTTTGCTGTATGAATCAATTATATGGAAGATATTATGAAACTATGGATGAAACACGCTGATTATTATTCGTCATGGGGAACTCCATTAAAATGCTTGAGATGCAGGTCACACCACTGCTGGGAAGCATGGATGAAAATCTACCAAACAGGCTGTGCGAACAGATTGTCTTATGCTTTCCACTGACAATGGTGAAACTTTCACATAAACACGTGAAGCGGCTTCATACTGAGTCAGACCCTTGGTCTCTCAAGGTCAGTATTGCCTATTCAAACTGGCAGTGGCTCTCCATGGTTTCAAGCGGAGGTTTTTCGCATCGTTTACTAGCTGATTGCTTTTCACGAGAAATGCCAAGGACTCAACCTGGGACCTTGTGCATGAAAAGCTAATGCTCGACCACTGAGCCACAACCCACACCTCTTTCAGGAAGCAAGTACTTATTGAATTATGGCAAAAAAAAAATGGTAGCACAATGAAGTGAGCTTGCTGAGAAGATTGCAGCGAAGGCACGCTAGTTCTGATTTGAGTTACCAAAATGATCAGACAGGAAATGTCTGAACATTGCAGCACTTTTAATGGGCAATTTGGGAACAGTTGTCAAATTAAATCTGCACTCCAAGCACCGCCGGCTGTTGTGACTATGATTCTTTATGAGTTGTGCATCCAAAGTGATGGCATTATCACAAAATCCACGCTTACAATATGATGACTTCTTGTTCCTTTTTGCAAACAAAGTTGCAAGCAACCGGAAATTCAAGTGAAATGTCACATCAACAGAGAACTTCCTTTGCCAGTGAACTTGGAACTTCTAATATATGGAAAACGGGGAGTGTGTGGGTGGTAGTATTACATAACCTTGATCTGTCAGTCTTGTATATGACCATGTTGGAAATCTTGCCTTTTCTATGGCAGTGTGCACTCCAGTAATTCCCACCAATAAATGAAGCTTTAAAGGAACATATACTCTAAGGGCCAAGCTACAAGTGACGAATTACATTTGAATGGCAAGTGAACAGACTTGTGTGTATTCCTCCCTGTTCACTTGCGCTCCACTCGCGCTCCACTCGATCAGATAGTGATCGAGTGGAGTGCAAGTGGAGCGCAAGTGAACAGGGAGGAATACACACAAGTCTGTTCACTTGCCATTCAAGTGTAATTCGTCACTTGAAGCTTGGCCAAAGTCCTGATCTGGGCAACCCAAGCTAGCCTGATCTCGCCAGATGGTGAAAGCCAAGCAGGATCAGCCCTGGTTAATATTCGGATGGGCACTCACCATGGTCGCTATGTAGAAGCAGGCAATGGCAAACCACCTCTGAATCTCTCGCACCTTGAAAATATTATACGTTAGCTGCCACTTGACAGGGGGAAATCCCCCTACAAGCAGTTTTTGGCAGAAGTGGGGTGGGGAAATAGGGTCTCGCTTTACTCTTTGCCAATATTTTGTATGAGAAACTTGTGACATTAGCTTTTCCAGACTAGAACTCAATTTATCAGATGCACAAGGTGCCTCATAAGTTGGCATATAGTTATGGAGAAAAATATGTAAATTATAGGGTCAGGAGCCCTGAAATGTAGGAAAGACAAGGTGTGATATTTTATAATATTCAAATGTAAAGATGTTAAGTACAGTGACTATCCCTAATAGCAGTGCTAGGTGATAACTCAGACTTGGATCCTATGACATTGTTCCCCCCATGCTTTTCTCTGCCCGTTGCAGGTGCTCTCCTCCGCTTTAGCACTCACTTCCTCTGCCACTTCTAGCACTTCCACATGAGCAAGAGCTCCTTGAAAAACATTGAGAGAAGCATGAGAGGAACAATATCATGGAATCCAAACCAAAGTCTCCCTACTTTTGCTAAGGTGATTAACACCTGTAATGGCCGGGGAATGCCTAGCCTTTGTTCAAGCCCTGGGAAATGCAATCACATATCTGGATCCATCTTAAGATGGAGCCGTCCTTTAAAATTGTTTTGTTGAAAGAGTCATTAACTAGCAATGGGAGGGGGATTGATGGGGAACATCTGGCCAGTTGTACAACATGTGTGTGGTGATTTTGTCTCCTTCCTATCTCCAGGTATAAAGCCTGGGCGTGTCCAGATATATGGCTTGCAGCCTGTGACCATTGGATGAGCTGGACTCTGGATTTAAAATCTGTAGAGGGTTTGATTTTGTGTTTTCTTTTGTCGCTTGTTTGTTCATTCGTCTTTTGTATTTTGCTTGTTTAAATGGTTGTTTATTTAAACTGGGAGTTTTTGTGAGCCGTTTTCATTCCTTATCAGGGCGAAATGCAGGATACTCAATTAACTAAGGAAATAAATAAGTGTAGTATGCCACAAATCTTCCGTTTCCTTGTGCTGAAACACAGCTAGCTCGCTGGCATATATTTGGTGCAAACTCACATGGAGGCAAGGAAATAGAAAATGTATAGGTGGAGTCTTACCTTTTCATAATCAAGTATTATCAGCTCTTGCTTAAGATTATTTTTTTTTAAAAAAAAATAAAGATTTTGACACACAGGTCAGAAGTGTGTATTTCCTCAATGAAATTAATTGTAGAGTGGAACTTTCCTGCCCCCCCTCCAAATGCAGCCCGCTGATCTCCATTAAAGTCTCGGGGGGGGGGATAGGGTACCCTGAGGAATGATATGGAGGGGGGGCTGCAGTGGGAAAGGGAAATGGGTAGAAGTTGAGAGTTCAGTCTGGCTCCAACCCATTCTTCTTTCCCAAATATTTTTTGATATTCATGACTCTTTAAATTAGTATCTCTCTGCTAAAAAAATTGCAAACTCACCCGATGACGTTTGTTTGCACAGAGAAGCCAGGAACAATACAGCTGAGCATATTGCAAAAAAGAAGGAAGGGGCGGGGGAGAGAGCTTGCTAAAACAGAGGCATAGCTATATTAAGTATTGTACTGCCTATCTCTGCTGCACAGCTATCAGCCAGCGCTGCTACATTGGTTTGATGCTGAAAATACCCCCTTGTGGCAAAGCTGAGAACAGGTTGGGATATTTAATTATAAAGGCATAAAAACGAGGGAAAGGTCGCAATCTATTAATGACAAAACAGCTATGGTTTAGCCAAGTCTGCTAAAAGTTTAGAATGATCATAAAGCATACATTATGCTCCAAGGAAACTTGAATATTTTTTTATCGATTAGGGTGGATTTCAAAGCACCAGTTCTTAAAGGGGCTTCTCATTTGGGGGAAAGATAACACATATTATTACTGAAGGTATCTGAAGAAGTGAGCTGTGGCTCACGAAAGCTCATACCCTACCACAAATTGTGTTAGTCTTATAGATGCTACTGGACTCTTGCTCTTTTCTACTGCTACAGACAGACTAACACAGCTACCCATCTTGATTTTGCTTCAAGATGTTGAGGTTAGAAAAATAGTCACTACCACTGGCACCGTTGCGCCGATAAAACAGGTTTTGCAGGGTTTTGTGTTGTTTCCAAAACTTGCAAAGCCTCTTTGGCCAGAAGAAATGCACGTGCATATCATGGGAAGCTGAGCTTTCTTCATCCACTTTACTCTTAAAATTATTGCCTGTCTCTAGGTGAAGACAAGGAGAAAGTTTGAGTCATGAGGAAAGCCGGGGCATAAACATTTTAACAAATAAGTATTGATAAAAACATCTCCGGAACTGGCTTTGATGTTTGAAGTTCAGGGAAAGGAAATCTAAGAGCAGAGCTGTCGGGTAGGCAGGGTAAGAGGCCTGTTGGATCACATCGGGCCCAGCTCATACCCTTCCGCAAATTTTGTTAGTCTTACAGGTGCTACTGGACTCTTGCTCTTTTCTGCCGCTAAAGACAGAAACATGGCTACCCATTTTGACATATTATTACTGCGATCCTCAGAGCACCTTCCTAGGAGTAAGTTCCAATGAAAAAAGATTGAAATTACTTCAGAGTAGATCCACTTAGCCATGCTCACTATGTAATTTTATTTATGACAAGGATGTAGTCTCATTCTCAGAGACGGTGAGGAACGTTCACTACAGTGAAAAGTAGACTCCTCGTCTATGAAAGCTTTCTTCTATGGCTGCTTTTCAGTGCCATATTAAACTTCTACATGTTCACTATGGGCATTACCTTGGTGTAATGGATCAGCTCAAGTGGTGGCTTTTATTCGCGGGAAAGTTTTTCCTACACTGTCTTGTTGCCTTAAACATTTATTTTTTATTCTGTTGTTTTGTTTTACTAGGAATCTGTTGTTTTGTCTTGCTAGGCATTATTTTGTCTTACTAGGAATCTTTCCTGTTAGATTCAAATATATTTTACAATCTGCTTATTAAGTAACTGCTATTACATTTCATAAGCAGCTTGATCAACTAAATTTTTTTTATCATACCTGTAACCTGCCGTGAGACCCACTAAGAAAGGCAGACTAAATTGTTGTTGTTGTCAGTGGTCCATCTAGTCCAGCATCTTATTTCACACAGTGGCCAGCCAGATAACCTGGAGAGCCAACAAACAAAGAATCAAGGAAGGCCATGACCTTCTCCTGATACTTCCTCCTAACAGTGATATTCAGAGATTGACTGCCTCCAGACATGGAGGTTCTCTTCAGTCACCGTAGCTAGTTAGTCATTAATGGACCTTTCCTCCATAAATCTGTCTAATCCCATTTTAAAACCATCTGGCCTGTGGCCGTCACTACATCCTCTGGCAGCCATGCTCACACACTTCCTTCCTCTTTCCCCTCCTTAGAGTTGCCAGGTCCCCTGGGGCCAACTTAGGGAGTGGGGGCAGCGTGGACTTACCTCCCACCTGCACACTCCCTTGCTCACAGCATTTTCTGGCATGGCGTGGAAGCTACTAGTCATTTTAGCAAATTGCCCCCAAACTTAGTGTTTGGGGACAATTTTTAGCAAATCACGCCCCCCCCCAACACAACCCATAGCTTCTGCATTGCTCTGGAAAATTATGCTATTTTCCAGTGCACGCTTCCCATGCATGCCCCCCATGCCTTCCCACCTCCACTGGCCAGGTGAGTGGAGGTGGGAGGCAGGGGCAAGGGATCTCTTACTCCCAGCAGTGGGTTGACAGACCTACCCCCATGTATAACAACAACAACAACAACAACAACAACATTTGGTTGTTGTGGATTTTCCGGGCTGTATAGCCGTGGTCTTGGCATTGTAGTTCCTGACGTTTCGCCAGCAGCTGTGGCTGGCATCTTCAGAGGTGTAGCACCAAAAGACAGAGATCTCTCAGTGTCACAGTGACTCTGTCTTTTGGTGCTACACCTCTGAAGATGCCAGCCACAGCTGCTGGCGAAACGTCAGGAACTACAATGCCAAGACCACGGCTATACAGCCTGGACAATCCACAACAACCATCGTTCTCTGGCCGTGAAAGCCTTCGACAATATAAACAACAACATTTGATTTATATACCACTCTTCAGGACAACTTAATGCCCACTCAGAGCGGCTTACAAAGTGTGTTATTATTATCCCCACAACAACGATCCTGTGAGGTGGGCGGGGCTGAGAGAGCTCTAAGAAAGCTGTGACTGATCCAAGGTCACCCAGCTGGCTTCAAGTGGAGGAGTGGGGAATCAAACCTGGTTCTCCAGATTAGAGTCCTGCCGCTTTTAACCACTACATCAAACTGGCTCCCATGCATGGAATGTGATAGACAGTTTCCTGGTTTCAGAAGTTTTGACTTAAGTTCCAGTTTGCCGAATGTGGATGCTAGGCCAAATTGGAGTTCCTTTCCTCCCCTCAAACCAGAATCTTAAACTGGGATTAAATCAGGAGAGGGAAAGAGGGAGGCTGTGTGTGCGCCCCCCCCCCCCCGGCCTTCCTACCTCATGCCCATTTTAGACATTTGAGCACAGCCAACTTTTTTTTTTTTTGGAAACAGCGTGGTTTTGCACTTTTAATAGTTTTAAACTTGGATGCTGCTTTGAAATTATTTATTTTGAAAAATGGGTTCTACATTTTGCAGCTAAATAAATCAAGATAATATTGAGAGCAATGATTACAAACTGGAGCAACTAACATTAAGATTGCCTTCCCAAGCCGAGTTACCCCCTCCTCAGAGTGCAGTGGCTTAAATCGGTTTTAAAAGGTGTAAATCTGCAGGGACAATCTTAGCGATTTGTGGGCCCCGGGCAAAAGCCCAGGATAGGGCCACCCAAATATTGCCACTTGCCTCCCCTGCCAGGCCCACCACCCCAGATTCAAGCAAAGGGCAGCCTGAACTGCAACTGCTGCCCATGCCTCACCCCAGTGCTGCCCATGCAGCCACCCCAGGGGCTGAACTTTGAGTGCCAGAGGGCATGGGCAGAAGTGGCTGTGGGAGCCTGCCTGTTCTTTCCCCCTCTGCCAAGGGGGCATGGCTGCAAGTCTTTGCTGAGGGGAAGCAGCCCAGGGCCTGGGGCAGCTGCCCTGAATGCCCCATGGCTAAGACCACCCATGTAACCAGGGCTTTTTTTCTGGGAAAAGAGGTGGTAGAACTCAGTGGGTTGCCCTTGGAGAAAATTGCCATGGCACGGAGGGCAATCTAAACTCCCCTCTGTCTGGAGATCAGGGGGCGGGGCCACCAGCCATGTGACCATTTTCAAGAGGTTCTGGAACTCCATTCCACCACGTTCCTGCTGAAAAAAAGCCCTGCCTGTAACTCTGTTTAGGATTGCATTGGAGGTTGCAATGTCACAACTAATGAACCCATATGTTTTTCCTTGCTTTATTTCTAAAGTGAGAACAATTTCTGTGTTTCTCTGTGTTCCTTGTGATAAATGCTTCTTTTGTTTAAGCATACCTAACACGCTGCTTTCTGTTTATTCAAGGATAAACTTGTCTACCTGTCTTTGCTTGTACTGTTTGGTTGGAGCAATTGGAGCATTAATATATTTAAAAAGAATGTGGGTGGTGGGTCTGGAAAGGTCTCTCTCTCTTTTTTTTTAAGGAAAGCGTGCTTAGAAACCGGCAGTCCCCTGCAGTGTAATCCTAAATGGCGTTACAACCTACTGAAGGTAATGGGTTTAGAAGGGTGTAACTTTGTTTAGGATTACACCATTAAAATTGCAGCTCTCACCTTATTTGGAGGTCTCCCATCCAATTACTAACCATGGCCAACCCTGCTTAGCTTTCAAGATCTGACAAGGTTGGGTTTGCCTGGGCTATCCAAGTCAGTACACAGCCCTTATTACCTAGGTTAAAATGTGTATTAAGGTGCAAGCAATGGTTAATTCAGGATGCTGACATCAACTTTAGAGCTGCTCATCTTTCTCCTAAGATATCGTTAACAATGCAGTCCTGTGCAGAGTTACTACAGTCTAAAACCCATTTATTGCAAAGGATTTAGACTGGAGTAATTCTGCATCGGATTACACTGAAGTTCACACAGGTCTGTCGATGTATGATGGAGGTGATTATTTCTCTTGGTCCCATGTCAGAAACCCATCATAGAACTTAGGGGAAGTAAGATACAGTTATCTGATTGGTGTATATGTGGTGGTCAGGATCCATCATACTTCAGTACCAGGAAATTTATTATGCACAACTCTTGTGGACTGATCCAGCATTCATTTCCAAATTCTCCACCCATGTCTGAAAATATTCCTTCAAGGGGTGTAAAAACCTATGTTTATCTTTCAACATAGATTGGAAACTAGAAGCCTCGGTTCTTCAACAATTCTCCTGACAGCCCGTGTGGCATAACTGACTAGGCTTGGTGAAATGCCATGAACACTTGGGCCAGTCATTCTCTGTCAGCCTAATTTAACTAACCAGGTTGTTGTGATGATAATAGAGAAGGCCAGGGCTTTTTTTCTGAGAAAAGAGGTGGTGGGTTGCCCTAGGAGAAAATGGACACATGGCTGGTGGCCCCGCCCCCTGATCTCCAGACAGAGGGGAGTTTAGATTGCCCTCCGCGGTGGCATGGTGGGCAATCTAAACTCCCCTCTGTCTGGAGATCAGGGTGGGGTCACCAGCCATGTGACCATTTTCAAGAGGTTCTGGAACTCACCCACCGTGTTCCAGCTAAAAAAATGCCCTGGAGAAGGCGATATACAAGAATGCTCTCTTGAGCTCTTTGGAAAATGATAGGAAATAGGGGGTCTGAAAGGAGAGAAATCCACAACAAATGTTGCATATGATTTTTTAACATTGTCCCCAGAAACCCTATAATTCATGCACCATACTGCAGCTTCCATATAAGGGTGACTTTAAGAGGTACATAAGGAACAAGCTAAAACAATCCATAATATTTTGTTACAGGTCCCCACTCTTTTGCTTCTCTTTAAATTTTCAGCATATGACATGGAAGCAATTACAAAGTGAAAGAGATGACAACAAAATTAATTCTAAACATCTTACAATGGTTCATAAAAAGCACAAGAACACACTTTCTCTCCTGCTATGTCATTCCAAAACATTATAAACACTGCCCAATGTTCAATAAATGTATCCGAGCATTGAAAATTATTTCTTTGGGTCCTTGGTAATCTGTTAATTGAGTTAATAATGCAATATTACACACACAATTAAACCATTCATCCTCGGAAGGAGATTTTAACTTTTCCCATTTTGCAGCTTAGCAGCTGTAAATCAACTGAGGACCAATTCTACGTCCCATCATGTTCTTTCTCCAGTTTGCTTTGAATAGGCGGACTTGATTTTGTGTTTGATCTACTTCTGCTTGAGAGACGATGTGCTTAGTGTGTGCAACTCAAACGCATGCACAGCTCCAGCCTTTAAAAAACCCTAAATGTTCAGTAATTCCCTAGGAGTTCATTTGCATTAAACATCTGCAAGTATCTCTATTATGTGGTACAAAAGGACCACATGTTGTGATTAACGAGGAGCTTCTAATAATCTATTAGAAAAACACTTTCTATTAGAAGAAAGCAATTTCTGCTCCCTAGGACTGAATCACATAACACACATACATATACAAGTAAGGGGGTCAGATTTCAGCACTAAAGTCATCTTTGCCCCCTCCTCAATTCCCTTGGCATTAAAAATGCAATTTAAAGGATACTCAAGGCTCTAGATACTAGAACAAAAGTGTTCCCAAAAATTCATTTCAAAATTCTTCTTTGTAAAGGTTGAAGGTTATCCAAATACTTTGAAAGATGCATTTTTTCCAGATATTTTCCATATAATAGACGCTTATTATACCTCTATGATAACTGATACTTTGTTGTTGTTCTAGACCAGCATGGCAGAAACCATGTAGGCAACTGGGCTTGCTGTACCACATTCATTCTGGCTTCATGTGGGGTCCTTCCCCATTCACACATCCCTTCATAGCCAATGACTTAACTACAGTGAGTCAGTAAGTCCACGTGTCTAGTTACTGCCAAGAGCAGAAGCCACCAGCAACCTTCAGGCCAAGTTTTATTTGGCTGATTCTCCAAAGACTACATGGTTCTGCCCTCATTTCATCCTCACAACAACCCTGTGAGGTAGGTTAGAGAGACTGACAGCCCAAGGACACCTAGGGCAAAGTAGGGATTATGAATGCAAGTCTCCTAGTTTATAATACTCTAACCATGCCACTGCACCTCACCAGCTCACACATTCTCTCTAGGCCCCCCCAGCACCTAACTCAAGCATCATATGAAAGGACATGCCCTGGTCTGAGTTAAATTGATAGGGACCTTGGAATTTAGTCTCCCCCATGTCCTACCCACTTGGCAGCCCATAATCGCCAACAGGTTTGGAGAAAAATGGCCGCTTCCTTAAATATAGGTTTGATGGGCTGTTGTTTATCTCCAATCTGTGAAAAGTGTCAACTGCCCATTTCTACACATTAAGGCTTTGTTAAAGGAACAGAACACTTTTTTTTGTCTCTCCTACCTTGAGATGAAAATTGAACCCAGGTCTCTAGAATTCATATCCAATATTATTTGTCCACTCATCTGATACTTGCTCTCAGGTGTCTGAAAGCACGCCATGTGATTTAAAAGTTGAACGTGATATTTAGGAGTGGAATTATGTGTGTGC
The DNA here is from genome assembly GCF_028583425.1 of Eublepharis macularius. Classification (NCBI taxonomy): domain Eukaryota; kingdom Metazoa; phylum Chordata; class Lepidosauria; order Squamata; family Eublepharidae; genus Eublepharis; species Eublepharis macularius. The sequence continues at coordinate 148,109,278 of NC_072794.1, read as the reverse complement.
CTTGCTCATAAGAGGAACTAACTGGAACCTGTTTGGTGAGTTCTTTGGTTCAGACTGGCCTGCTTGGCAACACTTGAGCAGTTTCCGTTACAGGGCTTTTTTTCAGCTGGAACACAGTGGAACGGAGTTCCGGAACCTCTTGAAAATGGTCACATGGGCTGGTGGCCCCGCCCCCTGATCTCCAGACAGAGGGGAGTTGAGAGTGCCCTCCGCGCCGTGCTGCGTGGAGGGCAATCTCAACTTCCCTCTGTCTGGAGATCAGGGGGCGGGGCCACCAGCCCAGGTGACCATTTTCTCAGAGGGCAACCCACTGAGTTCCACAACCTCTTTTCCCAGAAAAAAACTCTGGTTAGATGTACAGCAGCAATTTAATCTGTTGCATGGCCCCATCCTTGGCTGCCTTTGTAACATTTCCAACTGGCGGCAATTGTTTTCTGTGAAAGGAGTATTATTCATTCTAGGATTTTTAACTGAAACACTACCCTAATGTTTCGTTTTGCTTTCCTTTAGAACCTGGTTAGTCCAATCTCATCAGATCCTGGAAGTTAAGCAGGGTTGGGCCTGATTGGTACTTGGATGGGAGGCAACTGAAGAAGTCCAGGGAATGGCAACTCCCCTCTTTTGCTTTGAAAACCCCATGAAGGGTTGCCGTAAGTCTGCTGCAACTTGATGCCTCTTTTACACCCAGTGGTTAAGTAACTGGGCTGTGCTGCAGCACTTTGCTGGTTCAAACCTCACTATTGCCATGAACTCACCAAGGGGCCTTGGGCAAGCCCTTCCTCAGCCCAGCTCCCTAGCTTTATTGTCGGGATAAAACACTGACTTTGTTCACCACTGTATCTGTCCATTAGAGCGGTATACAAATGAACTGTTGTTACACACATATAGAAACCCCTGTAGTCAAAGAATAAAGCTGAAGTTCCCTACAGCTGCAACTATGCTGCTGCTGTAAGTGTAACTTCCCCCCTAGAGGATCCCTTGCTTCATGCAGCAGCTAGATGTTTGACTGCAGGGACAGGTTGCAAAGGAACAGCTGCAGGAAGGATGTGCACCAAAGGGGAGATAGCATGGCAGTTTTAGAGTTTGATCGTGCCTGTGGCCAGGTGAGCTATAAATGAATGGGAGAGACAAAGGAAGGGGAAGATGCATGCTTTGTATTCAGAGGGTGACGAAGTCATTCCTTACCCTTTCCACAAAAAAATGTTTCCAGAAGCAGCTGGTAGAAAGACTGCTTTCTGCCTTAGAGCCTGGGAGAGCCCCTGTCAGTCGGAACAGAGAATTCTGAGCTAGATGGCTGTGGCTCAGTGGCAGAGCACCTGCTTTGCATGCAGAAGGCCCCAGGTTCAAGCCCTGGCTTTCCCTGGATACAGGAATTCAAGAAATAGTTGCTCACCTGATGAAGTGGTTGAAGTGTTGGTTTAAGACAGGGGTGGCCAAACTGTGGCACGGGAGCCAAATGTGGCTCTTCTAGACATGTTGTGCGGCTCCTGGAGGTCTCTGAGTATCGCCATGGCCATACATTTTATTTTAGTCTAGTTTATTTCCCTCCCTTTCCTCCCTTTCCTTGACTTTCCTCCCTTTTCCTTTTTTCCTTGCTTCTTTCTTTCCATGTCTTTCATATTTTCAATAAAAATGTTGGGGTTGCCAGGTCTGACTCAGAAAATATCTGGGGACTTTGGGGGTGAAGCCGAGCAAGGATGTGATGTCACTTTTGTGATGTCACTTCAAAGTCAAAGGTCAGGTGATGGCTCTTCCTAAGCCCCACCTCTTCCGATGATGTCACTTCCAGCATACTGCACCAAAACCTTTCTGTGATGTCACTTCCAAGACACTCCCCCAAACCCACCTCCTCATCTGAAGTCACTTCAATGCATCATGTCTTGCGGCTCTCAAACATCTGACATTTATTCTATGTGGCTCTTACATTAAGCAAGTTTGGCCACTCCTGGTTTAAGATCTAGGACATCTCATGCCAATCCCCACTCTGCCAGGAAGCGTGTGACCTTGGGCCAACCTCTGTGTCAGCCTAACCTACCTGCAAGGCTAGTCGTGAGGATAAAATGGAGGAGGGGAGGGTTCCTCCCCCAACAAGCTCCTTGGAGGAAGGATGAGGTACAAATGAACTAGTCAGATAGCTCGTCCTCTGCCCCAAACCCGGGAGACGGGCTACCCGTCAGAGCCAGGACTGTCCACAACTTTCAAAAGGTTTGATATTGCCAGCTGGAGAGGACAAGACTGAGCTAGGTAGACGAATGGTCTGAGTCATCGTATGGCAGTTTCATATTACTGTGCTAAAGGAAGTATGCATTTCGAGAGGGCCCATGGCTTAGTAGTCGGGGACATGCTTTGCACGTAGGAGATCCAAGTTCAGTCTGTGGCATTCTCTTCTTCGCAGTCTCTGGCAACTCTGCTTAAAGCATCTCAGGCAGTCATTTTGGAATGGCCTGAGCAGACATGGAGCTTGATGGCCCAATGGCCTGGCTTGGTATAAGGGAGATTCGGCTGTTCCAGTGAATGACCTCGACAATGATTCATATCTGTAACTTTTAGCAGACCCTGTACCTTTTCACATCCATTTAATCAGTACAGAGCTTTTTAAAAAAAGATTGGTTCAAAAGCCCTTCTTCCCATATTTAACTGGCAGCCAAAGAAAATCTCTTCGTGTGGAGGGAATGAACAATCCATGCCTAAGCGACGGTCGTGACGAGACACTTGCCAAGCCCAGCCCAGCCGACAACGGATTTGATTCCATAAACACAAACTGGGCCAAGTTTCAGTGCAGACTACCAATGGCCGCCTGCATTGTCTGAGCACATCCTATCATTAAAGCAACTCCCAGCCTGTCTCACAAAAGGTAGCAAGTACTAAGGAGAATCACGGAATAGGATCCTAACTAGAACAACACTGCCACTGTGATTATCAAACTACACTGATTAAATCATAAATTAGTCATATAAAGACATACCTCATGAATCATATAGTTCAATATTTCAAACATATACCATCAAAGAATCATTCAAGATAAAGCAGGGAGGTGCCAAATGTACCCTCAAAGAATCTTCACACAGACCTATAAACAAGCGGTACATCAAAAATCCATCCTATCAGCATACATTTCTTAAAGTACACAGTACTCTGATACAGTATACATTTCTTAAGTGCACAGTGCTCCACCCAACAACATTTCCTAATTGCTGTTTTCAAATAGTTAGACAGTCCTTAACAGCGGGAAGGTCCATAATCAGTCATGCCAAAGGTGAATTCTTATTGTTGCAGGGCCAACAAGTGCCTCCTCCTGGAGCTAGCAGGGCCAGCTCTGAGGCACAGTTTCACTCGGCTTTGCTTATGCCGGCTTGCCTCCTGTGTTTCATCCTTCCTCAGGAGCATGCCGAGCTTTATACAAGGTGTGTTAGTTTCCACCAAGGTTTTTCATACTGGCTGTTGCTTCAATCAGACCACCTGTTGTAAACATTTAAATAGAGATCCCTATTTAATCCCAATAAAAGGTGGGCACCTTGAGAACAAATAAGGTCTTAATAACAAACGGTCATCAGACTCTAAAACTGCCATGCTATCTCCCCCTTGGTGCATGTCCTTCCTGAAACTGTCGCTTTGCCACCTGTCCCTGCAGTTAAATATCTAGCTGCTGCTCCATCAACCTGAGACGAGAGACAGCCTTTAGACATTTTTGCTCTGTAGCCTACTTGGCACCTGTCTGGCATCTCCAGCACTGGCAAAATTGCAGGGCGGAGCAATAAAGCTCTTGTATACATCAGACAACAGCTGTTTTCATCTCTTTTTGCCACACAGTCTTTACATCTGCTGGACCCACATTTTCATATGCCTAAAAATGCATTTAGACATGTTGTGAGATCATTGCTCAGGTGTGAGAAATGGACAAAGAAAAAAGCAAGTGTTGTGGGCAGCAGTGGCCTTGGTTGTTGAGATAAACACCAAGAAGGGATAAAGTAGGACGGAAATTTGAGGCGAGGGAGCTAGATGTCAGAGAACAACACAGCTGTATTGCCTACCTGCAGCCTCACAAACTTGACAGGAAGGACATGGACTGAGCAGCCCATATAAGCCATGCCATGAGCTATGCCTGCGCAAGCTCTTTGCCGATATTTTACTGCAGAATGCAACATGGGAGGATGCCCCTAGTCACGTGTGAATTGCACCTCACAAGATTTACATCAGGTGTGGGAGGGTCATAGCTTAGCAGCAGAGCACATGGTCGGCATGCATAAAGTCCCAGTTTCGAGATCAAACTAACGTTTTTTTCATGGCAGAGATGTGTCATCATCTCTGATCATTTCTTCAAAAACTGAAGATCATCCATGGAAGGCTGTGAGGGAATGGGAAGAATGGAAGACAAGGGCGCTCAGATTAACCCTTCCTGTTCTTCTCCAGCCCTCCGCTTGCTTTTTCATCTATATTTGGATCTGTTTCCAACCATGTTTCCCTTTACTTCTGCTCCTTCATGACAAAGAACTAGTGTTCCAGTTGGTGCTGAATTACTGCTGGCTCTTACAGTTTCCAAGGAAAGCTGTTCTTGGTCCTAGAAGAGTTTGTGTAACCTGAGATTTCCTCAGTACCCACTGTACTTTGTGTGGACACTGTAAGTGCCTATGTAAGATCTCCACTCCTTCTAAAGCATGTTACAATTTTCAGGCTTGGACTTTCCATCATGCCCAACAGCTTTTTATCCCCCCCCCTTTTTTGTTTCTTGTTTCATCCAAGATGAAGAAATATTCTTGAGAAGAATGCTCATTACTTGGACATGTTTTAGTTGGTCCTAATAAAGTATGATTTTACTGTTGCTTTTGGATTTTTTCCCCTACTGGATCTTCACAGCTTCCTGCACTTTCTGTTCTCAGTAGCTGAATTCCAGTAAAACTGGGCATGCGACCTCTACAGAGATTGTTTTTACTGATGTATATGAAGATGACAGGATAGTGAAGCTGCTGAGTTGGGATATATAGGCAGATTTGACACAATTTAGTAGTAAGCCAGGGCTCAATACAGAGAATAATCATCCGTTCATACAGGTTTATGTATTGCTGTTCTCCTTTGGCCAATTCTTCCATAGTAGAGTGGTCCACACCCATTTTGACTGCATTGTTTAGTCTTGATTGGATTTGTCTTCCTATCTGGACTTTAGTATATCATATAATTAATGTACTGGAATGCAATGGTTGTGGTCATTTGTGGTTAATCATTGGTGTAAGTAGCAGGCACTCTGCATATGCTCAACAGCACTCTCAAGGATGAAAGGATGCCAGGCCTTCTGGTGTGATCTTTCCCCTGTCTTTCTGCCTGCTTAGCATGATAAAATGGTATGTAGCTCAAAAAAGCCTCTGCCATGACACATGTAGATAGATCAAGATGGGTAGCTGTGTTATTCTGTCTGTAGCAGTAGAAAAGAGCAAGAGTCCAGTAGCGCCTATAAGACTAACAAAATTTGCGGTAGGGTATGAGCTTTTGTGAGCCAAAGCTCACTGGTATCTGAAGAAGTGAGTGGTGGTTCACGAAAGCTCATATCCTACCACAAATGTTGTTAGTCTTATAGGTGCTACTGGACTCTTGCTCTTTTCTGCATGACACATATGTTATTCTTTAAGGTGCTACAAGACTCTTGGAAGGACTGTGGGGGAATCACCAACGTGAGAATTGCTAGAATGTTATAGACAAATAATGCCAACCAAGAAAGAACTGAAACAATTTCTAAATGGAAACATAAATGATGGAACTTTGCTCTGTTGTCTCTAAACTAATCTCATTTGAGCTAAAGAAAGAAATCCGAAGTAATTTCTTTGAGGAGGAGACTGAAACTGAGATATTATGTAGGGAATTGAACTGGATATGCCAAAAATGAAAATTAATTGTATCAAGGTTTGTTACATGCCGTTAGAATAACCATGAAGCGTTACGATGTTTTTAAAAATTAAAATTAATAGTCGGTAAGAATGATCCAGCCCAGCTTAAAACATTTAAAGACGCTTTGGTGCCAAATGGGAGAGATCAAAAGCTGTACTTCAATGGAAGCGGAAGTCTTTAGTTTCGACACGGGCTCTGTGCCCCTGTCAATCCTAACCACGTTGAAGCCCTGCTGCGTTCATTGGGGCTCGCTCTCTAAGCGCAAGTGTGCATAGGAGCGCAAGCTTAGGCGATCGATCAGTTCGATTAACCCATTAAACCCCTGGCAATCGATTACGAAGGTGTTCCTAATTCATCGATCGACAAATGTTTAAAAATATACTGAATTTTTCAGTACAAGTATTTTCACAAACGCTGGATGGTAGATGCCCCCCCCCCCCCGCCTTTCTCTGGGTCGGTGTTGTGCAGGTCACCTAAACACCAAGTCGGGGTTTTGTCCCCCCTCCCTCAACTCCAAAACGACGGAGCTTGATCCATCAGCGGCAGGGCAGCCCCCGGGGCCCCCCGCCCTCCCCGGCCGCCCCTTCCCCCGGCTGCCCGCCCCGTCGCGGGCCGTCCTGCCGCGCCTCTCTCTCCACCCCTCGGCGCCTCGTCCCTCCCTCCTCGCGGTCCCGACACTCACCCGCCGCCGCTCTCCGTGGGTGGCAGGCAGAGGGAGGACGGCGCGCCACCCGCTCCCTCCTCCGACACTCAGTCCGGCGCCGCAGCGGTGGCGGCAGCAGCAGCAGCAGCAGCAGGCAGCCGCGGGGCGCTGTCCGCCCCCTCGTGGTGCTGAAACGCCCCGGGGCGCGCCGGCCGCCCGGCTTTCCCACCCCGGGCTGAGGAGGGGGAGCGAGGGCGGCCGCTGCCATGGGCGCCGCTGAAGCCCGCCAAAGTTTCCCGGTGCCCAGGAGCGAGCCCAGCTGAGAGGGGAAGCCGCCCGCGGAGAAGGTAAGGCGAGGGGGGACTCGCCGTCTCGTCCGCGTCGGGGCTGCCGCGGCGAGTGGGTGGGAAAGACGCGAGGAGGGGGAAACACTCCGGTAAGTGGAAAGAGAGAGAGAGAGAGAGAGACCCTGCAGAGGGAGCCGGCGTGAGACACCCCCCCTCCGAACAAGGGAGACGCTCAAAGTGCTTTCAGGAAGCTAGCCCTGTTGGTCTGCAGCAGAACAGCAGGGCTGGAGTCCAGTGGCACCTTCGAGACCAACAAGACTTTTTTCAAGGGTATAAGCTTTCGAAACGCAAAGCTCCCTTCTTCACATACTCAACGTACCGGCGCTGGATTGTCCCCCCAGCACAATTCTATGCTGAGTGAGTCCCAGCGAAATCCATGCTGGCATAACTCTGCCCCCTGACTCATTTAGCCCTTTGTCACCCATTCATCACCCTGCTTGTGATCCAGAAGGGGCAAAGGGAAGTTAAAGGATGGGTGGGGGGTGGCAGCCTGGAACCAGGGCTAGTAGCAGTTATGCCAGAGGCATGTGTGAAGGGTAAGGGCAAACACCTTTTCTGTCACAGTTCTGCCACAGAACATTCCAGCCCTCCACTGCGCCTCCTGTCAGGAGGAATCACCCACAACAGAGTATGCATGTTCTGCTAAAACAGTGGGACAGGGATTAAAAAGAAGAAGAGCAGGGACTATACATCTTTTTCTCACCCCCAAAACTGGAGAGCCAGTGCAGGGTTGTGTCGGGGCTAATAGTATGTCAGACTGGAAACTGGAAGTCTCAGGTTCAAGTCCTCACTCAGCTGTGGGACAGCCACTCTTGCTCAGCCTGACCGACCTAATTCCACCTCCTCGTGAGTAAAGCCCTCTCTTGCTCCAACAAAGGTTGTGTGTGTGGGGGGGGGATGCAGTAAGAGGTCACTGTATGAGAACAGAAGAGAAGCCTGTGGCATGAAAATAAGTTGTGTGTGGATGTGCACATGAGTTTATGCGAGACAGGAAAAACCCTCCGCAGCAGGTGCTGAGCCTTCCGCCAGAAGATTTGTGTGCACCGAGACTCTCTGACACAACACAGAAGGAGTACATAATGCACAGTGAGAGACCTTAGAGGAAACAGGGGCTATGTATAGCCTCTCCCACCAGTTAGGGGTCGCTGTGCTCCCCTCTTCTCCAGGAATATGCAACCCCTTCCCATGCCAATGTTTTGAAGTAGGAGCTGCTGGCTGAAATTCAGCCATACAGCACTGATGGGGCATTTGAGTTTCTCACCCAAACTAGCTGTGAACTGGAGAGAAGTGGGACTGAAATTCTGCAAGGTGCCAGGTTGAGAGATCAGCAATGGGGAAGACCAATCAGGCAAGGGGTTGCATGATTCTCCTCTTCCTCTCCCCTCTCCCTCCCCCCCCACACTATTTAAAGAAGAGCAAAGGTTGTGTTCAGGCTCCCTCTCCCCAAAGCAGGACACTTTTGTGAGAGAGATTCTTTAAGAGGAGAGTGCAGGTGGTGGTGAAAATATGACTGTCCTTCCAAAACAACCAGGCAGAGAGGGGAGAATGTTTGTGTTGTGTGCATGGATGTGTGCATGCATGTGTACTTGAAAGATTCCCCATACACACATCAGTGTAAGATTGACTCATTCCTTCATTCCAAGACTAAAGTTAGATTTCCTCATGTAAAACCTGCCTCCTTGTGTGTGTGAGTGTGTGTGTGTGTGAGAGAGAGAAGGACCCTGTAAGTAAAAACTGAAATGTGGCATTTCTTACACCATAATTGGAAGACAGTGAAATATATCCCAGGTCAAGGTCTTTGTACTAGATCTGGTGCAATGGTTAGAGTATCAAATCATGATCTGGGAGGAGCCAGCAAGATTTGAGTCCAGTGGCCCCTTAGAGACCAACAAGATTTGCAAGGTGTAAGCTTTCAAGAGTCAGAGCTGTCTTCTTCAGATGACCCAGGTTCAAACCCTCAATTAGTCCTGAAGCTCACTGGGTAACCCTTGTGAGGAAAAAAAAATGAGAAAATGCCGTGTACACCAACCCACCCTGAGCACTTTGGAAGAATGGGGAGTTAAAGGCAGAATGTGAGCAATGTGTATGGGAGATTTGCAGTGCAATCCTAAGTAGAGTAGGGTCAATCCTATATTGACCCTTGACTTCAATGGATTTAGGAGGAGACAACTCCGTTTAGGATTGCACTGCGACTTGGAGAACATAGTTGCTCATTCCATCCACAGTGGTACTCAATTAAGGAATGACACTTCAGTGGTGGCATGAGGGGTATTTTGCTGATCAGCTTCAATGCTAAGGGAAGATGTCGAATGCACAAGTATTTGGATAAAGCCATGGACCAGGCTTCTGATGTGGGGTTTAAAGGAAGCACCCTGACTTTCCTGTATATGGTTATGAGCTTTTGTGAGTCACAGCTCACTTCCTCAGGTATCTGAAGAAGTGAGCTATGACTCACGAAAGCTCATACCCTACCACAAATTGTGTTAGTCTTATAGGTGCTACTGGACTCTTGCTCTTTTCTACTGCTACAAACAAACACGTCTACTCATCTTGATCTATTTCCTGTATATAGTAATGAAGATAGCTCCTTTCATACAGTACATTTTCAGTTAGAAGAAACAGGGAAAGTGGATGTCTCCAACACCCATATAGGAGTCTTAGAAAAGTACAGAGTCTTCCTCCAACCCTTCTGCTTTTCTACAAGAGGAACTAGGAACATGAGAGAGAGAGAGAGAGAGAGAGAGAGAGAGAGAGAGAGAGAGAGAGAACAGCCTCTTCCTTAGAACCGTGGTTGAGGGATCATTTTAAGTACAGTATCTTATCTTGGATGCATGAGACACGTATGAAGGAGGATTCCCCCCCCCCCCGCCCCCCAAAAAACCTTTGAGCGTTTAAAATGTGAAACAGAAAAGCGTTAGAACAGTGTAATATTCCCATTCAGAGAAGGAACTTCCTTTGAGAGAGACCTCTGTACATGGGCTGTGTGGGTGGTATGTATATGATTTGGGGTGAGCACTTTGGTGCTTGAGCGTGTGTGTACATTCTTAAGACTGACATCTCTTCCCCCAGGAACAAAGGCTCCATGAGAAGGAAACTCTGATTTCCTCTTGCATTTCTCTTATGCAGCTCAGGGCCATTTCTGACGTAACATTTGTAGAGGAATATATTTGGAAAACATCACTGCAGAAATGAAAGATCCTCGTGGACTGCAGGAATTGGCTGCTTGCTGCCCTTTCCTGCAAAATCTGGGTGGATTCTTCATTCTGACACAACAGATTCCTCTCATTCATCAATGCATATTTAGTCATGTAGTGGGGCGGGGGGGGGAGATGTATTCACTAAACAGAGAGGCCGTAATCTTAAAATCCAGTGTGTATGTGTGAGAAAGAGACACTCTGATGGGTAAGGCCAGAGTAAAATGGATGGAAATATCTGGTGTAGGGAATGTTGGGTCTAATCCAATAATGATTATGACAGACACACAATTAAAGTAGCTTGTAACCTGCCACTCTGCTCAGCCAAATTTGAAGCTGTCCTCCGGCTCATGGAACTTTTCTCCAATAAACATCATTTTTCTGCCACTGGAGAAAGGGTCTTTGGGCCAGAGGAAAGCTTCAAAACTGGCTGAGCAGAGGGGCGCGTTACAAGGCAACATGCCTTTGCATAAAGTTAGGATAGATCTTCTTAGGGCCTACCCAAATATAACATTTCCCTGATCTCCTTCCCAGCCTGCCGCTGCATGGTCACACATGCATTTGTGAGTGCCATGCTGGGAACTTAACGGGGGCCCAGTTCTGACAGGGACCGTAGTGTGAGGAGACACGGGGCATCTGTTTCACCCCCACACCATTTTCTTGACCTGAAATGGCCCCAGGAAGCTGTAACTTGCCCTGCTGGAGAAATATGTATGTTGCTGATCAGTACCCCTGGCTATCACCAGGAGGGACAGAGTGGCTCCCTGTGGCCATTTCAAGTTAGGAAAACAGTATGGGAGAATGGGGGAAGAGACTTGTGCATCTGTCCCTGTGAGCGTCTGTACATAAGACATCTTACACAAGTAGGATCAAGTGAAAGATCTTACACTTGTTCCCCATTGTGGATACACATGCACCGCTAGGGAGACAGAGGATACTTGAATGTACGACTGCACAGAAAGTAAGTCACTTGAGCATCCACATGTAAGATATCTTGTGCAGAGATCTCTCTGTCCCACGATCCTGATCTAAATTGGTCAGCGCATGGCTGGGAATTAAGTTCTCAGACAGATCTTGCAAGGTGCATCTGATCCTGTGGATCTAAGAAAGACACAAGAAAAACTTCATGTGTAGTTAGTTTCTCAGTTTCCAACATCCGCGCCCCTGTCTGATATACAAAGCAAGAGCCAGGGGTCAAATCCATTGCACTTCTCTGCTGGTACATTTGTCCATATGTGCTTTGCACTCTTCCTAGATTTTTATTGTGTACATATTTTCTAAAGCTGTGAAATGAGCAAAGAATTTAAGTTGGTTATTCATCTGCCTCCATCCAATGGATTGATTACATTTCATTAAACCTGCATACTGCCAAAGCCTCAGTATAGGTGCTTTTTGTGATATCAAAAGGAATGTGAGACAACTTGCAATTTTAATGAATAAAAGCTGCCGCCTTATGCTAGAGGGAAAAACCATCTTTCATATTTGCTTTTCCATTTCTTCTTTGTTTCACAGTAGCCTTTAAAAAAAAGACAAACCAATCAACACCACTTATTAACATTGCCTATTAAATTGCTCCCCCAATTTCATTTATTGAAGATTTAATGGCGAGAGAGGCCACAGAGAGTGGAGTTCAAATTCCCACTAAGTCAAGAACCATTGTGGGCCAGTCATTTACCTAACTGGGTACAATGAGATTTCTCCCCCCCCCCCACAGCTTCCATGAATGCCAGACTGCTCTCTTGCAAGAGAGTAAGACACAATTGTGATTTTTTAAAATTACAAATCACTCATGACAATAATATGACAAATTGAGATTGCAGGCCTAGAATTTTCTCTCCACACCATTCTTTCTTCCTTAAACTAACCTGGCCTCCTTACAGCAAATTCAACTAATTCTTTAAAACTAGCTTATGTTCAAGTGACTGACGACACTATATTGGCAATCCAACCATGCGTAAGAAGAGATAGTAATATATGTGATCCTCTTGACACTCGCAGTCATGAGTATGAGGAAACTGAAATTTTCCAGTTTCAGTGCATGCAACCAGAAGGTCAGATTTTGGAGGGTATGTGTTCATGCGCACTAAAGCTAGAACAGATGTGCTGTGCCCTATTCACACAACTGCACGTACCAGGAGGATTATGGGTTGTATGCTCTCCCACGATGCGAAGTTGGAGTTCCAGTATGGTAACAACTGAACAGCCCTTGTGTGCTTGTCATCCACAGATGCAGATTTATTGCAGACATGCTTTATTGGGGAGAAAACATTCCAGAGGATTGACTGAACAGGTGGATTTACGGGAGGTGTCCATGGTGGCCTTATTTGATCAATTGTCTGTCTTTGTGTAGCCATGTCAGAGTTCAAAGTAGATTCTCTTTTTATTATGAAGCAGTCTTATACTAAGCCAGGCCATTGCTCATCAAGCTCAGGAGGGCTGCCCACTCCAGCTAGCTGGGATTTCCAACGTTGCCAACGACAGCCTTACATGTCAACAGTCATAGAGGCCCACGCAAAATCCAGAACAAGGAACAAAATCCATGTAATACCTTTGATCAGGGCCCTCCAAAACGGCCTAAAAAACTGCAAGCTTTTGTGCTCATCCAAAGTCTTTATCAGGCTAGATGTCACAAAATGTAAAAATAAATGAGAGAAAAGGCAGGTTTCCCAGCTTATAAAGATCCTATCTGCTTTCGGGATCCTAACAGGTGCAGCTGCTGTGGATTAAGCCTGAGATCTTATACATGCAGAACCTGCACTTTAGCCTCGAACTATAGCCTCTCCTCCCATGAGATTATTCTGTTTTATGGAACTCCAGGTTAATTAATGACACCCCCTCACCCAACCCTTGCGTCCATTTTAGAGATACTCAAGGACAAGTTTTGTCAAAATTTAACAGTTTCAGGACGTGGCATATCAGGTCTGATGGCTTGAATAAGTTTTAAGACTTATTTAAACTGAGATGTGTGTATTGAGGAGGATCTCTTTCTGGGACTGGTTTGAGCAACGGAGCTGAAACCAAATCCCACAGCAGATTTGCACAGGGCTAAGCAATTTTATTTTTGTTTTGTTGTTTGTTTCTGTACCAGGTAAGAAAAGTCAAAATGAGTTTATCCTTCGAGCATTAAAGGTTCTTACTGGAGTTGCGTGCTCCCCTGGAGATGTCACTGCAGCAGCGGGCAAAGAAGTGTCATGAAAATCCCCCAAAGGGATAAGGTTTGATTTCCTCTCTGAATAGGTGAGCACTCACCTTCAGATAGCACCTGGGACATTAATCTGCCCAGCTGCAGACTTTCAGCAGCACAATTCTATGCATGTTTACGCAGAAGTAAGTCCTGCTGTGCACAATGGGGACCTTCTCCCAAGTACATTTGCATAGGATTGCAGCCTGTGAGAGGTGGTGGAGTGGTGTAGTTAAAGGAATGGGCTGAGAAGGACAAGTCCCTGGTTTGAATCTCTCATCAGGAAATATGGAGAGCCTGCAGCTTGGAGGTGGACTCTTGCTTTACATGCATAAAGTTTCATCTTAAATCCCTTGCATCTCTGGCCAAAGGATCTCAGGTAGGAGAGCTGGGAAAGACCCCCGAGAGCTGCTGAGTACGCAAAGCTGCCTTATCCTGATTCACCCCATTGGCCTATCAAGGTGTGGATTGTTTACTCTCCAGGGTTGCAAGCAGAGGTCTTTTGCATCACCTGCCACCTGATCCTTTTCACTTGAGATGCTGAGGACTGAATCTTGTACCTTCTTTATGCAAAGCAGCTGCTGTGCCACTGAGCCATGGCCCCTCCCCTGTTGCCAGTCACAGTAGATAAATATTGGGGAGATGGACCACGAAGCCAAAGGTCTATGGACACTCTGTATGTTTATATATGGATGGCTCTTTAGAAAAGCTGGTTTTCAGCCTGAGACCCCTTTCTACATAACCTGCAATATGGGCATAAAAGCAGGGCTGTTGTGAAGACTATTGAATTAGTAAGAAGATAGAGACCTGCCCGTTGCAACCTTGACAGGCAGTGTTGTGTAGTGGTTGGAGTAGGATCTGAGAAACCCCAGTTCAGTTTCTCACCACTGCTATGGAAGCTTGCTGGGTGACCTTGGGCCAGTCACAATGGCTCAGTGTCAGAGCATCTGCTTTACACATATAAGGTTCCAGGTTCAATCCCCAGCATTTCCAGTTAAAAGGACCATGTAGTGAGTGATGTAGAAGAGCTCTGCCTGGGACCCTGGAGAGCAGATACCAGTCTGAGGAGACAATACTGACCGTGATGGATTGATTGTCGAATTCAGTATAAGCACCTTCATGTGTTCACATGCTTTCAGCTTAACCTTCCTCACAGGAAGGTTGTGAAGATAAAATGGTGGAGAGGACAACCATGTTAGCCTCTTTGGGTCCCCATTGTGGAGAAAAGTGGGGTATAAATGGAGTTAATAAATCAATAAATTGTACATCAGCGAGACATGAGTGAACTATTGCTCTTGTACCCATAAGAAAGAAGTAGAAGGGAAGCAGAGAGCTCAGACTTCTGAAAGGTAACACTCTGAGAATCTTGTTGGTCTCTAAGGTACCACTGGACTCAAATCCTACTGCTGATCAACACACCTAAAACTTGCACACACAGACTCATTTCCAATTGGCTCTTGAAGGAGCCTTCCCCCCCATCGGGGGTTAGATTTTGACAACAGTGCCCTCGATGTAGCATTGGGGTTATAGCCCATTTGGTTTATTGGTTGGTGCATCAGACTAGGTTTGGGGAGGTCTGAGTGATTCTGGGGGCCCTGGGGAAAATTCAGGGTAGGACCCCTGCTAGGGCCAAGCAAGGGGTGGCCCTTGCTCTATGGCTGGGAGCTTAAGCTGCCCCCAGAAGCCAACTGCCCAAGCCTCAGATGGCTGCCGGAACCTGCTCTTCCTCTTCTTCTTCCCTTTTTGGGAGAAGAGCCCACGGATGGTCAGTGCCTCTCCCAGCATGGGGCACAGGGTAGCTGCTGCTGTTGCTACTTGGCTAAGACTGCCTTTGGTGTTCGAATCCCCTATTTAGCCCTGTCATTTGAAGAATGATAATCCCTCTTTTCTCAGCCTCATCTCCTTGCAAGGTTGCTGTGAGGATAAAATAGGGGAGGGGAGAACTCCCTATGCCACCCCGAGTTCCTTGGAACGAGGGCCAATATTTAAAAAATGTAATAAATATTTCTGCAAAATCCAGGAGCACCCTTCCCTCTAAGCACAGTGCTTGGTGCTCACTCGATGCTCTACTGTAGCTGGAGGCAGAAGTATACCATTCTATTTATGGATGGAACTAAAGCAATGACATTTAGATCTGTCTGCTTCAATGAAGAAAGGGTGGTGTCCCTTACACCTGCAGGAACGCTTTGCCCCCCCCGTGTCCTCGTGGCCCTGTTCTCCAGTTCAGTTCCTTTGCACTAACCTCAAGGTCAGATTTTTCCAAAGGGCTGTGTCGCCTTTTATTTCTCTAGGCAGATTTTCAAGGGGGTCTGAACGTGCAGGTTAATCAGGAGGAGACAGATGATATTCCTTTTCAAAAAAGAAGAAGAAGAAAGCAAGGATCAGAATTGTGGCTGCTGCTCCTTATTGAAAAATCCCTGCTGTAAAGAGCCCACAGCAAAATGGGCACATTAAATCCTCAAATGCTTTTACTTAACGTTTTCTCTGGCAATATTAATATAACTTTCCCAGATGTACCGATGTCTGGTGCAAGGTGAGTTTAAAGGACCCCCTTTATTGTCTCCTTTCAATGGCAAAACTGACAAATCTCCTTGTTTCTCCCACAACTTACTTTGCAGCAAGCGTACCTTACTGTTAATGATAGCCGCCCATCCATCACCCTGATACAGACATGCCTTTCAGTGTAATAGCCCAAGTGATAGATGAACACCTTACAAATGACTCCGGTATAACCATAAAAACGGACACATCTGACGTAATCTATCAGAAATAAAACTTCATCTCTGGGATTTATTTTTTGCCAACCTGATTTTATGACAAACACACACACACACACAAAACCGAAACACACTTGTTGCTTTGAAACAAAGGATGGAATGGCAGCAAAGAGCACTGACCAGGAAGAAATAGTCAGATTTCCCAATCTTTGCTAATGAAGTATGAGTGAAATAGTATTGTCAACTCCAGGTAGAGAAATTCCTGGAGGGTTGGTGGTAAAACCTGGGGAGGGGAGGGACTTCATTGGGGTGTCATGCCATAGAATCCACCCTCCAAAGCAGCCATTTCTCCAGGGGAACTGATCTCTGTTGTCTGGAGATAAATTGTAATTCCAGGAGATCTCCAGCCTCCCCCCCCAGAGGTTGGCAACCCCAGAGCCAATGTATACGAGGCATTCAGTTTGCAGGATTGGGTCTCCTGATACGGTTTTTGGCCCTTGAAAAGCAGTTGGGGGAGGGGGGGTCCAATCTTGATTGAAGCCATGGTGGGGAGAAAAGAGGGGGGTCTTTTCTCCCCACGATGCCATTTTTGCAGTATCAATGTGAAGGAAGAGAAGGATCAATGCTGTCCCTTTCTCAGGTTTCAGAGGGGGACAATCAGAGCGTCAGAAAGACAGAAAGGACAGGGATGTGTTTATCTTTGCTTTTCTACTATCTAGTTGCAATCCTTTGATGTGTAGATTGTATTCTTAAGGACTTCCTTCCTTTACAACTCATCTTCCTCTCTTTGTCACTTGTCCCTCTTGCCACCATGGATTCAGGACACACCATCCTTCTATAGCTTCTTAAGACTGGATAGGTAGCGAAAGATCTATCTCTTATCTCTCCTAGCTTGTATGGAGTTCCAACAATAAAGAACTCTTATTTCCTTTATTAAGCTTAACCAAGGCTCTGAGTGCAATTTTGTTCCTCCTCCACCCACATCTCTCTGTAGCTCAGGCACACATGCAAACACCCTTCCACTGCATTCTATGCAACTCTGCTAACACAACAGACTTTCCGGGTTCCGGAGTAGGAGAGAAGAAACCAGTTGCTCATTTTATGCCAGTCCCCCTGCCCCTGCAAAACTGTTGTTTTGGATCAGGGCATAGTGCACAAGGTGCAAAAAGTTAAACCCTCTCCTATCCAACACCACAGCCTCAATCTTTATCTGCTTTTCTTTTTAAGAGCTGAGTTCCAGTCACAGTGCTCCACCCAGCATCACCCTGTCATCTGGCCTTAAGAAGAGAGTCTGCATGCTAAAGCAACTAACTAGCAGTGGGGCCAGGGGTGATCCTACCATGAAGTGCTATGAGGTCACTGCCTTAGGTGGAAGATTTGGATTAGCAGATTTGGGAGTCAACAGAGAGAAGAGACATATCTGAGCCATGCGGCACCATCTGGACAGCTCCATTAAGAACTATGCAAAAAGTCCAGCAGTGCTACGGCTGCTTGTTTTTTTTAATGGCCTTTGAGTTCTGCCTGGTTGTTAAACCATTCAGTCTGCAGATACAAGAAGAAGACGGCAGCCAGAGGACATCAATTTTATCTGGCTGGCATCTGCCGATCAGCTGGCTTTTAAAGCCATAGCCAAAGGGGTTGTTAAAAAGTTGGCAACTGTAGAGAGGCTCTTGCCCTTCTCAGCGTGGCTTGAGGCATATGAAGCTATCTTAGCCCCAGTCAAATGATTGATCCTGCTAGCTCAGTGTTGCCTACTCTGACAGAGTTAGCCGTAGGGCTGGCAACAAGCTGAAGAAAAAAAAATGTCCTGTCCCTTTAAGAGAGGCTTTCCGTGCCATGACAGTAAATAACATCACCTTATTATAGCATCCCATAAAACGGACAGGATGCCTCAACCTCCAGGCCATTGGGAACCTAGTTAGCTGCTCTGCAGTGTCCCGGGCAGAGAGGGTTCTTCCTCAACTTTGCTGGCTGAAATACTTCAGCTGACTGTCAAGGGCTGAGCCTGGGCTCTTCCCCATGCAAAGCAAGTGCCTACCACCGAGCCGCAGACCTCGCTATGCTTTTCCACAGAGAAGTAACCAGCAGAATAAGTACTGTGTTAATTAGCAGGTAGCAAGGTGCAATTTGGATTTTCTGCCTCAGGAGTTCCCCGCTTTCCTCTTGCCCATTTAAAAGGCTCTCTTAACATCGATTTAGCCAGCGTTTATCGATGTTTCCTGAATTTGTGGATGCCTGCAGCTCACCTCTTGTTCAGCCTTTTCAGAGAACAACGAAAACACAACTCCCCATAATCAGCCTGGAAAATTACTAGAGTAGAACTAAAAAAAGGTTATTTCCAATTAGGGTAATGAGGCTACATATTTTATGTATTTATTGCATTGAGAGCTGCTGCAAAGATTGTAAAGCTTTAGAGGGTTTCCCCCCCCCCCTCTGCAATTGGAACATAGTATGGTCTGAAGGCACCGAATTTTGCTGTGTGCCTTCCAGCGGAGCTAGTCCGCAACGGAATGGGAAATAGGAACTCTCAGTATACTGCCTTGAGTACCGTGGCAGAAAGTCAGGACAAAAATGCATTTAAAGAATAGAATGGCCCTGATTTTTGTGTGATGTTGTAGAGAGGTATAAAGCACAACTTCCTATATGTGTATCCTGTGGGAAAGTTTCAGATGGGTAGCTGTGTTGGTCTGTAGCAGAAGAGCAAGATTTGGGTCCTTGTAGCACCTTAATCTTGCTATCCTAGGGAAAAGAAAATTGATCTTTCTCACTGAATGAGGATGCTTTCCAGCCCATTGTTTTATTTATTTATACTCCATATCCAGGGCTTATTTTGGGGGGGAACACGCAGGAATGCAGTTCTGGTAGTTCTCCAAAGAGGTCACATGTCAGGTGGCCCTGCCCACCTGATTTTTGGCCATTTTGGGCCTGTTTTGGCCTGGATTTGGCCCAAAATGGCCAGGATTGGTCCTAAAACAGCCAGGATTGGTCCCAAAATGGCTAGGATCGGGCCTCTTATGGGTGGTGGATCACTCTCCCACTCAGCAGCAGCCCAATTCTGACCATTTTGGGCCCCTTTTCAGCAATTTGCAGCCCCTTTTTGCCATTTTGGACCCAATTTCAGCCCTGAATGGCCAGGATTGGGTCCAAAACTGCCAGGATAGGTGAGGTTAGGGGGTGTGGCATAAACAAATCAGTTACGCTAATGACACGCTTCTGATGATGTCAAGGGGTGTGGCATATGCTAATGAGTTATGCTAATGAGTTCCTGCAGTTCTTTTTCTACGAAATGACCCCGTCCATATTTATCTGCAACATGGGCCCAAAGTGGCTTATGATGTCACTCTTCCCTTCTCCTCTTTATTCTTGCAACATCCCTGCAAAGTGGATAAGGCTGAGAGTTCGCCATGGGCCCAAGGCCACCCAGAGAGCTTCCACAGCAGAGTGGGGATTTGACCCCGGTTCTCCCAGATTTTAGCTCAACACTCAAAGCACTACACCACGCTGGCTCAAACAAGACTCTCCTATGACACTCTCTGTACTTTCATTAAGAGTTTGGGAGCACCCTAAACTCCATTTGTGGCATCTCTCCGTTTTTACTGGAGGTGTGATGTTCCCCAGCCAGCTTGGCATCGGCTGCAGTAAAACAGTTGCCTGGGGCAAAGGCAGACAGTACATCCCTCTGCTGTGGTTCAGTGGCAGCATGCATATTGTGCACGCGGTCTCAGGTTCAATTCCTGGTATCTCCCATTAAAAGATATTAGGTAGTAGGTTTGGGGAAAGTGCCCGAGAGCCTCGGATGATCCACTCCTGTGTACGTTTAGCAGAGTAAAAGAGGTGATTTTGGCAGAGGTCACCTTGATCCTCCTTGACAAGCTGCATCCGATAAAATTCTTTTTTCCTCTACAATATTATTAAATATACAGAAGTTCTGTCTTTTTGATCAGGTTATCCTAGAAACTCCTGATTTATAAACCTCCTATTTAAAGGGACTCATATAAAGATGGCCAAGATTCATAGGCCCATTGGTTATGGTTGCCAGCTAACTTGGACGAAACTGGCCCAGTCCGCTCCTGTGCCTCGACCTGGTTTGGGACCATGCTACTTCCCCCTTTCTCACACAAGCCTACCCATGCGCTTCACTGACCCAGAGAAACCTTGCTCTGTTTCCCTGTCCCCTCTCCCATAATCCACGGTGCCATGTACAGTTACACAGGGTAAGACTTCATTGGTTGAGGCACCAAGGCTGTGGAATCTGGTTTTCCATGAGGCTCATTTCCCCTCACCCCCTTACAATGGTTAGAAAGCTGGTTACATTCATTCTGTTTAGGAAGACTGTTTGTTGAAACCGTGAAAAATAACAACCGACAGCGGCGAAGTCTTAAAGACCTGAACGCTCTTAAAGGGCACCGTACAGCAAGCTAAATTAACAAAAATACTCTACTATCTAATTATCAAAAATATGCTGTATAAAGTGCTGGGTGCTCAACAGATCACAATTGTCCAATAGTCCATTGAATCATAAGCCATTTTCTGAAAATCCTACCTATGAGGTTAAAACTGGGCTTGTCGGACATCCATATAAACATACAAGTACATAGCCATTAAAATCTTTTGACTTATTGATTTTGATTTTGTTTTCAATGAAGAGTTGAGGTTCAAACAGAATTAGTTCTACAAATACCTTAATAACAAAGGTCCATGCGAGAAAGCAAACATGTACATCTGAAGGTATAATCTGATATGTGGTTCTGGATGGAGGGCACAAGAATGTTGAAATATTCGTGGTGCTCCACAGGGCTTTTTTTTCTGGGAAAAGAGGTGGTAGAACTCAGCAGGTTGCCAGCACAGGGGGCAACTCTTGGTGGGAGGTGGTGCCACTTTGTGCACGCGCAAAGTGCCTGCATGCTCCCAGGGCCAATGATGTCACTTTGGGTCAGCTGGAACAAGAGGGGAGTTTAAATCACCCTCAGAGAAAATGGTCACATGGCTGGTGGCCTCGCCCCCTGATCTCCAAACAGAGAGGAGTTTAGATTGCCCTCTGCGTGGCGCGGAGGGCAATCTAAACTCCCCTCTGTCTGGAGGTCAGGGGGCGGGGCCACCAGCCATGTGACCATTTTCAAGAGCTTTCGGAACTCTATTCCACCGCATTCCAGTTGAAAAAAAGCCCTGGTGCTCCGTATGAGTACAGCCTGTCACATTCAGTTTCATGTTGAACAACGTCAGAGAGCGGAACCACAAGTGACAAAAGGCACAGGTTGGACACTTGTCAGCTTCCCTCAAGTTTAGATGGGAAATGTAGGCAGCTTGGTGGAATGTTGGACAAGTGACAGTTGAAAAGTCCATTGGACAGCAGTCAGAGAGCCAAGCTGCAAGCCCAGGATGCCTACATTTCCCATCAAAACTTGAGGGAAGCTGACAAGTGTCCAACCTGTGCCTTTTGTCACTTGTGGTTCCACTGTGAGGCACAAAGTGGTCATGCGCATATACAGGGCCGCTCTTCCTCATGAGGATTTCTTTTCATGTGTTAGAGTGTGTGGGCTTTGTATGACGATAGGACTTCATCTTGTCTCACGATAGTACCCCTGGAGTTAAGAGTTTCTTTTCCTTGTAGGCTGGGGGGGACAGGAGAGGGCATCATAGAGGAGGCTTGACATATGAGTCATTGAAGCTCCCTTAACTGAGTTACATCACTGGATCCTGTAGCTTAGTGCACTCTGTTCTGACAGGATATGGATTTCCAAGGTTTTCAGGCAAAGATTTTTTCCAGCTCGGCAATCACTTTAATTAGAGATGCGGCAGACTGAACCTGGCACCTTGTGCATACCAAGTATGTACATACCACCACTGAGCTATGGGCCCCTGCCTCCAGATGACCAGCTGTCTCCAGCGTAGAGCTGCCAACCGCCTCCGTCCCTTTAGCAGAGGTGTAATGGGTTGTTACTTACAGTTGATTTTATTGACCTCTGTGCCCTGAAAAGCTTCCGCTGCCCGTTCCCACACATAACATTTCTACACAGGAGACATGACATTTTCCGCCAAGCTTTTTTGGCAACCTGTAGCTGCCACGGATTCCAGGGTTCGAACCCAAGAGGCTCGTAGCTTGAGGAGGTAGGGCGGGGGATCTGAATGTGAGCAGAGTGCCTGGGAATGATCATACTTCTGGCGTTTGCATGCTTTGGGATTCTTTTCCTCTTACAGGCCTCATGTTCCAAGCACCTATCATGTCATGCTGCCCAGTGATGGTCTAATAAATATAAACTTAGCATCAGTTTAAATCACTCAGGCACAAGAAGAAGCAAGAGGTGAGCACCACCAAGCATTCGTCAAACAGACCACAGTGAGATTGGATTTTCATTAGCTATAAAATTAAACACTGCAAAGCAGCTTCTTCATCCTGACAATTATGAAAACAGTCAAAGAGAATTATACTTCCATGCACCTTTCCCCACACTCTGGTTAGAAGAATCTACCTGTTTGGTATCAGGTGGGAGGCCTGCCACTTACCGTTGTGGTTTACTCATGCACTTCCAGGATGTGACATCATTGCGCACAGCATGTGCATAGGGCTCCCGTGTTCAGCAGGAGGCCGATCCAGGACCAATATGATCCCGGATCGGACCGCTGTGGAATGCAGGAGCACTGCTGCACTCTGCAGTGGCCCTATTTGGGCTGATTTGTACTCCTGGCCTGTGTGATGATGTCACTTCTAGGAAGTGATGTCATCATGCAGAGCATGTACCACCCCACGAGTGCTCCTGCACTCTGCAGTGGCCCGATCGGGGCCTGATCCAGGCCTAGATCAGCCTGATTCTGGCCAGAATCAGGCCACTGCGGCACACGGGAGTGCGGCTGTGCTCTGCAGCGGCCTAATTTGGACCATTTTGGCCCAAATTCAGGCCCAATCTGGGCTAATTCGACCCAATTCAGACTGATTTGGCCCAGATGAGGCCAATTCGGCCCAGATCAGGCAGCTGCAGAGCGTGGGAGTGCTGCGTTCCACATAGGATTGCCAGGCCCCTTCAATCTCCCAGTGGGGGATCGGGGCCTGGCTCCTACCTCTCTTCCGAGGGGAGTGCACGCACACATGCTCCCACAAAGTGCGATGATGTCACTTCTGGGAAGTGACGTCATCACGCAGCCCCCCCCCCCCCGAGCACCCACAGTCTGCAGGGGCTCACGTTGGGGGCTGCTGTAGAGGGCAGGAACGCTCCTGCACACCACAGTGGCCCAAAACATGCCCGTGGGTCGGGCCCATTTTGAGCCACTGTGGCATGCAGGAGCGTTCCTGCGCTCTGCAGTGCCTCAAAATGGGCCTGTTTTGGGCCCATCTTGAGCCACTGTAGAGCGTGGGAGCGCTCCTGCTTGCTGCAGCATCCCAAAATGGGCCTGATCCATGCCAAAATGGGCCCAATCCGTGGCCGTTTTGGCATGGATCGGGCCTGCTTTGGGATGCTGCGGCGCTCAGGAGTGCTCCCATGCTCGATGGCGGCTCAAAATGGGCTCAATCCAGGCCAAAACGGGCCCATTTTGAGGCGCTGTGGCGCGCAGGAACGCTCCTGCACGCTGCAGCACCTCAAAACGGGCCAGATCCGCTGGCATGTGCAGCTCCACAGGGGAGCGCACACAGAGGGTGTACCCCCTGCTGGCCAGGTAAGTGGGGGCGGGGTGTGAGGGGCGAGGGTGGGGTATCCCCTGCCCCCAACTGGGAGTCTGGCACCCCTAGTTCCACAGCAGCTCAAAACAGGCACAATCTGTGCCAAAACGGGCCCAAAATGAGCTCAATCTGGGCCGAAACAGGCGCATTGGGGGCCGCTGTGTAGGGCAGGAGAGCTCCTGTGCTCTGCAGCTGCCTCCATCCAAGCCTGATCTGGGCCAAACGGGCCCAATCCAGGCGGCTGCAACACACGGAAGCGTGCAGCACCACAGAAGGTGCACTCCTCCCACTGGCCAGGTAAGCGGGGGTGGGGGGTGGGGGCGGGAGTCTGGCATCCCTAGAGTTTATGCATCATCCCTGAGCAATGACATCATTTCTGGTGTGCCCTGGAAGAAATGGTATTGTGCTAGGGCCAATTCTTTAGCAATCAACCAACATGCAGCATTTTCTCTATGGTTCTGGCTGATTGTTAAAGAATCAGCCCTGGTGCAATGCTGTCACTTCTGGGTTGCACTGGAAGAGATATTAGCAAGTGGGGACAATGGGTGAACTCACTCATTGGTCTGAAAAACAGGCAATGCAGCGAATAGGAATCAAACCTAAAATTAAGGAGGTGACCACCAGGTCTTACTGAATTTATGCCTCAGATCTCTGTATCATATGCCTGTATCATAAATATACCTATAGAAAGTTGCCTGGTTGTTGATGTCTTATGCCCTAACACTTGTGGATTGCAGGGGGCATTCAGTGACAATGTTGCCCACTTGGTGAGGGGCAGTGGATTAAAGCTTAAAAACCACTGGATTTCTCGCTTCTATCCTTCCACGGTTTCCACAAACAAAACCAACACTCCCTAGGCCTTTATTAGTCCAGGGGGGGAGGATACATGCAAAGGGAGGGTGCCTGTCTTTTTTCCCTTCAGGAGCTCATAACAAAAGGGGCAGTTAGCGGGAGAAGAGGTTTTGATTGACACAGCCAAGCATGGGTGGAAGGGTTCATCACCTAACAAAATAGATGGGAAAGAGAAGCAAATAAACTTGGCTGCCTTGCTAATGAAGAGAGTGTGTGTGCAGACTGGTTCTAGCAGAATGGCGTTCTGCAGAAGGACAAGAAAAACCCCTTCTGACTCCCCCACCATCCTGTCTAGCTAGAGCTTTCGTAACCTCTTTGTATGGGTTCTATGGGGCTAATTTAGGAAGCCAACTTACACACACTTATATAAGTTTTTAAAAAAACCCTTTCCCCCCAAACCTTTTAACAATTAGTACAACGCAAATATTTTTCTTTTCTTTAACTAAACTCGTAAGCGCAACCATACAGAAACTTTCAGCCAACAATATCTTTGAAAAGCTAAATAATTCAACTTGTTGGATCCCCCCCCCCCAAGTGCTAGAGTCCTTTGCCACAATCCTTCCAATTTGAAGCCACTGGAACCCAGGCTTCTGTCCTCTTCTTGGGGAATTACAGCCCTGCAAGATCAATGCAATTCCGATAATAACGCCAACCAAACACAATACATATTCACCACTTTTAGTCATATTGTTGATGACCTTATTCAAGGTGATAAGAGCACATAAAATATTATCAAACTCCTCAGCTGCCTCGCTGTAGCTACTTCCTCTGCCCTCCTGGGCTAAACCAATTAGCTCATAGGGGTTACACTTGCTGCACCCTACAGGATTTTTTTCTCTTCTTCTTGGTACACAAGACATTGCTATGCTTACTCAAAGAGGTTTAAACCCACTTCTCCCCAGCACCTGAAACAGGATCTGTACCTGCTAGCTATTCTATCACAGCTGAAAGATCTGAAAAGCACTGAATGCAGGGGTCACATGGCTAGCGGAAGAAAGATCCAGGATTCAGATAGTGACCTTCTGGTTTAATTAGGGTTGTGTAGGGATGTACCTGCAGTGCTCTTGTAAAGCGAGAGTGGGTGGGCTTGTGATCAGCTAGGTCAGCATCGTTCAGATCTGGCTTCAGAAGAAACCCAGAAGAAGCTAGTATCCCCTGAGCTTAGGGGATGATGGTTGATGTATTCAAACTGCAGGGAGTGCAGTTCCATATCTATAGTGGACTCGCTGCTAAAATTACATACAGCTGTACGCATTTAAGACACAGCGTGCCTTCTTAATGCAAAGGCTGAATGTGCGCACAGTGCTTTTTACAAAGGATACTATATTTCCCGCCCTGATAGCCCAACTGAATCTGATCTCATCAGATTTCAGAAGCTAAGCAGGGTCAGCTTTGGTTTAGTAATTAGATGGGAGACTTCTAATGAAGACCAAGGTTGCAGAGGCAGGCAATGGCAAACCCCCTCTGTTAGTAAGGTTGCCAGATCCCCCTGTACTCCTGGTGGGGAGGTGGGAGATCTGGCACTTACCTTCCCCCCTTCTTCCTTGCATGAGCGCATAGTGCACATGCGCTCCCAGCCTGCACGATGATATCACTTCTGGGAAGTGACATCATCACACGGGCCTCAGCTGCCCCTGGGAGTGCTCTCATGCTCCTCAGGGGGACAGATTGGGCTGGATTGGGCCCACGGGAGCATGCAATGCCTCCTGGGAGCTCGCCTCCAAGAGGCATGTTCCTCCCCCGCCAGCCAGGTAAGTGGGGGTGGAGGGTGGAGGGTGGGGGCGGGGATCCCCCTCCCCCAGTGGGGGACTGGCAACCCTATCTATTAGTCTCTTGCCATGAAAACCCCACTAGAGGTCACCATAAATCAGCTATGACTTGAGGGCACTCAAGTCATATTTCCCAGCTTGTGGAATCTTGCTTCCTTAGGGCAAATAATTGTTCCCACACTGGGGCCAATATATTCTCTGGAGAAGGAGAAAGCCTGTCTGTCTACATCCTTTTTATTCCACCTTCCCCCCAGGGAAGTACACACAGTTCTATACCCCATTTTATCTTCACAACAACCCAGTGAGGCAGGCTAAGCAGAGAGAGGATAACTAGTCAGTGATAATCAGGGCTGCCTGGACTCTGAAGCTGTGCCTCTCTGGTTTTAATCCAACACCTGAAGCTGTCTCATACTGAATCAGGATATTGGTCCGTCAAAGTCAGTATCATCTACTCAGACAGGCAGCAGCTTCCAGGGTCCCAGGCGGAGGTCTTTCACATCACCTTCCACCGGATCCTTTTAGCTGGAGATGCCAGGGATTGAACCTGTGACTTTCTCCCAAGCAGATGCTCTACAACTGTGCCAGAGCCCCTCCCTAACACTCTGACCACTACACTACAGTGTAAAGTTGCTATGCTAACCCCCAGATGGGGCCTGGAGTTCCCCTGGAATTACAACTCATCTCCAGGATTCAGCAATTAGTTCCTCTGGAGGAAAGACCAGCTTTACAGAGTGGAGTTCAGTGGCCGGTTTAGATAACAAGGAACAAAGATTTAAATGCCTGCTATTTCCCTGCAGGCAACATTTTCAGTCCTTGCAGCAATGTGGTCCAGAGAAGGAAAAGAAGAAGAAGAAGGGAAGAAATAATAGAAATTATAGGTGATGATAATATTCACAATACATTTTTACCCTTCAGTCTTGCAGTCTTTATTATTTTTATTATTTATTATATTTCTAAACCGCTCTCCCTGTGAACAGGCTCAGAGCAGAATACAACATATATAAAATACATAAACATATTATTTTAAAACCAGATACAAAACATAAATAAATATAAACATACTAAAAGACGGCAGCACACATATTGCACAACCCAAATAGCAATCCGCGGCTTTCCCAGCTCAAGTTCAACTAAGTCCCAAGGGGGCCGTTCTGGCTCCCACGAACCTCCAACTGCGAACATGCTCATGAACAGGTCAATGTCTGTCTATGGAAGACAGGATACGTTGAAGCTGACTCTAACCCCATGCAGCAAGAAATCCAGGCTCTCAAGTAAATGGGTTTTATTTAGATATAGTGCACTTCGCCATACATATGTCTATAGGATACAGAAGCACAATAAGGTGTCTGGCTGTACACAGGCTCCTTGTTAAGAATGACGCATTGAGTACATGATACACTATAACTACCCCTCTCCATGCCCCCCACCCTCATAGTCCATCCAGCAGAACATAATCAGTAGTGGGACGGATGGAGCTGTCCCAAGACTGCTGCGGCGAGCCATCCGAAATAAGGACTCCGCTGTACTGGAACATGGAAAGCAATAAGGGAGCAGGTGCCTCTTGCAACATACTATCTGAAACTAACAGTATGGAGGGAGTGGGCAACAGACCTGACATTTATGTCCATCGATGTTCGTGAATCCCTGTTTTTGGATGGCAACAAACAATGAACATCATGTTTGGTTTTTCCTGTTCGTGCCCATATCTAGATAACACCCCCCATGGCAGGAGGCCAGTTTCACGGCCCACCCACCTCAACCACCATATGCCTGGTGGAACATCTCTGTCTTACAGGCCCAGCAGAAAGATAACAATTCCTGCTGAGCCCGGGTCTCCACAGAAGTCAGCAGAAGTCAGGAGGATGCATCAAGGTTTTGTTTCGTAAGCTTCACAAGTAACCATTAGATTCTATGGACTGGAGTAGCTTGATTTAATCAACTGGTTGAAACAGTTAGGATTAAGATGAAGTCCAATCTTTGGAGCCAGGAAAAGGACATATATTGTGTTTGTTTTTATCTCTGTAATGAAAACTTCTGTAATGGAAACTTCTGTTTTAGCTTTGTGGACGTGACCTCTTTGGGGAACTTCCGGAACTGCGTTCCTGAGCGTTCCCCCTCGAAATGAGCCCTGGGGCTAACTCTGCTTAGCTTCTGATATCAGTGCAGCCTTTTATGTCAATCACGAAATTGGTAAGTGAGATGTATTGTCGAAGGCTTTCACGGCCGGAGAACAATGGTTGTTGTGGGTTTTCCGGGCTGTATTGCCGTGGTCTTGGCATTGTAGTCTTTTGGTGCTACACCTCTGAAGATGCCAGCTACAGCTGCTGGCGAAACGTCAGGAACTACAATGCCAAGACCACGGCAATACAGCCCGAAAACCCACAACAACCATTGGTAAGTGAGATTTTCATGACCTTGAGCCAACCAGGGTCACCAGCTCCTTGCTGTAGAACAGACTTCTGTGAGAGGGACAGCATCCAGGGGAAGTCCCAAAGCAAGCAGCCCAGCACCAGGCAAAATGGGACGACCCAACAGCAAAGTATAGGTTTCCTCATACGCAAGGGACTTTACAGGTATGCAGAAAGATATTACTTTGCTAAGTCAAAAAGTGCACCTGTACCTTGTTCCCCTAAAACTCACATGTGCAGCCTAAAGGGAACTATGTTTGTTATGCTCGAGGAGGCATGGAATCTTAAGGACAGCTGACTTTTATGGTTTTTGTTGTTGTTGTTGTTGCAAAAATAGGAAAACCGAATGCAGGGGGAAACTGGCTTGCTCAACCCCTGAACAGTTTTTACCATTCTGTAGGGAGAAATTTGCGCCAGGAGAAGCTTCTCTATGGCACATTCTCCCCTGCTTTCTCATGGGAGCCTAACTTTCTAGGAACATCTGAAAGCAAGAGTTTGGCTAATGTGACTGTTTGAGTTATTAGGGCCAAGCTACAAGTGACGCCTTACACAGGTTGGACGCTTGTCAGCTTCCCTCGAGTTTTGATGGGAAATGTAGGCATCCTGGTCTTGCAGCTGTAATGGACAGCCAAGCTGTAAAACCAGGACGCCTTCATTTCCCATCAAAACTTGAGGGAAGCTGACAAGTGTCCAACCTGTGTCAGGCGTCACTTGTAGCTTGGCTCTTAGACTATCAGGTTGCGATAACAGAATGCCCTAACAAACACTGTTCCTGTTCTATTGACTGAATTTCCTTTGTTCTTTGGCTGATGCCTTTTTTGTGGAAGCTAGAAAACATTCCTAGAGGCACATTACAACAGCCAGCCTTCCCTTGGCTTCTCTAACCCTTTGGCCTAGCGTTATTAACACAATTGGGGGCAGCCAGTGTCAAGGCAGAGAAGGAGTGGCGCCAGATGAGTGTTTAAGCCATCAGTCTTGCCAGAGCTGATGTAATGGTCTTGCGGCTGGCCCAGGTCTTAAGATATTTATATTCAAACAGGCTTCCGGCTGGCTGAGAATAGGACAGAACCATTAGCATAGTTTCCCTCACCAAGCTCTGGAGATGGGGCAAGTTATGTCTGCATGGAGGTTCCTGACGAAAGTATTCTCTTACCACCTCCTCAGCTTCACCATTGTGGCTCCCTGGAAAGGGATTGTCAAAGCCTGAGTTTGTGCGCCTTATTGGATAAAGCTCTGACCCGAGACAATTAGGGCTGCTTCCAACAAAGGGACAGCTGGAGGACCCCTCAGTCAAAGACAGCATCCAGGCAATGTCATGCCCATGGCTTATCTAGTTCCTGTTTCTCCCTCATTACTCTGGAGATTTCTTTTTTCCAATGTGAAAAGCAAACGGCAGGATGGCTGGGGGGTAGAGGGTCCACCTGAATGCTCCACCACAGCCACTATGGGGAGGGGAAGCGGAGCTAGCTCCGTCTGCAAAGCAGGAGAGTTCAGCTCTGAACCCCCCCCATATCAGCCCTTTAAAGGGCTTTCTCCCCAACCCTGCTGTGGTGCTGAAGCATTGCAGAGTAATTTGGAAGGTAAGGAAATGTGCAGAGAAAGGAAAGTGTCTGGGACACGGGATAGTCCCAGCCAAATCTTTACTGTGGCTGCACTTATGTGTCGTTGCAATAGAAAATAAGTGAGGGGGGTTATGGGGGCAGCAAGCAGCTTGGGGGCCGGGGTGTACTGTTCCTGCACTGCTTGTTTCTGCTGTGGCACGTTTTCATACTTCTGAGTGGATGCAGCCTAGTTTGGAATCCATTTTCAGCCGAAACACTCACTGGGTGATCGAGGGCCACCATTCTTTCTGCCTAGTCCACCTCACAGGGCTGCTATGAAGATAAAATGGGAGACTGCTCAAGCAGGCTGCCCTCAACAACTTGGAGGAAGTGTGAGGTGCAAATGCGGTAGATAAAACAGCAGGCCGTTTCTTGTTTTTTAACTCCTGAAACAAGAAAGGCTAATCCAGGGGATGCAGTAACAGAACAAGCTTTGATTTGGGTTGGTTGGTCTAAGAGACATAATCGCTCCTCTCTAAGGAACTCAGGGCAACACGTGTGACTCTTCCTCCCTCCCTAACCAGCTTGTGAAGTAGATTTAGGCCAAGAGTGAATGACAGTCCCAAGGGCACCCAACCAGTTTTGGGGCTAGGTGGATATTTGACCTAGGGTCTCCCTCGTCCTCATCCAGCACTCAAACTCAGGGCTCCCTAATGTGGCATCCATGGACACCATTGAGAGTTACCAAATAGGCTTTCCAGGTCCCCTTATCCTCCCAGTGGAAGGCGGGACCCAGCACTCACCTTTCTTGTTGTATATGTGCATGTGCGCAAAGCATATACATGCTCCCAGGATGCTCCCACTTCCAGGAAGTGACATCATCACATGGGCTCAGGAGGGACTGATTTGGCCCTCAAATGGGCCCAATTTGCCCCGTTTGGGGCCCAAATCAGCCCACTGCAAAGCATGGAGGCACTCCCAGGAGGCCTGTTCCCCCGCCTTTCTCCTCCACCAGCCAGGTGAGTGTTGGTGGGGGGCAGAGGGTGGGTGCGGGGGATCCTTCACCTTCACCGGGGGACCTGGGATCCCTATTGCCAATTCCAGGTTGGGAAATTCCTGGAGATTTGGGGGCGGAGCTTTGAGAGGGTGGAGTTTAGGATGTGATGCCATAGAGTCTGGTCCACCCTCCAAAGCAGCCATTTTCTCCAGGGAACTGCTTCTTTGTACTTTGGAGATCAGCAGTAGTTTTGGGAGAACTCCAGGTTCCATTAGGTAGTTTGCAGCTCTAGCGCCATAGCACCTGAAGGCACTTCTCCGGGGCCCATTGTGAAGCAAAATGAATTTTAGTTGTTTTATCCTCCCCCCGCCCCTGTCTTTATGTATGTGTTTGATCCTTCCTTGGCCTTCTGTCTGAGTGTGTGTGTTATCCTCACCTTACCCCCCCCCCGCCCCCAGTAGTCTTCTCTCTGTGTGTGTTTTATCCCTCCTTGGCTGCCTTTTGTGTGAGTCTTTAACCTCCCCCTTCCCAACTTGGTAGTTTACTTTTCCGTGTATTTATCCTCCCTTAGTCTTTTCTTTTTGTTTGTGTGTTGATATCTCCTCCAAAGGGTCTTCTCTCTCTCTGTGTATGTGTGTTATCCCATCTAGGTCTTCTCTGTGTGGTATTTTATCCTCCCCCCAGGTTGTCTTCTTCTCTGTGCATGTTTCCCCATCCCCAGTCTTTTGGTAGGGGTGTGTGTGTTCCTGGCTCCACCCTGCAGCAGCAGGGTTGCCAGGTCCAGGTTGGGAAAGTCCTGGAGATTTTAGGGAGGGTAGGGGACACAGTGGGGTATAATGCCATAGAGTTCACCCTTCAGAGCAGAGCACCCCTGCTCTAACTATTTGACCATTATTTTTTATTATTTATTTATTTCAAATTTCTATTCCGTCCTCCCCACGAGCAGGCTCAGGGCGGATAACGACATATTAAAATACAATAAAATTTCATCTGCATTAAAACATCATTAAAACAGCAGTGTATTAATACACATTTAAAACAGGATGGTGGACATACACCACTTTTTTCAGGCCGGCAGAGGCCCAGCCTCAGCCATATGCCTGGCGGAACAACTCTGTCTTGCAGGCCCGGCAAAAGGATAGTAGGTCCTGCCGGGCCCTGATCTCAGCAGACAGAGCATTCCACCAGGTGGGAGCCAGGACCGAAAAGGCCCTGGCTCTAGTCGAGGCTCAGCGGTCCTCCTTGGGGCCAGGGACCACCAACAGCTGTTTGTCCCCCAATCGGAGTGTCCTCTGGGGAATATATGGGGAGAGACAGTCCCGTAGATACACTGGTCCCAGTCCACACAGGGCCTTATAGGTCAATACCAGAACCTTGAATCTGATCTGGTACTCCACTAGCAACCAATGCAGTTCGCGTAAGAACGGTGTTATATGCGCCTTGTGCCATTGTTGAGGCACAACATGTGCTCTTATGACATCAAAATGTGGCAGTTACTGATAGGGCCAAACCCCGACAGCAGTTGTTGGATAGGCGAGAAAAAAATTATAAACCCAACTTAATTGTGGGCAACCCCCTGATTTCTGTGAATCCCCAATCCAGAAATAAACACCTGTATGTTGAAAACAGCCTTCTGTGCAAACACAACTACAGCATGCATTGGACAGTCTCCCTGCCCTTGGCTCTCCAAGCCTCAATAAGGTTGCCATCTCTGGGATGGGAAATTCCTGAAGATTTGGGGGTGGAGCAAACATCCACCCCTTCCCCCAATATCTAAATGCATCTTCTGATAAGAAAGGGGGCTGCATCTCCACCTGGGCTCCATCTAGGGCTGGATCAGGAGCAAAGTATAGAGAACAATCAAATACAAAACCTAGCAGAACCAGAGAATAAAAAAAACCCGTGAGAAATGTGAACTGTAATTACTTGATGCCATCACAGTATTAGGACATGTGCTACCCTGTCACACAATTTTGTCACGAACAGAACCGAGGGAAGAAGGGGAGAGGGAATGAACTGCTGTGATATTTGTACATGATCAAAGCAGGTACTCATAAATTAACTAAGAATTTGGAAAATGTAAATATGATCCACAAGCTGGGGGAAAACACAACCCTTTTATTTGTTTCGAGTTTGTTTGGATAGGCTTTTTGAAGCAACTATTTAAAGCACAAGTCATTTCATTTTCAAACACCACTCTAAAGATTAATTACCTTACCATTCTTGGAAAAGGAAGCCTTTGTTAAACAGGTTAGCGGTGGCTTTTCCTCCCTTGAGACAGCAGAAACTTTATCTCTGCAAGTTCCCAACTACCATTCAAAACGTCTCTGGCTTTTCTCAGTGTGGAAGCATAAAATACATGCAGGTATGAAATAGTATATATTATCTACTGTTTGGCCTGATCCTGTGGCCTGATGTGCCGAGGCAAGCATTTCTCAAATAGTTTTGCCAAGCTGAAAGCCAGAGATATCACAGTTCCCTATTAAGTTTGCAAGGCTTTAGGGGAGAATGCAGCGGCAACTTCTCCTGTCCCTGTGCTCTGTTGATTCCCCTCCCTTTTCTTGCCTGCTGTGGAGCACAATGGAAATCCTGCTTGCTGTAGCAGACAGAAGAACAAGAGCTGACACTGATGGAGGGGCAAGAATGGAGATGCCATGGTAATACTGGCTGCAGCAGCCTGTCACTTCTAAAGAGAAACAAGTCACTGGGTTACAGCCTGGCAACTCATTAAATTTGAGACCAGATTGCTAATATCAGGTCGGTCCATTCATTCATTCATTCATTCATTCATTCATTCATTCATTCATTCATTCATTCATTCATTCATTCATTCATTCATTCATTCATTCATTCATTCATTCATTCACACCTTTCTCCCCAACAGGGATGTAGATTAGGCTGAGTGTGTGTGACTGGCCCAAGGTCAACCAGTGAGCTTCCATGTCAGAGCGGGAATTTGACCCGGGTCTCCTAGTCCTTGTCTGAAACTATAACCCTTACACCACCAAGCCCAGTTGCTCCCTTGGGGCACTTCTAGGTACTGAAGCTGGATGCCAGCATAGCAGCTCCTGTATGGTGCTGTTGATCCAGAGGACTTAGCTGGGTTAGGCTGTAGTAGCAAAATCGAAAAGAGTCCAGTAGCACCTTTAAGACTAACCAACTTTACTGTAGCATAAGCTTTCGAGAATCACAGCTCTCTTCGTCAAATGTATGGTGCTGTGTTGCCCTTGTGATTGCCTGACAGTATCGAATAGGGTTGTTGCCAGGTCTGGAGAAAAAACATCCTAGAGGTTTAATGGGATGTTGTTGACCAGGTGGTGTTATTTACCTTCATGCCATGAAAAGTTTCAACTGTCCATTTCCACCAATGAAGCCTCCATTAAAAGGACAGGACATTTCCCCCCCTTCCAGGCCTATTGGCGACCCTCCCTGGGTGAACAACACTCTGTAGGTTTTCTGGGAAGAAGTTTCAGGAATCGGGGAAGTGAGGGAGAATGCATGGAAAGAGAACATGGGGATGCCATTTACAGCCAATTAAATTGTTTGGGATGGGAGAGGGGGTTCAAAGAAACAAGCAAGGATCTGAGACAACTTGAAAGCGAACTGTTAAGTGGCCAGGGATGAAGAGCTGGGGGAAGAGAACCATAGTTTTCATTTATTTATTTTATTTTTATTTCATTTACTTTATTCATGCCCCATCTTCCTCCCTAACAGGGACTCAAAATGGCTTACACTGTCCTCTCTTCCATTTATAGTCACAGCAACCCTGCAAGGTAGGTTGTGCTGAGAGTTTGTGACTGGCCCAAGGTCCCTCAGCCAGCTTCCATGATAGTTTGTACCATCATGTTGTTTATTATTAAAGGGTCACAGACAAGCCAGAAAAGAACTAGCCAGGCCTCTTCTTCTGCCTTCCACAGAGGGCTGTTATTCAAAAGCAGTGTGATATAGCAGTTAACTTGTCAGGGTGGGAGACCCAGGTTCAAATCTCCATTAGGCCACCAATGACCTTGGGCCAGTAATTGTCCATCTTAACCTACCTCACCAGGTTGTTGTGAGGGTAAAATGGAGGGGAGCTCTATGTCAGCCCCCTGAGATCCTTGGAGGAAGAATGGCAGGAGATACTTGATAGGAATCTGCCAGAAATGCTTTTCATGGAACTACACTTAGCAAATTGCTGCAGTTAAAGGGTCCATGAGGGCAGCCGATTCCTGAGCTGTCAGCTTGTGTAGTATAAGACAGCTAGAAGAAGATCAAGTCCGTTTGCTTCTGCAGTGGGAAAGGCATGCTTTTAGCTTCATATTCCGCCCTGCACAGCTTTGGCTGTTTGGGTAGAAATGCTGAGAAAAGGGGAAACCATCCTCCCGGTTTCAATCAAAATGGAATGTGGGTTAGAAGGAAAGAGAGTCCAATTGCTTTGCAAGAGGACCCGTTGCCGAAGCAGCCGCTGCGTTTGCAGTTGGCTCACGTCTCAAAGTCAATAGCTTGTCTGTGTCAAAATGAAATTTCATTTTTAAAAACAACAGAAGCAGAAGTCTGGGTTAAGTACAATGGAAACATTTGCACCTGTTGCCCAGGAACAATTTCATTCACTTCCTTGGAAGACAAATGTGGGCAAGGGGGAAGAAAAATAGGCCGTTTCTTGCTCAACAAGCTCCTGCTATTAAACTGTTTGCTGTGTTGTTGCAAGGGGGGATGTGCTCATTCATAAGTGAAACAAACAAAACATCTCTTACTTTGTATTTTGTGTTTATCCTGTCCCTTAAGTGCTATACATGGCATCAGGCTTGCCCAAGGAATGTGAGCTGGTACAGCATAGTGGTTAAAAGAATGAACTGTAGCCTTGGAGGTTCTTGGTTCAAATTTTACCTGTGCCACAAAGGTATTCTTGTGCTGTGTTTCTTACGCACAGAGACTTTCCTGTATTTTTGTTCCTGAATTGCAGCGTTTCCCCCCCCCCAGCTTCCTTACGATGACATTGTCTTTCAGTGCCTTCTTTGTCGTTTCTTCATGCTTTCTCCAACCACTTTTGATCCAATTTGAGAAACCATGCAGAAAGTTGTGGAAAAGCCCTTTGGTGGTGCATAGGGGAGAATGGCTGCCATGCAGGGACTGGCAAAATGGCACACAGCAGACCACTCCAGCTTTGCCGCTATCTTTCTGGAAAGATCATAGTACAGCAGCTGTTGGAAAATTGCAGAAAAGCCAGAAGGAGCATGATGATGTGTAGAAGTGTGTGTGTGTGGGGGGGGGAAACCTGGTGTGGACACAACTGCAGTCTCGTAGGAGGGGAAGAGAATACTCGTTTAAACCAGAGATGGTTGGTGACCTAGTAGAAAATCAGAAAAAATATATTCCCTAAAACAGAGATGGAAGCGCCTAATGCTCCAGCAGAGGGACACTCCGTCTTAGCAAATCTTGCACGTTGATTTGAGTGGAACAAGGATACCAGCGTGTGGCCTGGAAGGGTGCATCGTCCGTGCTTTTAATAGCTGAATCTGTAGTGATAAGAAAAGCAATAATAGCCCTTTCTGCCAACCCTGCTGTTAAAGAGGCTGGAGCCCTCTTTGGGTCGGCTTTTGGCAAGCTGAGGCTGTTTTCCCAAATGAAGCTGACATCAGGTTTTGCATTTCCCGTGTCTGTAGTATTGTAGGGATAGTATTGTCGACTATTGCAGTGTTTATTGTATGTATCACCTTCCTTTTTTACTGCAATGTCCTCTACTTTCGTTACCCCTTTGTCTCATTATCGTATGTCATGCTTTGCATTGTTTTCCAGTTTCTGTAATCTTAGCCCTACTACATTGTTTATCGGAGGTCTATGCTGTCTGATGGAGTTGCTTTTTTCACATTTTGTAACCTGCCTTGAGTCTAATGAGAAAGGTGGGCTATAAATGAAGTAATAATATAATAATATGAATGAAGTAAATAAATAAACCACTGTGCATTACACAGCCTGGCATTGCACACACTGCAGCTGTGGAGTATGTTTTGAACTTTTAATATTATTGGACTGTTATGTTTTTCTAGCCTCTTAAACTAAAAGAACACATACTAGCTCAGTGGATGACAGGCTATTGCAGAGTAAATGAATGTAGAGTATAGCAGGCAAAGCCTACAGCACTAGGCAATAGTAGGAGGGGAAAGCGAGGGTCTTACACGAGTCCCTTCTTTCCCTGGAGAAATGGTGGAGGGTATGTTGCTGTGGAGGGTATACGGCATTTTACTTTCCTTTGTATACTTTGGGAATTCTACAGATGGATTTGCAGGTGTGTGAGACTGACGTGAAGTTTTTTTTAAAAATTTTCTTTCTGTGCAAATGAGTTCTGGAACGTTGGAATTGTTGTGTCTTGCTGCATTTTTCTGCAATGTCTTGTACAGCAACTGTAGCAGTGTGAGTCATCAAGGTAGACGTTGCTTTCAGGAGCATCTGGTTCCGTGGTTCTTAACCATTAATCTACTACCGGCGAACAAGTACGCAACATTATCATTGAATGTCCCCCGAGCGACAAGTATAAAATTGAGACGTAAAAACTCACCCCCCAGAGAAGGCAACTTTATATATATAGGTATATTTATAGGACACAGACATCTCAGGCATACATTCAATTACACCTTTTTTGCCGGATGCTGCTCAGCCAGCTCCGTAATGTTAGGTTTGATTCCCATTTGCTGTGTGACACTTTTAAAAGCCTGGGGCAGAAATCTGGGATTTTATCCTAAGGAAAGGATAGACAGT
The DNA here is from genome assembly GCF_028583425.1 of Eublepharis macularius. NCBI lineage: Eukaryota > Metazoa > Chordata > Lepidosauria > Squamata > Eublepharidae > Eublepharis > Eublepharis macularius. The sequence goes on along the minus strand of NC_072794.1, from coordinate 148,071,363 downwards.
ATAAAACAGTATTCCCCCTGCCAGTTTTGAATGGCTCGCAAATTTATAGATCACTCTGCCTGTTAATCACAGAGAACTAGTTGCCGTTTTTTCATTGAAAGACACTGGAGGAGCCAGGCCCCAAAGTTGAGTAGGAATACAACATGTGGGTTTTTTTCTTGTTGAATTATACCAGTCTCTGATTTTTCCCAGGCCAGGCAGATCTTGTCAGATCTTGAAAACTAAGAGCCAAGCCACAAGAGACCAATTACACAAAGAGGAGCACATGAAGGGAGTCGCAATGTTAGCCAGGAAGCTGAGTTTTAAAAGAGATCGTAAGGCTTTGTTAATTTCCCCTCTCTACAGAGCCAGGGAGGGGCTGCTCCAAGGTTTGTTAATTTCCTCTTCTCCTCAGGAAGGCTCTATCAGTTTCACCTCCCCTTCCAGGAGGCTAAGAGGAAATAAACAACTCTTCTGAACAGCAATCTCAATGGCTTTGTAGAGAGGGGAAATGGACATAGCCTTCTTATCTGTCTTTTACAACTTGGCTTCCTGGCTGTGACTCCCTTCACATGCATGTCCTCGTGTAATTCATCTCTTGTAGTTTAGCTCTAAGTAGTGTTGGCACTTGGATGGGAGACCACCAAGGAAGTACAAAGGCTGTCAATGGCAGACCACCTCGGTTCATTTCTTGCCTTGAAAACCCTATAAGGATCAACGTAAGTGAACTGTGACTTTACAGCACTTTACCCACTTTGGTCTGTATAGCTTCTCTGAAAATATAGTTCCTGGTTAAGTGTTGTGGGGTTTGAGACTGTATCTGCTGTTCTCGCATTGCAAAAACATAGGGTATAAAAATATTTTGCATCTTTTGCTTTCGTATAAAACTATAACAATTAAATTTGTTACACATTTTTTGAATTAATATTTGTTTACCTATGTTATGTTTATAGTTACTGAGAAAGGAGTCTCAAAATTTCTGGTCTACTTGACCTGCAGGTCTAAGCAAACTTGGAAGTAGGGTTGCCAACTCTGGCTTGGGAGATTTCTGGAGATTTGGAGATGGTGCCTGGGGAGGGCAGAGATTGGGGAGGGGAAGGAGCTCAGCAGAGATGTGAAGGCATAGAATTAACCCTCTGAAGTTTATCTCTGTAGTCTGGAGATCAATTGTAATTCTTTCTGGGAGAATTCCAGACCCTATGTGGACGATGGCAACCCTGCTTCGGACTGAATCCCACTGAACATAGTGTGTCTTACTCTTAAGTAAGCAAACATAGGATCGCTCTGTACAAAATATAGCTGAATAGATAGTGATTGTATGGGCGAGGATAAGGAAGATATATAATCCTACATATTTAGACTTTGGATTCGGAAATAAAGAAAATGCCCTCTTTTGATAAGGACATTTTCCACTGCATTAAAAGCAATTAAAATAAAGGGAACAGGGGGAGAAGAACAGTGGGAAAGAATTTAGAGAAGCTTTGAGAATTAGTATCGTTCTCAAAATCAGTACAGTTAAACCAGCCATCCCACGAATGAGCATGTTTGAGGATATTGCAATGGGACGGATTATTTACTAGAAAGAAATCTAATGCCAAAATAACCACAGCTGAACAAACACAACAGTAGCCATAAAGCTGGACAGCATGAGAAGATATTGGCTACTTGTACATTACCTGTCAAGTACCTATTAATCCAGAAGCAGATCTGAGCAGAATCGATGACTCTTTGAATAGTGGCTCATTCCATTGTCACTTAGAGACGGGGTGCACACGGACCATGGATTTCTTTCCTTTGCACATTTATACTGCCAGTTTATTGATATTTTGTGTAACTACATGGCTTTTGCACAGTGACTGAGGCATGCAGCAGTATCCAGAACCAGAAGCGCGGATGCACTAAGCCCATCAAGAACTGGTGAAATGCCTACAGGCTGATTCACAAGTTACAAAGTAGTTAAAATGTGATGGACATGTGACCCGCATGAAGCCTTTGGGTCAGACCTAAAGTTCTGTGCCAGGAACTCAGTTCTCAAGTAAGCATGGGTCCGTTTCAGATCAGGACCATGAAGCACAAGGAGAGACACTATTTGGCCCACTGGAGAAACTCACAGCTAGACATCAGTACCTGAACATTTCCCCAGCAGACAAACACCACCAGCTCCCCTGGGCTTGTTCCAGGTCAGGAAAACAGTAGGCGGAGGGAGGCTGAAGCCATTTCTCCTTGTGTGCTGCAGTCTTGATCTGAATTGGACACACGTGCACCTAGGAAGACACAGGTACTTTGCAATGCATGCCTTTTGAGAGGATGTGCTGTGTGATCTGTATGGTCACCACCATTCAATGCTCATCTCCACACAGTGCTCCCTGCTTTTTCTGAGCAGTGGCAGGTCCCAAGAGCAGCTCTTACCTGGGGTGGCCGAAGAGAAACGAAAATGATACATTTCTGTCATACCTGCTTCATTTACGAACGTATAAGTAGAGCACAGGGGGAGGCAAAGCAGCATCCCTGCAGAGAGAGAATGAAGAGAGAGCCAGGCCTGGAAGTCTCACCTCCATGTGACCCTCCTGCTCCTTTTGTTCCCCATCACCTGCAAAGGGAGGTCAGAGGAAGAAAAATACACATAGAGTTGGATGCAGGTTAAATTTTCTATGGCAGAATGGAACTTCCCTGCCTCCCCCCTCCCTCTGCTGCCACCCAGTCTCCATGAAATGATGTTCCTAGTTGGATAGGGGTAATGACGATCCCATGTTACGTGTTTAGGATGCTCACTCAGGTTCTTATTCTTAGGTTCACCCAGGTGAGATCAAAACAATATCCATTTATTAACAAGCGGATACGGGGACACAAGCAACTGCTTTCAGAGCGGGAGAGGTCATGCAGTCTACACTACTACAAACAACTAACTAAACAGGGATTCCACCCCATGAAACTAAACCAAGTCACACAAATACTGGAGGCAGGGTGGAGGGAACAGACTGATTCATTGTAATGTACACAATAAATGTACCACAATAGGGAACCCTGAGGAATGACACAAGCAGGGTCTGCAGTGGAAAGAGGGAATCTGATGAAATGGCCAGTTTAGTCTGGATCCCACCTTTAGGCTGTACACCTTTAAAAACAACAGGGGTAGATAGATAGTTGTTTGCATATAGCTAATAGTGAAGCTTATGAGCATTGTTCTATTGGGGGGCATGGAACAGACTAAGCTGGGGTTTTAATTCTTTTGGTTTGTGAGCAGATAATTTGCCTAAGAGTTGGGCAAGGCTTGCTGTCAGAGAGAGGCTGGGGGGCAGGGCAAGAGACAGGGTTGCCAGCTCTGGATTAGGAAATTCCTGGAGATTTGGGGGTGGAACTGAGGAAGGTGGGGCTTGAGGAGGGGAAGCACCTCAGCAAGGTATAATGCTATAGAGTCTATCAGGTGAGTGTGGGCAGGGAGCAGAGGCTGGGGAGGGGGAAGCCTTGCTATGGCTGGGGATCTGGCGGCCCTAATCCATTTATTAACAAGGAGGCACAGGGTTGGGAGCAACTGGTCTGAGAACAAGGGAGTGCATGCAGGGTTGCTAGCCACCAGGTGGGGCCTGGAGATCTCCCGGAATTACAACTGATCTCCAGTCAACACAGAGATCATTTTCCCTGGAGAACCTGGCTGCTTTGGAGAGTGGACTCTTAGCATTATACTCTGCTGAGATCCCTCCCCTCCCCAAACCTTTTCATCTACAGGCTCCGCCCACAAAACCTCCAGGTATTTCCCAATCCAGAGTTGACAACCCTACTCTACTCCTAGCCAATAACTAGAATTATCTAAGTAGGGACCCAGTCCTGCAAGACTAAACCAGTACACACAAATATCAGAGGGGAAGCAGTCCATTCCATTGCAATGGGTACAATAAATATACCACCTGGTATGTGTGATGTGGCTGGGATTCTGCATTTGGAGGCACACCAAACCACAGTTGGTACAAACCCTGGTTCTTAAGGAACAGGCAAACTATGCTTTAGAATCCCAGGTTGAGGGACTGCAACAATTTAGAATGAGTGGGATGGTCAACATTTAGACATCAGGATAAGGCAGAGTTGAATCAAGCCACAGGACAGCATAATGTCTGGCTGCAGCCTGGGATGGAAACAATTTGATCTTCTGTGTGTATGGTGCTTTGAAGTTTGATCCAATATTTACAGATAATTATTAAGGGTTTTTCTCTCCCACCCATAGCCCAATAGATTATTCTGCTCAGCTCCTTTGCTGGAAGAGGAGCCCTTTCTAAGTGACATGTCGAGATTACATCCTTTCTCAGGATCACGGAAAGAGCAGGTATGAGAGAATGAAGGAAAGTGAGTGTGGCAGGCTTTTAAGAGGTTCTTCAGACTCCTTGGGATGAACAGCAAAAGGCTGTGACTTCATTTAAGATCACATTCACTCTTGAATTGCCTATCCAAGTAAAGGGAAGGGAAGATTTGAGGGTTGGGGGTGGGGGGTAGACCTATGCATATTTATCAGCAGTGCAAATTGTTGATTGTGCACATTCTTAAGACTGCCTGATGACATTCCTTGTGGCGTTAAGCAGAACTGTGAGTACCACAAGCGCTCTGGCATGGGTGCCACAGACAGCCCAAGCCATAGAAAAATGTGGTACTGCTAAAGCAGCAGCAGGGGTGATCTTAGCCATGGGGCATCTGGGGCAGCAATCTTGGGCCCCAGGCTTGGGTGGAGGCAACTGCTATGGCCCTGCCCTGCTGATAAAGGAGAAAAGCTGAGAAAAGCTGACAGCAGCCAAGCCTGCCCATCTTCTCTGGGGCTTAGGGGGCAGCCGCCCTCTTTGCACAGGGCTGCCCCTTGCTTGAGCTTGGCATGGCTCAGGGGTGGGTTAGACTGGAATGATTCTAGGGGCCCATCCTGGACTTTTGCCTGGGGTTTCATATCACTATGATCACCCCTGACTAGCATCAGGAAAACCTGGGTCTGTGCAGGCTTATAGAGGAATGCTGTCTCCCCACAGAATTCATCCCCAATGCTTCAGTTATTGGACTTCTGTCTCTCCATGGAGAGGAGCCCTGCTGCTACAGAATGATAGCTGGCAGAAGGGTGGGTGGGTGGGCGATAGCAGCCACCAAGCTCCCAGCACAGACCTCTCTAAGCCTTGCTTATAAGTCACACCTAGGACCATAAAGCAAACTGTTGTAGCAATAATAAACAGGAATTCAGGAGCAGCTAAAAGAGCAAAAAAAAAATGGATTCCAGCATGAGTCAGAGCTCCTCCTGGATCTGATGAAGTGTGTCCATTCAAAGTGCTAAATTTATAGTTACAGTTTAAGCAACAGCAAGAGGCAGGGTTGGGGGCAGTGGAGAGAAGTTACAAGGAGGAGTCAATATTTGGGTGACTGGTTCTTGTTTCACTTTAGTAGCTGCCTGTAACTTCTTTCCACCCCTTTTCTGTTGCTTGAACTCCAAGTATAAATTTAGCTTTTTGGATGGACACTCCATGCATCTGGTGAAGTGAGCTATGACTAATGAAAACTTTCACTAGAATAAAGTGTGTCTTTAAAGTGCTGCTGGACTCCCTTTTAATCCTGTGCAGGAAGTGAGGCTTGGAAGAGTAACTGGCCCAAAATCAACCAGTGAGCTTCATGTCAGAATGGAATTGTAACTCGGGCCACCCAAGACTTGATGGCTTCTTGTCCCCACAGACTACCATCATGTCCCTTCATCTTTTCTCCCAATGAAACCAACAGGGACTCCCAAGTATTTATTTGTGGCTGGCTTGGGAACTTAAGTTTGCTAGAGGGGATTTGAACCCTTGGTTTAACATCACTTTTGCAAATGGCATTGTTAAAAACCTACCAACAATTCTCAACAGCTTCCTGATTCAGACTCTTTTCCCACCTAAAACAAAACAAAATAAAAATCTGCAGAGATGTTCTCATTTGGCTCCTGCTAGCGGTTCATCAAAAGGCAAAGTTACCCACACAAAAAATGCTTGCTGCTTCAGTGTCAAGTGCTGTGCCAGCATGTAGCTGTGCAGCCAAGTAGCTGGCCAGGTTAATCAGCTCCAGAACACGCCGGGTCCAGTTACAGAGGGAACTATAATCTATTGGCAGTTTAACACCAATTAGCACGTTAAAATACACTTACTCTCTGAGCCAATTTACTTGCCACTTGAAGTAATTAGCTCCATCTGTCTGAGTGGAGTGTCGGGTGTAAAGCTTGGCTTTATAAAAAAAATTTTTTAAAAACCACCAGTCAAGATAACAATTTGGGGTTGCTCTATTTGTGCATGCCAATATCACCAGCACATCATGAAAACACTTTAGAAAATTCTCTAAGTAGTCTATTAGAAATTCCATCAAAGTCTATAATTAGTACTACAGTCTAGAGGGCTCAGTGCCGATCTGGGAATTGGGAATTTGTCAAGTTTAATCCCAACCTGACTTTAACTTCCCTTGACTGAATCTCCCCCCACCGTGTTTCTGGCCTAAAAACTGCCAGGGATTTGGCTCCCCTATGGAAATAACGGATGAGACATTCTTACGTTGCCTCAGAGCTAGATTTCTCTTCACTTCAGAGATGTCAGAATGAACGCTGAAGCAAAATGGTGACTTGGGGGGAGGGGCGGTTCTCCTCGTGTCATTCCAACTTTCCAGGGGAATGTTTAGTTCAGTTTTTACAACGGTTTTTAAAAAGATTGGGGCAAACCAGACAGTGCTCAGCTCAACATATTGGAGATTAGAGAGCACAGCAGAAACGGTGAATTACATCACTAGGAAACCTTGTTAAGTCAGAATTAGTAACACTGCAAATTTCACCACAAACACATCCACCTGGTGAACTTACTTTTTCGAAGGTGGTGATCCGAAGAAGAATCTGTAAAAATCTGATACCTCTGACTCAGAGCTGCCTGATAAAGCAACATGAAAGGTGGCCAGTCTTGAATTTCTCAACGAGCTTCCTGTAACCTCCCAAGAACTGTCACCTTGTAAGAATCAATTGACCTGAAGTGACTTATATACAAACATAGTGTAATGGTCTGGGTATTGGACTAAGATCTGGAAGATCCAGTTTTGGAGCCTCGCTCTCCATGTTGGCTTGCTGGTTACTTTGGGGAGTCACATTCTCTGGGTCTAACCTACCCCACAGGGATGTTGTAAGAATAAAATGAAGGAGAGGAGAATGATGTAAGTCACTTTGGATCTTCATTGGGGAGAAAGGCAGGGTATGAATGAAGTAAGTAAACAAACAATCCAATTCAATGTTATACTGTGAAAGGCAAGAAGGGGATTGACTTGTGGGAAGGAAGGCCAGAATGACCATTTTGGGCTACAGCCTCCTGCCCTCAACCTTCAGAGGGAGGAATGACACTGTGTGACCCCAACGATATCAGTTCCAAGGGAGTACCCAGAAGTACCAGAGCTGTATTGCATGATGCTTTAGGAATTTCCCCTATCTCTAGATTTCTAGAGCATTATGTGGTATCACACAATGCCGTTCTGCTTAGTCTCTGCCCCACCTTGCTCCTGTCAGTTGCCATTGAAGGGCTGGCAACTTGGGGGCTGGGGAACGGGAGCTAGTTCAAACAACAAAGAGGCTATGTCTGCGCCAGCGGAGCTTTTTGAGTTTGTCTCTTTTTGTCCTGATAAATTCTTTACTATCTTTGGTTTTCTGACAATTCACGCAATAGCAACTCAAAGGACAACAAAGGAATTACACATGAGTAATTACCCCTCTGGGGAAATTGCTCTTGAGTAGAGCTGCTGGCAGCTTTCCTTCCCTTCACGCAAATTGATACATTTGACTAGTCTCATTTTGCAATTGCAAGTCACGGTGCTTAGTTTTGCCAGATGGTTGTTTGGAGAATTGTGCGGAGTTGCAGAGCAAGGACCGGATCCCATACTCTACAAATGCAAGGACTGCAGACCTTTCCCATGTTACCTTCTCCCTCAGCAGTCATTTCCAACTCCAAGAAACTCCAATCCCAAGGTCATGGCACCCACTTGGTCAGGAGGTTTCAGTGGAGAATAGGAAGGGGATAAAACTGCTGTGCCTTGGAACTGCACAGAAGAAGCAGAAAGGGTAGTTTCAAGTTTATCCCCTTCTTTCTGTGCCCTGCAGCCTCCCAGCCTGCATAGCTATTAGTTGACATGGGTCCCGCAACCCTGGAAATAAAGTTTCTTGGGGTCAGTTGCCAGTGGAAGCCAAACATGGGAAAGATCGCCAAACATCTGCAGATGGATCACAGAATCCGATCCCTAGGACACAATCCACTGTCTTTCCAGCAATTCCCTCCCTGTGTCTCAGTTTTAAGGCCTTATCCTTACCCCTTGGGAGATGCTCACACCTCCGTGGTGCTCATTTTCCAAAAAGATCTTTCAGCCCATTCCCACCCCATGTTCTACTTTCTCATTCCAGCCTGCTACTTGGTTTCCCCCTGACCCTGTAGACTTGGTACTAAATAAATCAAAGTCGAGGAGACAAATTAGTCTTGTTTTCAGACATCTAGCTTCATTAAAGAATTGTGCACATGAGTACTCATAAGCGCCTAGAAATGCTTTTTGCTCACCTAGACGGTCTTTGGAGTATCAAGGTGAACTTAGGACAGCTGCTACGCATTGCTGCAAGAAACTCGCTTGCCTTAGGGAGTTTTCTGTACCAAATGTGTAAAGTATGAAAATAAGTATATACAATATGTTTTAATATGCCTGTTTCTACACCTCTAGAAGACCTGAGCTACTTTGCTGTTGCAAGCAATCATAATATTTATTTACTTACTTTATTTTTATCCCGTCTTGTGTCCTCCAATGGAAATCCAAAGCTGCTCACATCATTCTCTGCTCCTCCATATTATCCTCACAACAACCCTGTAAGATAAGTTAGGCTGAGAGAATGTGACTGGCCCAAGGTCAACCAGTAGTTTCCATGGCAGAGTGGGGATTTGAACCTGGGTCTCCCAGATCCCAGTCCAACACTCTAACCACTCCACTCCACTGACTCTAGGGTAGCTTGGAGAAAAAATGCCTTGCACTTTAACAGAGGCTTAATGGGACATCATTTCTGGGTTTGTCAATGCAACAATATTTTTTTTCCTGCATTTCCACCAACTACTAAGCTACAGTAGTGGTTGAGGGAGGATTCCCACTTAGCAGGAGACATGGCAATGGAAAATGGCTCATAGAATCATAGAATTATAGGGTTGAAAGGGATCTCCAGGGTCATCTAGTCCAACCCCCCACACAATGCAGGAAATTCACAACTCCCTCCCCCCACCCCACAAACACACCCAGTGATCCTTGCTCCTTGCCCAGAAGATGGAAAAACACTGTCAGGATTCCTAGCTGAATTGGCCTAGGGAAAATTGTTTCCGGACCCAAGTGCTGATTGGCATTATCCTGGGCATGTAAGGAGGGGCCACAAGGACTAAGCACTGATGTAACACTTTCTGCCCTCCCTCTCATGATCTGTCTAGGTTCATGTACAAAAGAAGTGGCTTCCTACAGGAGGCAACAAATGAAAAACTAGTCAGATTGGGATACGGAGGCTAGCCTTCTTTCTAATCGGCAAAGGAGTGCTTCCTTGTTTGTCCCCAGGATGCAATTCTCAGGCATGCTTGCTGTTTCTTCTCACTCTTCCCTTCCTATCTGCTATCTAGTTGAAAGCTCAGAAGTCTTTCTCGCTTTCACTCTCTCTACAGTGCTCATTCTCTCTCTCTCTCTTCCTCTTGTAATGTAACTTCCTAAATTAAAAGTTTTGTCTCTTTAACTGGCCACATTTCCCAGAGCAGTCCTTTATGAACAAAGACCTCACTCTGCCAACAATAATCTGGCACTAACAAATCAGCTCCATTTTACATTTACCATCTAGATCATTTCCAACCTATGCTTGCTTATTTTTTTTAAATATGTGCAGGGTGTGAATTGTCCCTCTCTTCAAAGTTACAAGGCAGTTCTAGATACCAGATGGCACAATTTCTAGTGTTGTTTCCTTAAAAATGTATAGCCTGCTTTTCTCCCTTGTGGGCTCCCAAAGTGGCTTATTGAATCCTTCTTTCCCCTTCCACTTTATCCTCACAACGCTAACCCTGTGAGGGAGGTTAGGCTGAGAGATGGTGATGGCGCCAAGCACACCCAGAAAGTGTCCAAAAAGTGGGATTCAAACCCAGTTGTCCCAGGCCCTAGTCCAAAACTGTAACCACTACACCGGCAGTCTCACATCTTGGTGTGTCAACAAGCCCACCACATGAGTTTCAGAGTTTGTGATGCTGTCAACCCTCTGATGGATTCACCTGGATATATGTGACTGAGATTTTTTTCTCTTTGATTCAAGATCACATTTTCCACGGTGTAAGATTTATGATGAGTAAATTATGCGCATCCCTAACAAAGAGAGGTGCTTGCAAGGTGCGAGTGTGGGGACATGTTCAGTTTTGCTCTGTTTGCAAGGTTTGCTGTTTTTATATTCTGCTTCGATCTTGGAGGATTTTTTTAAAGTAGGGGTTCCTGTCTTGCTCCCAGGTGCAGTGTGGGAAAGGATTAATACAGCATTAATTGTGACAGTTGCAAGTTCGCTAGCAATCATTCTGACATGTGATGATGCCACTTCACTCTCTGAAGTTTCCTTTCTTATAAAACAAACAAAATACACACACACACACCCCGCCGCCGCTTGCCTTGTTATCAGCTGGGGAAAGAAGCGCTTTGGGAAAACTCCATACGTTCCACTCTACTACCCCCTATTAACTTCCTAAGCACCCTGGAACCTTTGCATGAAATAATACCAAGGAAGCTAATTAGGGCAATAAAGCATGCGGATTTTTTTTTTTGTCAGGCACTTGGAGGAAGTGAACATAACTTTCGAACTTCCACTTGATAGTTTTTTATTCGTGCACATTAGCAAGTGTAACATTCTAACCATCCTCCCTGCCAGTTTCCATAATGAGACATTAACTTTGCAGTAAAAAAAATAAAAGCTGTAAGAGTGAATGACGCTGAGGGAAGAGTGACGGTTCATTTTGGGGGTGGGGGTGAGGGTATTGTGCATTCAACACTGCATTTTCCCTTGTGCTCTTTTATACCCTGCTGTGTTGTGGGCAGGGGTCATTTCGTAAAAAAAGAGCTGGAGGAACTCATTAGCATAACTCATTAGCATATGCCACACCCCTTGACATCGCCGGAAGTGTGTCATTGGCATAACTGATTTGCATATGCCACACCCCCTGACATCACCTATCCTGGCTGTTTTGGACCCAATCCTGGCCACCCAGGGCCAAAATGGCCAAAAAGGGGCCCAAAATGGTCAGGATCAGGCCACTGCTGAGTGGGAGAGTGATCCACCACCTGTCAGAGGTCCGATCCTGGCTGTTTCAGCCCCAATCCAGGCTGAAATGGGCCCAAAATGGCTGAGAGTCAGGTGGGTGGGGCCACCTGACATGTGACCTCTTTGGGGACTGCCAGAACTGCATTCCTGCGTGTTCCCCCTCAAAATGAGCCCTGGTTGTTGGATTCAAAAAATGACCTGAAGCTGTAAGAACACTGGGGCAGAACTAAGATTGCTATGCTGAGCATGGCAACTGGTAGGAGAGTTGAGGGCGGAGACATGGTGGAGGGCAGCATGCAAGCATGATGATGTCACTTCTGAGGAACACCCGGAAGTGACAGCGGGTAGCTCTAGGAATTGCTGGAAACAGCATGGTCTTTGAAATCAGTGAGAGTTAAAATGTTACTCTTTGTCTGGTTTGTGCCTACCAGTATGGGCGAAGCTACAAGTGACGAATGACACTTGAAGGGCAAGTGTATTCCTCCCTGTTCACTTGTGCTCCACTCAATCCACTTGCTGTTCAAGTGTCATTCGTCACTTGTAGCTTGGCCCTATTAGGAGAGTTTACCCAATGGTCACAAAGACTCGGATAAATTCAAACTATTTTATTAACTTTCAATCCACATCTTAGCTGGCTTTTATTAGTCCAGGGAGTATTTCTTAATTTACTTTATTTAAAAAATAAAGGATGTTTGTGAGAGAAATCTGAAGGGTTGGATCCAACCAGCTTTTCTGCTAGTGAAAAAGGAAGGAGAGGGCTCCTTTGATACTCACCCTCCAAGACTCTGCTGGGGATCACAGGACTGTTATGGACAAAATCCATGTGCGACTTGAGCTGTCTGGCTGGATCTAACCTAAAAATCAAAAGCTAGGGAAGGCACACAACTGGATCATTCCAGCCTTTTTGAAAGGCAAATAGCATCCCTAAACAGCCTCTGTTCAGACTGGGGGCCACAGTATTTGCAGAGCAAGCATTTAAGCCTTCTAGCATATAAGATTCCATCACTCAAAACCAACTCTGCCCCCAATGGAGAAAAAACATCATGCAAAGCGAGAGTGTCTGTCTCTTGCATCCTTTCCAAGGCTAAAAACAGGGTGGAGGGAAACATCAGTTTTGATTGAAAAAACTGGGTTGTGCTGGGGACAAAAGGTTGCATCCTTTCTTCCCCCTGAACTGGGACCCCAGTCCAAACTGAAATTATGAACAGCCACTGCTTGCTTCTTTAAACAAAACTCCAAAAAGATCTAATCATGGATTTCCTGGGTCTCTTGCCTTGAGGCTATAATCCTCCTTGTTGCAGGAGGCGGGGCATTCTTTCTAACACAGGATTATGCACTCTGACAGGCAGCATCAGCATGGACTCAGGCTGCAGGTTTTCTCTCACAATCTAGAAAAACTTGGAACTGTGCTTGAAACCTACTGTATGCAAAGCCCAAGCTTGACCACCTACCTGCCTTCTAGTACTCTAACAGGGACAAGGAGTGCTGGGCAGAAAGTAGGGTTACTTGGTGGTAGGGTTGGCAGCATAAGGCCAGAAAACAGGAGGATACTCACACAGTTTTATGGGAGGGTGGCTCTTCATTGGTGACCAGAAGTGATGTCATTGTGTTACTGAGTTTAACCTTAGAGTTTTGGTTGAATGCTAGAATATCACCAGTGGTGCAGTCATGCTGGAAGTGATGTCATCATGTCATCAGTGGAACCAATAGCCATCTACCCCCACTCTCCAGCTAAGTAGTGGCAGAGGTCTCCGGCTGAAGTGAGAGACCTGCCAACCCTCCTTGGTGGTATTGCCCTCCCCCGCCAAATCCAGTTTTCCTTGGATGCTACCTAATATTAAATCACATCACTCCAATTAAGGATGGCTTCCTTGACTGAAATTTTGCTTGTTTCAAAATGTTTGAAGATGTGCGTGAGTGAAATCTCCAGATTAACATTGGTATCTCATTTAAATTGTTCCCCACTCTCATCCTGTGGGTGAAGCTTCTTTTGAGTTCTGGGAAGCCAAAAAAGATTAGTTCACATCCTTCAATTTAATATAAGTAAACAAAAAGAAAGCTTTCCAAGAAGCTGTTTGCTCTGTGTTAGAAGCAGTGAGGAAGTGGCAGCTGGTTCTCCTGAGTAGAGATGGGCACGAACCGGAAAAAAACTTAACCATGCAGTTCGTGGTTCACAAACCACGAACTTTCATGAACCTGCCCCGGTTCGTGAACCAGTTCGTTTGGTTCATGAAAACATCACATCCAGGTCAGCAAATCGTCACTTCCGGGTCAGCAGAAGGCCACTTCTGGGTCAGCAGAAGGTCCGCAGGAAGTCCATCCCCTGTTGCCTAGGAAGCTGATTGATCGGCACCAGGCTGTCTGCAGTGACAAACCAAAAAACAAACCAAATGAACCAGCCTAAAGTTCATGGAGGTTCATCAGAAATGGGCTCTGATGAACTGCCAGTTCGTGAACCACGAACCGGCCTGGTTCATCACAAACTTTGGTTCGTATTTCAGTTCATGCCCATCTCTGTTCCTGAGCCTTATGTTGCATTTTCACCTGGGAGGTGATGATATAAGGTTCTGGCCTCTCAGCTATGAAACCTTAGAGAGCCAAGAACTGTCTTGTGGCTAGATCCATGTGATATCAGGTAGGCCTGCCATTCCCCATTCAGTTACTTTATTTAACATATTGATATTCCTTACTGGGAAGTAAGTTGGGTTTAAGAATATAAGAAGAACCATGTGAGATCACACAAAAGGTCCACTTGGTCCTCTTTCCAATAGCGGCTTGCCAGCTCCCTCAACATAGCTCACAGGCAATGCCAGGAAGGCCACAGTCTCACCCTGTTGTTTGCACCTAGTATTCAGGAATATATTGCCTCTGAACATGGAGGTTCTACTTTGTTGCCATGGCTAAAAGTCATTGGTAGACCTCGCCTCCATTATATAGTTGCCTTTAAAAACCAATTAAGCAAGTGGTCATTTATTCATTGATGTCCTTCCTTTGCATTCACAAGTGTTCTTTCTGTTCAAGCAGGTTTCTGCAGAGGCAGGATATACATTTTCTACATAAATAAAATAAAAAGAATCCCCAAGTCTGCTAACAGATAGAAAACATCCTAATACAATATAAATATCAAATAGTCTGATGTATTGTCGAAGGCTTTCACGGCCGGAGAATGATGGTTGTTGTGGGTTTTCCGGGCTGTATTGCCGTGGTCTTGGCATTGTAGTTCCTGACGTTTTGCCAGCAGCTGTGGCTGGCATCTTCAGAGGTGTAGCACCAAAAGACAGAGATCTCTCAGTGTCACAGTGTGGAAAAGATGTTGGCAGGTCATTTGTATCTACTCAGGAGGGGTGGGGTTGAGCTGAGTCATCCTGTCAGAGTTTCCCAGGGTGTGGAATGCTAATGGAGGGAGGCTTCACTGTATCCTGAGGAGGTTCTTTTGCATATGGATTGGTGCTTGATGTGCTAATCTTCTCTGCAGGGCTATTGTCGGGGATAGAATGTTTTGTTAGCCTGGTGTTTTTCAGAACTGGAAACCATGCTCTGTTCATTCTTAAGGTTTCTTCTTTCCTGTTGAAGTTTTGCTTATGCTTGTGAATTTCAATGGCTTCCCTGTGCAGTCTGACAAAGTAGTTGGAACTGTTGTCCAGTATTTTGGTGTCCTGGAATAAGATACTGTGCCCTGTTTGAGTTAGGCTATGTTCAGCCACTGCTGATTTTTCAGGTTGTCCAAGTCTGCAGACTTGGACAACCTGAAAAATCAGCAGTGGCTGAACATCACTACATCTAGTGGCAGTGAGTTCCATAAGTTACATATTGTGTGAAGAATGGCTTTTTTGTTGCCCTGAACCTGCTGCCGTCCCATTGGGCACATATGAGTTTAATATTATGTAAGGGGGTGAAATAATTCTCTCTCTCCACATATTATGTTCCATATCTTTTAGAAATACACCCACTCTTTTAATTCAGCAGTGTGCATCAGAGACCCCTGAGAGCTTGTGGAAACGAAGGGTAACTCTTCTGTCATCCATTGGAGATCTAGCATGGCATTTCACTGGAAAGAGGTTTTTAAAATGAACTACAACCTTTCCTCTTCTTTCTGAGGCTGCTTCATACATGGATGATCATCCATCAGGGATGCTTTAGGCTCATCCTGCATTGGGCAGGGGATTGGACTAGAAGGTCCGTATGGCCCCTTCCAACTCTGTGATTCTGTGATCACTTACTGTACCATTTCTTGACTGCTCAGCACTTGGGTCTGATTCAGATTCCTGATTCCCCTTGAGAAGGGGAAGGATCCTGGCTATTGGGCAAAGCCAATGTATATTAGAACTTATGAATTATTAGTTCGCATGTGTGAATATCTGATGCATTCGTCACATCATCTGTGCACTGCCAACGCCTCCACACTCTTCAAAGGATTGTACTCCTGTATCAAATAGACAAGCTGGCCCTTTCTGACTTGCATCTGAATATGGAACTAACTCCGTTGAGGGCTCGGGGTCTCTCAAAGTCAGAAGAGGCCCTTCGTGCCTTGGTTTCTATGCAGACTCCAGCCTTTGCCATCCTCAGAGAGAAGCTGTTGCTGACAGTTTTGTGTAGTGGTTAGAGTGTTGGATTAGAACTGGGAAGATCTGAGTTCAAATTCCTGCTCAGCCATGAAGCTCACTGGAGATGTCCTTGGCACCATTTGTTTTCTTTCTTCGCCTGTCTCACAGGGCTGTTATGTAGGTTAAAACAACCAAGCATGCTGCCTTGAGATCCTTGGAGGAAGAGCAGAATAAAAATGTGATGTCTTTTTTATTTAGATGGTTATACCTCACTTTGCTCCTCAATGGGAACACAAAGCAGCTTACAACATCATTCTTCACTCCTCGATTTCTGTCTTTACAACATCCCTTTGAGGTCGTTTAGGCTGAGAGAGCATTACTGAACCAAGGTCACTCAAGCGAGCTTCCATGACAAAATGGGGATTTGAACCTGACTCTCCCAGATCCTAGTCCGGCATTCTAACCACTACACCACACTGGCTAGTGAAATTGCTCTACTCCAAACATCAATATGCCTATCTATACATTTTTATGAGAGTAAGCACCAAACAGCTGTTTGGGAGGAATATTATTATTCTGTCCCTGCTCTCTCCATGGTTTGCTGAATGAAATGGGATTTTCTGGAGTCGGGGAGGGGAGTAGTGCTTTAGTGTAGCAGAAGCATTCGATCCAGTGTGCAAAACATGCTAATTTTGGTTAAGTGGCATTGTCATTCCTCACTTACGAGAATTACATGCCAGCCCTTCCCAATGGATCTGTCTAACCCTGGGTTCTTGAATGTGGTGCCCAGAACCAGTGACACCTTAAATCCCCGGTCAGTTCTTCCCCGCCACCAGGAGCACTTCCATCTTGCTAGGATTAAGCTTCATGTTTATAACCTTGTATCTACTCCAAAACTGCTTCCAGGCACAAGTTCAGGGTTTCTACAGCTCCCTTGGGATCAGTTGGAAGCTTGAGATAGAGCTGAGTGTCATCTGCATATTGCTGACAACCTGCCCACCTCTCTGGATCACCTCGCCCAGAAGTTTCATGTAGATGTTAAACAGCACAGGGAATGCTGTTGGCAGAGTCCCGCAGCCCTTTGGCTAGTGGGACTCCACCAGCCAAAGGGCAAGGGGATGAGCAGCAGTCCCTTAGTACCACCTTCTGAAACTAACCCTCTGCGTAGGACCAAAAATGCTGCAAAATGGTACCTCCCAATACCAGCCTGGAAAGGCAGTGCCAATGAATGCCATGATAGATGGATGTGAAAGCCACTGAGAAGAGCATAATGGCATATCAACAGCCCTTCATCTGGCCCCTGTGCTAAGTAGCCAGAGAGAGAAACACTGCCGGAGACAGCAAGTTCTTTCTCTCTTTTTATCCCACTTCTTTTAGGCTGTCAGGATGCCCTAAATGACTAGCCAATGAGGACAAGGCAGGAGGAAGTTTGTTGTGGGGCTAGCAACTTCCCCAGCTGCCTTTGCAAGATTGCTTTGTTTGTGTCATTGAATCTGGTACCGATGCAGAGGCAGCCTGGAACCGGGCTGGAAACATTATCTTTGACTGCTCATGGTTTGATTAAGCTGCTAAAGCCCACTGTAATTAGCATTAGGGCTAGAACAGACAGGCCCCTTGAGAGCACGGAGCTCAGAAACTCGCTACAGCCTCATCAAGTCTTGTATTGATAGAAGCACAACAGCTGGAACCGCTAAGTGGCCTTTTCTGCCCATAAAGCACCTAAGTCGAAACTTTTTAAAAAGAAATATTACCCCGCAGCTAATCAGCATAATCTGTAATTAAATGCACCAGGCTATAATCAAGTGGAATTACCAAGCGCTTGGAGGACCAAGCCTGATCCTATTATCAACCCACCACACAGCCTGGATCTCTGTGCCACCATCTATATGAACTGTCAGTTCCTTTATTCACAGCAATGTGCTTGCAGTACCGCCAGTTGAATTTCCTTTAGCCACAAACTGCAAAAAAGGGTTCCTGGCCAAAAATACGACAGTCATGCTGTTTCCCGGGGGAAAGGTGTGCTGAACGTTCCCTGGTTAAACAAAATTCCTCCTGACTTGCACTTAACATCCTTTGTTGTTGTTGTTGTTGTTGCAGATGGAAAATGCCTCCAATTCTTCAGCGTTCCATTCCACCTTATCCGAAGGAGAAGACTTGATTTTTGGAACATTGTATTCGCTTTTTGGTAAGGAGAAAATGCAAAACAAAACAACCAAAAAGAGGCTTTCAGAAAGCAAGATAGGCTACCAACAGATCTAACACAACCCTCTTTTGAAGACCCTGCTGTTTGCTTCCACAATTGCTCTTTTGCTTAACAATGAGTTGCTTTTTGGCTCCTTCAGTAAAGATGTAAGATTCTGAAACGTCTTATGCTGGGAGAACAACCCTAGGAACTTGAAGTTTCTTGGGAATTAAAATACCAGCTCAAAACTTGGTCAGTTGATTTGGATACAACCCTCAACCATTTATGTTTCAATTTTCTTAGCTACATTAAGGGATTATGGTGCAATCCCAAAGGGTTACACCCTACTAATGAAGTCTGAGGGCTGGTCACAATGGTGTGACTGTTTAGTATTGCACTATATTGCACTTTGACATGGGTCAAAGTTATACTTCACAATAGACTTTTTAATACTTTCAGTGGTGTCATGTCTGCCTTACAAATTTAAACAGATTTATCTGACATTTTTCTCTATACATAGAAATCTAATATGTCACAGGAGGATTCGAACCTTCTCCTTGATATGTTTTCTTTTTAGAAAGGCTTGGGTTTTTTTTTAAATTCTAGTGCACACGTTTTAATTTTACTGATATGTGTAAAAGACTTATATACCCCCTTCCTTTCCTCATGAATGTTCAAGTTTTTAAAAAGTTTGACAACACTAACATAATTAAATAACAATAAAATTTGTACAACGTCATTTCAACATGGCAGCATCATTGTTCAAATGGCAGTATTCTTTTCTTACAATTGGGAAACAGAGGAGGAGAAGGAGGAGGAGAAATAAACTACAAAAGGCTGAAACTAGAGTTGCCAGGTCCCCTTACCCTCTTGATGGAAAAGGGGGACCCGGTCCTCACCATCAATTTGCCCTTCTCACATGCCCCCAGCCACCCACTCACCTGGCCTGTGGGGGGAAGGTGGGAGAACAGGCCTCCAGGACATGCTCCCGGGCCTGCATGATGATGTCACTTCCGGGGCTGATTTGGGGCCCCAATTGGCCTCGTGCAAAATGCAGGAGAACTCCAGAATGTGGCATGATGATGTCACTCCTAGGAGTGATGTCATTGTGCCTTCCAGACAGTGCACCCTGGAGACCTGTTCCCCTGCCTCCCCCCCCCCAGCCAGGTGAGTGGTGGTGAGGGGTGGAGGGTGGGAGCAGGGGATCCGCCATCCCCACCAGGAGAATGGGCAATCCTAGCTGAAACAAAGATGGTGCCAAGCAACGATTGCTTGGGAGAGTGCTCCATACACCATAAAGAGTCCTTCTCTAAGGCAGACTCCTGGATCACCTAGAGAAGGGCTTTGTAGGATAACCTCAACTGATGGGCAGATTTGTATCAGAGAATAGGACCTTAAGATG
The DNA here is from genome assembly GCF_028583425.1 of Eublepharis macularius. Taxonomy (NCBI): domain Eukaryota; kingdom Metazoa; phylum Chordata; class Lepidosauria; order Squamata; family Eublepharidae; genus Eublepharis; species Eublepharis macularius. The sequence continues at coordinate 148,051,948 of NC_072794.1, read as the reverse complement.
CTCCACTTCAACGGGTCCCATCTAGGAAAAGCATCAGCACTTGATATAAATTGGCCTTTAGATATTGCTTCTGAAGAACATTCGTGGAGCCAGAATTCACTAACTGTGGTCTGGATCACCATAATAATACAGCCTAAACAGAGAGCTGGTATAGCATACATGAAGTTACTCTACATTGCTCCAGAACATTGGCCTATGAAGGTCAGTATTGTCTGTTCTGAGTGGAAGCAGCTCTCTTAGGTGGAGGTCTTTCTCATCAGCGATTGCCTCATCTTTTTTTGAGTAGGAAATGCCATGGATTGAACTTGGGACCGTTTGCATACAAAGCGACTGCTCCACCACTAAGCCAATAGTCACTAAGAGACAATGTTACCAACCTGGAAGCACCTGATTCGAGTCTCTGCCATGAAACCACTAGGTGATCTTAAGCAAAATAATGTACATGGAGAACTGAACATTGAGAGCATGCTCTCGAAAAGCTACGTGTTACATGTATTGTCGAAGGCTTTCACGGCCGGAGAACGATGGTTGTTGTGGGTTTTCCGGGCTGTATTGCTGTGGTCTTGGCATTGTAGTTCCTGACGTTTCGCCAGCAGCTGTGGCTGGCATCTTCAGAGGTGTAGCACCAAAAGACAGAGATCTCTCACTGAGATCTCTGTCTTTTGGTGCTACACCTCTGAAGATGCCAGCCACAGCTGCTGGCGAAACGTCAGGAACTACAATGCCAAGACCACGGCAATATAGGCCGGAAAACCCACAACAACCTACGTGTTACAGTTGTGGATTGCAGCCCCAGCAGCCATTCAGCACTGTCTTCACATACAGCAGAGCACAAGAACAGAAACTCAATACACACGATCCCAGCCATCTGCCTTCCCAGGGATTTGTCTGTTTCAGACTTCTAGAGGCGGCAGGGGAAATTAATCAGTGTCAGCCCTGCCAGCCTCCTGGAGACGCTTAATGATGCACTGAAAAAGGGATCACCGCTGTCAGAGACAAAAGGGATTGATGGTCCCCTAGCAAAAATAACTTGCAAGAATGAAGGGATCAACCTGGGTTTTGGATCAGGCAAGTGTTCCAGGCCTTAGAGAGGCAATGGACCAGATTCTGCCCTTCCAGTATCAATACAGGACTTTGCCAAATGGAAAGCCACCAACGTTTAATAGGGCTGCAAGTATACATATTAATATTTAGGAGGAAAATGGCCACTTTTTCAATGCAACATAGACTATATCAGAAGGACATATTCTGGCACACATGTGATCAAACATATTAAATTTTTGCACCTAGACAATCCAAGTTCAGCAGCAAATGGGCTCAGTTCCATATAGTGCATAAATCACGTAAACTGGACAAACGTTTTCAATTATAAATTATGTCCAAGTTATGCATGTTTGCCCAATTCAGCTGGGGAATTTGTGGGGTAAGCAACATTGGCTGTAACCACAGAATTAAGGTTAAGTAAGATTTGCAAAGATTGCAGGTGAGGCTGCCATGGTTGCTTACAGCCACAAAACTATCAGACCACCTTCACTTTTCCACCATGCATGCAGGTGAAAGGGCATGCCTACACGCTTCACTCTCTTTAGCATAGCATCTGAAGCAATATAGGGTGTTAGGGACCACAGTAAGGGAAGAAGGACCATTTCCTTTATTGCCTTCATAGTGAGCATCCCATCATGCCATGGTACCACTGACAGTAATGTACGGGACTGGCCCTTCTTTCGAGCGGATCCTTGTGGGTGGTCAACACAGCATCAGCACCTCCCAAAATTTTACTGGAGGATCCCAAAGTACGATAAATGTCATTTCCTAATGCCTTTCAAAAGCACCATGGAGATGTGCTCGAAATAGCGATCACCCGTCGGCCCAGAATAGCTCAGCATCAGTTCCTTCGTTGCTGCTGATTAGAATACGGATGGAAAGAACGGTCACGATCATGCTGAGAAAGTTTCTTGAAAAGTCACTGCAGTCTGCGCGGAGCTCCCCCACCCCAGCCTTTTCAGCGCTCCTTTTCAGTGCTGCTGATGCTGCTGACCGAAATGATTGCGTGTCCTTGACCACCAAGGCAGCCCTTAGCAATCATCTTGATGTTCTGACTCAGACTAGCAATAGGCCTTCCTGTTCTAATCCATGTGTGGGGGTTTTGTGACAGTTTATTTTGAAGTGAGACTTAACAAAAGGCAGGCTTCCTCCCAAGAGCTTCATCAACAGAAAAAAAGGTGTTCTACTCTGACTTCTCTAGGTTACAAGAACAGACGCTCTTGTCCTGGAAAGTCAGACAGCCCAGACGTTTGATCTCAGAAAGCTCACTACTAGTATTTGGTTCATTGGGGAAACCTGCCGGTGTACATGTGGGTTTTCCCAATAGCCCAAATAGGACTCCCTCAGGACTATTTCAGGTTAGAAGGAGAAAGCCTGGAAGCAAAAGCTAAAGCCCTTCTCCGTGTGTACTGCAGTTACAATCTGAATTGAGTACTATAAGCATGGAACTAGTAACCATTACACAGGACACAAGGTGGAGATTTTGGCCTCAACCTGTGTACTCCATAATATATCTGCATGCTTCATGGCTTGAACCTGAAAGAGGCCCATACAGCTAATGCCAGTCTCCTCACATCTTCTCAGACTGCTAAACTCTGCCTTCTTAGGCAGCAGTCTGAGAAGATGTGAGGAGAATGGTGTTCGCCCTAAGGGCCTCCGTCTACATTATGGAGTGCACAGGTTCAGGTCACGGAGTGCACAGCTTATATAAAGCTGTTCAGAGTTGTTGGGCTTTTTTGCATAATGATCTCCATAGCAAAAGTTTATTGTATTTTACTTTATTTATATCCCACCTTTCTATGTAGAGAGATTCTCACTGGATGACCCTGGGTTGGTCACTCTCCATAAGTCTAGCTACCCTTAAAAAGTTACTGTGAGGATAAAATGGAGAAGGGGAGAACCATGTATGGCTGTCCTGAGGTCCCTGGAGAAGGGTTGGATAAATACGTACAGACAGAAATCTTGGTTGATTAATTGCACAAATTTGCAAATGCATATGGGTACCTGATACAGTTTACACTGTTTTTCTTTCTTCCAATTAATTCTCACAACAACCTTATGAGGTAGGTTAGGCTGAGAGTGTGACTGGCTCAAGGTCACCCAACAAGCTTTCATGGCAGAGTGAAGATTTGAACCTGGGTCTCCTAGATCCTAGTTCAGGGGTTCCTAAACTTTTTGAGCCTGCAGGCACATTTGGAATTCTGACACACTGTGGTGTGTGCAGCAACAATATGGCTGCCACAAAATGGCAGCCACCTTCAGTCACGCAGTGAACATTCTTGTGCTTCGGAAGCAGTTTCTGCCAAAGTTTTTTTCTTTTAAATCTGCACAGCCAATCAGTACTTCAATAACCAATCAGAAGCCATGCTTTGTAAAAGCCCCACCTGGCCCCACCCACTTTCTAAAAACACTTGGCAGGGACCAGAATAGGTGCTGATGGGCACAATTGTGCTCACAGGCAACACATTGGGGACCCCTGTCCCAGTCCAATTCTCCAGCCACTACACCATGCTGAAGTGTCCCCCCCCACCCCCATAGTTTTAAAGGGATGGATCTGTGGTGGTACTGTGGGATTTCACAGCTCCTGTTAAAATGTTCCATAGAAACCACAAGAGATTAAGGCAGACTAAAGCCAAAAGTACTACTTCAACAGTGCAATCCTAAACAAACTTACACTCTTTTAAGTCTTATAAGCACTCTTCTAAGACTTCAAAGGTCTTAGAAAGGTGCTTAAGATTGCACTGTGAAGCATCTGTATAGAACCACTTCTGGTGTGGTGCTGTTTGAATGATACTGTTTATAGGGTCAAGTTAGTGAGGAAAACAGATCCCTGAATCAGAGGAGTGATCTCCGCTGGCTCTGTCTTTTAAAACTATGCTTCCTGGCTAACATTGCATCCCCCTACACTTGAGCACCCCATGTAAGATGTCTTGTGTAGAGAGACTCTGAGTAGGGAGGGGCCATGGTTCAGTGGTAGAGCCTCCACCTGGCATGCAGAAGGTCCCAGGTTCAATCTCTGGCATCTCCAGTTAAAAGGACAAGGTAGCCGGTGATGGGAAAGACCCTGGAGATAAATGATTCTGTTGGACCAATGGTCTGATTCAGTATAAGGCAACTTCATGTGTTCGTGAGTTTTCATGGCAGAGTGGAGATCTGAACCCAGGTCTTGCCAGTCCAATATTTCACCGGTTTCATTGCATGGATTCTCACATTGAACACATGAAGCTGCCTTATACTGAATCAGACTATTTCTCTATCAGTCTCAGTAAAGTCTACCATAACCAGCTCCCCAAAGTCTTTTCCACCACCTAATCCTATTCACTGGCAATGCCAGGGATCGAACCTGGGACCTTCTGCATGCAAAGCAGAGGCTCTACCTCTGAGCCACTGAGCCACTGGCCTCTCATTGGGTAACAGTCATAACTATTGCACATTATGGGATCTGAGAAGAAAAACTGAACACAGCAATGTCCCTTTTCAGCAGCATCCACCTGTGTCCTAAAGGCCTGAGACACTAAGGGAGGGACAACAGAGATTCAGAAAGGCAAGAATTATAGAACAGGCAAAAGAGGCGGGGCACAAAAGGGATAACGAATGCTGTGAGCAAATGCAGTTGCAGATAGTTTTTAAACAATCTTGTAATCACTTGCACAGCAGCATGCAAGTCGGTGCTTGTTAATCTTTGCCGAAAAAATAAATGTACGGAAGCAATTTGGTTATGGCACATCTTTCTGACCAAAACAATTTCAATTAACTGAGAAAGGCCGAATCCATACTTGCCAGCACAGCACTAAGCAGGTGGAGTGAGAGCGTCTTTCTGGCGCGATTTATGATGTCATCGCACCATGATGCCGCTCTCGTGGCGTGATGACATCATAAAACGCACCAGAAAGATGCTCTCACTCCGCCTGCTTAGCGCTGTGCCGGGTAAGTGTGGATTCGGTCTAACTCAGCAATCTCCATGCACTGCTAATAAGCAGCCAATACAATAATAAACCAAATGGATCCGGTTAATGAAGCCATAAGCAAAGGAGACCAAAATTATGCTTTTCAGTAGAAATCATAGTGGAAACAAGAACAACTGAGTCCCAGTTATTTGCTCTGAACTTGTTATATATCTGCTCTTAAATATTTAAAAGTAGTCTAGTCCCCCTGAGGCTTTGGTGGAAAAGAACCTGGCTGCATCAACCATTATATATTTTTGGCATGTTACTGTTATCGTAATATTTAATTTGCAAACTAATCCATTAGGAAACCTTTCCAACTCTCCTTAGTGTGCTCCTGGAATAATTGGGTCCTCCTTTGCAATTACACAGGAAAAACTCCTTTAAAATGAAATTAGCATGACTTAATAGAAAAGGAAAATCCTCGGCATTACATTTTAATTACTACTGTTGTCTCAAGTAAGTTCAAACAAAAGAGCAGCTTCACTTGGATTTGCCATAATCCACAATGTTCCTTCTTGTGTTTCTTTGGTGCACCCAATATATTATTGTATAAAACTATCCTCATGAGAAAGATTGCCTTCCCTTCCTCTCAAAAACCCCGCCCCAAACGTGGTTATCCCTCGGAGGACAAAATTCATTTGAAACGGCTTTTTTTTCTGGGAAAAAGGTGGTGGAACTCAGTGGTGGAACTCAAGACCGCACAGTGACATCACTTTGGGTCAGCTGGAACAAGGGGGGAGTTTTTTAAAGTTTAAATCTCCCTCAGCGAAAATGGTCACATGGCCGGTGTCCCCGCCCCCTGATCTCCAGACAGAGGGGAGTTTAGATTGCCCTCCATGCTGCTGGTAGAGGGCAATCTAAACTCCCCTCTGTCTTGAGATCAGGGGGCGGGGACACCAGCCATGTGACCATTTTCAAGAGGTGCCGGAACTCCGTTCCAATGCGTTCCCGCTGAAAAAAAGCCCTGATTTGAAAACCAGTTAGCCTATATTGCTCAAAATGCTTCTAAAAAGCAGTAAAATATTCACTAGAAGAAACTGCATTAGCAGTCCAAATGGCTTTACATATCTTGGGGACGATTTCATGCTCTCACTTTTCAGGGGTTACATTTCTGGTGCTCCTATTCCATACACTGGGAAAGCATGTTCAGTACAATTTTCTTGGTATGGTTGATAGCTATTTTGTACGGAAAAGGCAATGCATGTATTTTTCAGCTACGGAGCATGCTACTTCACACCCAGATTTTTTAGGGTATGTGTTCACATGTTCTGAAGCAGCAAAACACGCATGCTGGCTGTTTCACACAAATGGCTATTGTATGAACCAAGAGAACGGTACCCAGTGTGGCCGTAGTACATGCGACAGGAGCTCCAGAACCATAGCACTCCAAAAAGACTTCTGTGCTCTTTGAAATCATTTGTGGCAGAGAAGGTACAAATTTAGATCATCTGGAAATGGATCGTGCCTACCAAGATGTGATCTGACTTAAAATAGTATATTTCAGAGAGACGGGAGAATTCAGCAGGAACTTCTCCTAGGTCCCGAGAAGCAAATTGCTAGGGTTATTTTAAAGAACGATTTTTCCCCATCAGTATTAGCTTGTGCCTTGAATCGCAAGATTGTCAATGAACATTCGGAAGAGGGCTGGTGGTGACTGAGAACTGAGCATACAGTCAGAACAGCTCACAAGGGTTATCTGTGGCTGCACAGCACATCCACATCAGGGAAGGCATATATATGTATTTACCTATGACAGCCAACATGGTGCAATAGTTTGAGAGCTGGACTGAGACTGCAGAGACCTGGGTTCAAATCTGTACTCAGCCATAAAGTTCACTGGCCAGTCGTGCACACTCAACCTAAGCGACTTCACAGAGTTGTTATGAAGATAAAAGGAGGGAGGGAAGGCCCACATATACCACCTGGGCTCCTTGGAGGAAAATGCCATAGATAGTCTAATCCGTGCAAAATAAATTTTATGCACATACAAAGCAGGTATCTCCAGGTGAAGTTTCATCTAGTAACCTGGTACAGTAGCTCTGTACGTGCAATTTTTTTGTAAATGGAACATTCAGTATTGAAGTAATAGCTATGGTGATAAAATGCATGACTTTTGTTTTTTAATTTGTGATAACCTGTCATGAGGGTCCATTTTATCAGTGGAAGGGTAGTGTCTATAGTATTTAAAGAAACAAATAAAGGGATGCAGCCTGGTAAACCTCTGCTCGCACTATCTGAGCAAAGTCTTCTTAGGATGCCACCCAACAAATGGGTAAGGTCGGCAGTGGTCTGTATACCGGCGCTCTCTGTTGTGGCTCCCATCATCTGGAATAGCCTGCCAGCGGTCAAGAAAGACTTCCACTCTTCTGTTCCCAGAATGTACAAAACAGAAATGTTCAAGGGGGCATTTTTTAAGCAAAGGGATTAGAACTGTAGTATAATGGAACAGCTCAGAACAACACCTTTATAAGGGAATCGGATTGTAGTCCATTGCAATATTTATTCTAAGTATCACTTTGCTTTTCCTGCATTATCTTCTGACTTTGTAACCTACTTTCTGTATTATCCAGTTGTTTGCATGCATTGTTTTCTAATTCTGTAATCCTAGCCCTATTGCATTGTTTATTGGGCGTTTTATGCTGTTTGATAGAATTGTGTGTGCACGCATGTATAGTAATCGACCTTGAGTCTCAGAGAGAAAGGTGGGCTAAAAATGAAGCAAATAGATAGATAGATAGATAGATAGATAGATAGATAGATAGATAGATAGATAGATAGATAGATAGATAGATAGATAGATAGATAGATAGATAGATAGATAGATAGATAGATAGATAGATAGATAGATAGATAGATAAAATTCACAACCCTGTTCATGCTAGTAGTACAGAATGGGAATTATCCAATTTGCATGTAGACATCTATAGAGTCAGGGGTTCTGCTCCATGATACAACATATATCAGCCCAGCAGACCCAGGCCAACATTCCATCTCAGCATCCTGTTTCTCCAGTGGCCAACCAGACATCCCCAAAGGCCAACAAGCAGGGTCCCAGAGGGCAAAGCCTCCACCAATTTATGTATTCCCAGGAACTGGCATTCTGAGTTATACTGCCTCTGAATATGGAGGTTCTATTTCATCAAAACCCACAGAAGACCTACCCACTATGTGTGTGTTTAAATCTCTTTTAAAGCCTTCTAAGCTAGTGGCCATCACTGCATCCTGAGGCAGTGAGTTCCACAAGTACTGCACTACGTGAAGAGGTATTTTCTGTCATGATGCTACTGATCATCAACTTTATCGAGTGTCTGTTTTGGCCTTTGGGGAGAGAAAAAGAAACTGTTTGTTTGATTTTTTTTGTCACTGCTCGCCCAAGGGTTCCAATCCACTGCCTCACCCTCTGCACAATTTTATAAACCTCTCTCATGTCCCCATCCCTTAATTGTAACTGGGCTGATTCCGCACACGTTGGATAATGCACTTTATCAATCGTTTGAGGTGGATTTTTTGTTCCGCACACAAAAAAATCCGTTCCAAATGATCTATAAAGAGGATGGCAAGTGCATTATCCAACGTGTGCGGAAAAGCACACTGATGCTAGTGTAGGGGTGGGGATAATGAGAGAGAAACAATAGCAGTTTACAGACACGTTTGGCCATGTGACCTATAAACATCTGCAGATGACAAGTAGAAATGAGATACCATTGCCCAGGCATGTACTCTGCCTTCTTCAAGTCACTCATTGACCGAATATACCACCACGGGACATGCCTTCTCACTGCAGGTATTGCTTTTGATTTTTCCCCAGGTGTAGTATCTCTCTTTGGAAACTCTCTCCTCCTCCTGGTAGCCTATCGGAAGAGAGCCATCCTGAAACCTGCTGAATTCTTTATTGTGAATCTTGCCATCAGCGATGTGGGCATGACTGTGATCCTCTTCCCCTTGGCCACACCATCCTTCTTTGCACACAGGTAGCTCCCTTCCTTCCACCTGTATTAAACAACTATAGACTTGTAGCCAACTCTTCCTCTTGGAAGCTCAGAGAGGATGAGTCTGCTTCCACACAGAAGCACCCCACCCCCTGTATTTGGGAGTATCCTCATGATGTCATAAGCCAACGAGGCATGATGTATGAGCCTCCTGTGTTTTTTCCTTAGGTTAAATAAGACTTCCTTAAATCCTCAGGGAAACAGTGGGGTGACATCTATGTAGACATTGTGCCTACAGCCAACCAGGGGAGGAAATAGAATCAGCTCCACATGTCCTTTCTCCCTTTTTAGCCCTTAATGGCTTTTTCCCCCTTTCGCAGCTGAGCCACAACGTAGCTTTACACCAGGGCTTCAGCTAAGGGGGAAAGAGTGGAAAGGGCGGTTTACTGGACTATGGTGGGCATAGTGGTTGTCATTGCTATCAGAAGCAGAATAATAAGAAAGGTCTGCCTTGGTTACCCACCTGTTTCTAGTCACAATTCTAAGTGCAGATTCTTACCTTGAAGGCCCCAAATGGCTTTGGGCCAAGGTACCTGAAGGACGGTCTCTTCCTGCACTGTCCAGCATGCCAGTTATGATCTGCCTGTCAAGCCCTGCTTTCAGGGTTGCCATATGCCTGCTAGGGGTAGGAGATCTCCCACCCCAGTTTCTGTTGCTTACCAGCACTCTGTTGACAAGTGGGAGAAAAATGTTTAAAATCACCATTTAATTTTCGTATGATCTTTACAATTGAGTTTCCAGCAATTTCTAGAGAGGTCTGATGTCACTTCTGGTTTTTTTGTGGAAGTGACATAACACTGTCACCTGACAGTGCCCCTGCGTATCCCTGCTCCCCTTGGACTCCCCTAAGGTGCCAGACACAGGCTGGCAATGCTACCTGCTTTCTGTATCCCACTGTCAGTTTTGAGGTGGTTAGTGACTAAAGACAGGGTGTTTTCTGTGGTAGTACTTCACCTCTGGGATGTCCTCCCCCTTGACGCTCATCTGGTATCTACTTTGCTTTCTTTTAAACCAGGCTAAAACACATTTTTTAAACCCAAGCTTTTAAGTATGTGTTTTATGTATGTGTGTTTTAAGTATGTGTTGTAGCACAGCGGTGAAGTAGTTCAGCTGTGAATCAGTACTCTACTGGTTCGAATCCCACTACTGCCATGAGCTCAGTGGGTGGCCTTGGGTAAGCCACTCCTCTCAGCTCCAGCTCCCCAGCTGTATTGTGGGGATAACAATAGCACTAACTTGTTCACCACTCTGTGTGAGGAACGAATCTGTCTAGAAGAGCGGTATGTAAGTGCTGTTGTTATTATTATGATCTTACCAGCTTTTTAATGATCTGCTTCTGTCTTTTGGATCATTTTTGTGCTGTTTATGCCCAATGGCTTGCTTTTAACGGCTTGTTTGTGACATTGTTTTAATTGTGACATTGTTCTAATTGTAAGCTGCCTTGAGCAGAACTCTGAAGAAGTAGCATAGAAATATTCTAAATGAACGAATAGATGAATGAATAATATGCAAACGGATGCAAGTTTCCATATTTTATACAAATAGCAAACTCAAACATTCCTGGCTACAGAATTTTGTACAATATATACAGGTTTTCTTTCTTGGAAAAAAATGTAATTATAATGCCTGTTTATAGGTTTAGGTCCTGTGGATCTTTCATGGTAGCAGAGAGTCCCCCCCCCAGCAGCCAAAAGCCTCTTGCTTCAATGAGAAAACCCCTTTCACCAGAGGAAAGCACCTTTGGTAGCACAATGGATCCATCGGATCCAACCCACTGGTTTGATCTTTTTAATAGTATATGAAAATGAACAAAGAACTATAAAGTAAAAACAATATATAAGGATTCATTTTTTAAAAAACTGTGTGTGTGTGTATTAAGCACACATAGCCCTAGAAGCTATTTTAGCCGTGATTCTTGTGCAAACTGCTCTTTGATCCCATACAACTAAAGGCTGTCTTTACAATTGCAATAGCCAAGCCAAAAATGCCTTAAGGGAAAGTCATTTATTTTGCTTACTTATCTTTCCCCTCCAGGTGGCTGTTCAACCACGCCATGTGCACCTTCTATGCCTTTTGCGGAGTTCTCTTTGGCCTCTGCAGTCTCACCAGCCTCACAGCGCTAAGCACCGTTTGCTGCATGAAGGTCTGTTATCCAACCTATGGTAGGTGTTGGGAAGCATCTCTCCAATATCCTGCCCTCTTTTCTTGTCCTCAGCCTCTCAGTCTTCAACTTTCCACCACCAAGTCATGAATCTCTTAGCAACATCTCTCCTAGGAGGATTTTCCATTAGGGGATCCTATTCATCAAATGCTTGAAATTGCAATAATTAGCACAAAAAATATATACAGCAGCTACCCATTGGTAGTCAGTGCATCAGCTGAACTGACTCTTCTCGAAAGCTTCCAAGTTCAAGGCACCATGGGCTTGAGTCTTGATAGCAGTTCTTTCCTTTGGTGAATACAGAAGCCAATTTGTCAAGGGGTAGCTAACAACAAAGCATATAACCGTAAGTCTGCCTTTTGAGTTGTCCTGCTAGATGGGGAGAGAGCTTCACTGAACCAGAAATGCAGGGAAGCAGAGTGGCGTTTAGGAGTCCCCTTGGAAGAGTGGAAAGATTCCTCACTGGGTAGGCATGTCTAAACTGAAGATGTTCGAAACAGTGTTGATTGTTTTTTTAAAAAAAAATATTGGATAGTTTGTTGGGTGTTTCTGTTGGGATATTTTCTTCTACAAGATGCTTTTGGACCATTATGGAGAGGGAATGGGATAGAAATATTTTGTTTAATAAATATGAACTTGGTTGCCTGTGGGGCAAGGAGTCTCCTCAAAGCTCTGTTCTGGAGCTTTGTATACCCTCAAAATTTATCTCCAGTATTGTTCATAGAGCCCTGACCTGAATAGCCCAGGTGAGCATCTCATCAGAGCTCAGAAGGTAAGCAGGGTCAGCCTTGGTTAGTAATTGTAATAAGAGACCTCCAACAAAAAGGGTTGCAGAGCCAGGCAATGGCAAGCCATCCCCTGTTAAGTCTCTTGCCATGAAAACCCCACCAGAGGTTGCCATAAGTCAGCTATGACTTGAGGGCACTCTCCACCAACACATCTCCTAGCTGATGATGGGTCCCATTGGAGCTGCAAGAAGTGCTTTGCATCCCACTCTTGTGTGCACAGAGGGTATGTGCGATTTTCATGTTTTACTTTCCTACACACCGTTCTATTTCAGCTGCTTTCATACCTTTAATCTCCCAAATATGTACATTTATTTTTTTGCTTGTTTAGTTCACTTATGGTCCTGACCCAGGTGAGCTTGATCTCTCGTCAGATCTCAGAAGCTAAGCAGGCTCAGCCTTGATTAGTAATTGGATGGGAGACCTCCAACAAAGACCAGGGTTGCAGAGGCAGGCAATGGCAAACCACCTCTGTTAGTCTCTTGCCAGGAAAACCCCACTAGGGGTCGCCATAATTCAGCTATGACTTGAGGTCACTCTCCACCATCACATTGTCAATAGAAAGACTACCATGACTTTCTTCTGCTGCCAGTCTTTTAAGGAAGCTCTGTCTTCGTATGCTGGGGGCGTTTGGTGGTGTTGCTCTCATTGGGTTGAACAGCCTGCCTGATGAGGTCAGGAAGACTCACGTACATTCTGTGGAAAGCGTAAAATGGAGTTGTTCAGGAGGATATTCTTATAAAAGGGACAGGTTTGTAGTTTTATGTGCATAAAAAAGTATGGGTTTCTTTATTACAGTATTTATTATACTGTTTTCCACTGCATTGGCAGGGGGGCATGTTTTAAATTTTGTAATCTGTCTCTAAGTGAGAAAGGTAGAATATAAACAAGAGAGAGACCACTGGTTTTTATATTTGCAATTGGAATTTGTCATGGCCTTGTCTTCTTCCCCGAAGGCCAAACGCTTGTGATGGCTACCAGAGTAGATGGTTTTAAAGGGGATTAGACAGATTTGTAGAGGAGAGGTCCATCAGTGGCTACTAGCTATGATGATAACAATAATAACAATAACAACAACCCTTCAGGACAACTTAATGCCCACTCAGAGTGGTTTACAAAGTGTGTTATTATTAGTCTCACAACAATCACCCTGAGAAGAGGGTGGGGCTGAGGGAGCTCTGAAGAGTTGTGACTGACTCAAGGTCACCCAGCTGGCTTCAAGCAGAGGAGTGGGGAATCAAACCCAATTCTCCTGCTGCTCTTCTTAACCACTACACCAAATTGGCTCTCCACATGCAGAGGCAGTAAACCTCTGAATACCATAGCTGGGAGGCAACATCAGGGACGATCCTGGCCTCTGTACCCCACTTGTTGGCCCTCCAGTGCTACTGGTTGGCCACTGTGTAAAGTAGGATGCTGGACTAGGTGGACCAGAGGTCTGATCCAACAGGATCCTTTTACATAACCTGATACCAGCTCCTCCAATGCCCCATCCAAGTTTGCAGAGTATTCTGCTCAGGGCACACGTAAGATCCTTAATATCATGACCTGAAACATCTTCTCCCCCCCACCCCCCTTTTAATTTTTTAAATATATGTGGTGTAGGTATCTGGAGAACTTGAAAGCTTACATGTTGTTTTGTCTCATTTTTGGATAGTCCTAATAGATGGTATTGGGAGGGAAGGCGGCATGGTATAGCCTGATCTCAGCAGATCTCGGAAGCTATGCATGGTCGGTATTGGGATGGGTGATGACCAAGGAAGAGTCTACAGAGGAATACATTGGCAAATGAGCTCTGCTTCTTGCTTGCCTTGAAAGCCCATTGCTGGGGTCACATAAGTTGACTGCGGCTTGATGGCACATAGACCCACAATAGATGGTGTCGCAATGGCTTTGTTTCTGGATTTTTCTTTTGGATCAACATGTGCTAGCTGGAACCTTTCAGCTTTCTGCATGTTTTCCAGAAGCAAGTTATACAAACAAGTATTCTGTGGATTATTTTTCTAGGAGACAAATGTTTAGGTGCAAATGGCACCCACGAAAAGAAGGACGTTCCAAATGTGTCCCCACTAATTTTCTGCAAGCTGTAACTCACACATTTTCCTCTAGACCAGCAAACGAAACAACATACATCTTCTCCTCAAA